>NC_139841.1:22096121-22543621 GCF_963691815.1 Echiichthys vipera
TCTTAATATTTCCAAAGTACTTAAACCACCCTTTATAAGTCAATCAAAACCTTGTAACCAACTGTGCACCATGTCCTATTTGTTAGAACTGTTTATGAATTTACCAGAGAAAGAGTTTATTATAGCAGAGTATAATATCTTAACCCACAGTTATTCAGGCACTTACCCATGACTTAAGCAACTAGAAACCCTCGAAGTGTATCTGAGTGTATTTGAATCAGTCTGCTCCTTCTGTGCTGACGGTGGCCACAGATGAAACAAAGTAAGCTCCCTCCTTCTGAGGTAAGTCTTCAGACGGATGTAATGTTGGCTGCCCAGTATCTCTGCTGCTGTTGATGAACACACAAGTGACCCCACCAGTTCAAACTTAGCATCTTTGGCCTCCTTTGTCTGACCGGTTGAACGATCCAAAACGAACTCCATGAAACTGGGGGTGCTGATCATTAACTTCTGACCCCACGGCTGAGCTGCAATGGCCTGGAAAAACACACACACGCAAACACACACGCACACGCACTGAGTGGTACAATCACAAGTAGAGAGCTCTCACCCCCGCTTTATATACAAATAAACAAGTTAGTAAGAAACAGCTGATCACTCACAGTGAATATCCGCATAGCCCCGCAATGCAGCTCTGGGAACGGCTGCGTGCTGATGTTGCGGATCATGTCCATGGGCTGTTTAGACAAAAGGTGGAACCAGGACTCTGTCAGGGCCAAGAGGTCTTCTGTCTGCTGCTCTGGCTGCAATAAAACATTATAGGTTCATCAACTGATCAACTTTTTGTTTCTGAAAATGGCATTTAAAGATATCAAAAACATTTAGGGTGACGAATATTCCTTATGTGTGCATACACACATACCTGTAGAGTGAGAAGTTGTGATAAGGCTTCCAAGCTGCGCACTCTTAGCTCTGTAGCACCAGAGCTGGCGAGCTGGCTCATTCTTGACAACACAGCCTTGAACTTCTCTCCTGAAGACACACAGAAAATCAATCACTAAGATTCTCAAACATCGGCTGTAATTATAAGAAACGTGAACATTCTGAGAGGGGCCATTTCTCCTTTATCACCATTGGCTTTTATCAAATAACACTTATAACAAGCTAACCTGTTTTCTGAAGGACCTGCTTGCCCTCTACAGTCGATCCCAGTAGTCCCAAAGTGTCCAGAGCCACGCCAATCATTGCAGGGTCCGGGTCCAAAGCCATCTCAAACACTTTGTTCTGGAAGGCCGGGTAGGTTTCACACACCTGCTGGGGGCTGTCCATAATGGCCAGGTTTCCAAAGAACTTCACCAGACCTACAGGAGTAATGTTAACACTGTAAACTCAATAATGCAGCAGTAAAATACGTCCCCTTAAACATAATATTTCTGCATTTTCTTGCAGTAGATTTTCGAATAAGAGACGCACCAGGAATGTAGAGGGATGAGAGAGGGTCTGTCTCCGCTCCTCTGATCATGTTGGAGATCTTGTCCATTATACCCTGCTGGGCCAAATACTGCCGGCCATGCTGACTGTGGGCTAAAGTGGTCACCATCTCAATGGCTGTGGCTCTGGAGAGAAATGGAACAACAGATACAGTTTACAGCATGACAGAAGAGTAAAAAAGAGGAGAAACTGTGAAACTTGCATGATGATATAACAACTCTTAATTTGCAGTAACTACATTACAATTTTACACACGATTCCTCAGTTACCGCCTCTGTATTTACATGATTAATCTTATTACCTGACCAACACGTCATCTCCTGTCAGTTCTCCAAGCAGCTGAGAAATGAAGCTGCTGTTGGCGCAGTAACCGAGGGAAATGGGAGATACGGATGAGATTTCCACCACCAGCTGCAAGAAAAGTCTTTATTAGGGAATCAGTGAACGTTAATACACAAGTAGGTAGTACAAAGTAACCCAAAGAGAACTCACCTCGTATATTCTGTATCTGATAATGTCATTTGTGGCCATCACATCCTTCATAACTTTCAGCAGGTCGCTCTGGAACAGTTTGTCTAACCCAGGTTTGGAGTGACTCAGTTTAGACAGGGACTGGATGGCCTAAGAAACAAAACAATCACTGCATCCATTGTAGATTCATTCAATCTCTTGCAGAGATACAGTATTTCAGTGCTTCAGTCCCCACCTGCTTCGCCACAGCCAGCTTCTCTTCCCTGATGCAGAGGATCACCGCTCCAAGAATGTCGTGGTTGTTGAGGATTTCAGTGGAAGCGTCGGCGTGCTCCACCATTCTACCAATCTTATGGAGAGAAACATGAAAACTTGACACGGTCAGCGGTTTGAAGGCAACTGTATACGTGTGTGAGTGTGTTATTGTGTGCGAGCAGCATACCTGCGTCAAGGCCAGTATCTTGACCATTTCATTGGGATGAGTCAGACCTCCCTGCAGCTCCACTCTGTAGTTCTGGGCGAGGGACACAGGGCTGAGGGCCATTAAGATGCGTTCAAGGATGTCCACGCACAGCTCGACCTGCTCCCTGGGAACACAGCTCACATTAGATGGGATTTATTGATTTGCACACAATCATTCAGATACAAAACACGACAAATATACTGTATATTTCACATGGAAAGGGCTTGTCGAGCCTTCACGCCCTATGGAAAATATGGTAAATACCAAAAGCAGATGTGAAAATTTAATGAATGAATGCCCCCTCACTTGGTCATTTCCACTGGGGAGCTTGTAGAATATTTTGATACACGAATTGCAGAGATGAGATAACCTTTGACCTTTTCAACATGGCGGAGAGCGACACAAGAGTCATGAATGGTAAGCACTGCACGATAGTAAACGTTTTCTGCTGCTGTTAGAGGATAGTTTTTGTAGCCTAAACAGTGTTGTGGAAAAGACAATTGAAATATCATGTGTTTATACTTAGTGTCATTTCTAAAAATACAGTTATAGGTAGCAGGTCAGAATCTGTGGACCTGCCATGTTTAATTTCACAACAACAAGAGCAGTTGAACACATCTCACTGGTAATTTCCAGTTCACATTTTTTCCACTTTTCCATAGCACGTGAAGGCAGCATGATAGTGAAACCTCACCAGGTCACTTAAACTCAATTATGATAAAAAATAATAATAAAAAAAAAAAAAATATTACAGGCTGAAATTCAATTTGATGAAAATAGAATACAAAGATAGTTCCAGGGTAAAATCAATTTGTAGAAAATAAATAACAACAATTACTGTTAATAAACAATACCAAAAGAAGGGAGGACATTTAAATAAAGAAGTAAGAACTGTTGTTTTTAAGGTTATGGCTGCAACTCTCCAATCATTTCCCAAAATAATTATAAATCAAATGGTCTGTAAAGTGTTAGACACTGATGAAAAATAATATCACAGTTTCTTAGAGTCCATGCATATTGAAATTGCACCAAAGCTCAGAGAAAATATTCACATTTAAGAAGGTAAAACGCCTAATATGTTGCCATATTTGCTAAAAAAATATATAATAGTTGTTATTAATTTGTTGTGTCTGTTGTATCTGGTGAGAGACATGTGTTATTGGTTGAATGTGTAGTTAAAGGGCTAATGTCCAGCTCTTGTGTAGCAGTCAGTCTGCCCCTGCACCGTGTAAACATTAGTTTGGGGGACTGTGTGTAAAAAGGGCGACACTCCCTACGCGGTTATAGATACATAGATATAACACCTTTAAAAACACCCTCAGTATGTAAGTCAGTGATGTCATTTTCATTTAACACACAGTAACGCAGGTAAAAGTCTCCCTGTTTGTTCTTGATAGCATTGTAGCCAGGAGCGAAACACCAACCTTTCATTTGAGTCCAACAGGGAGAAGATGACATTGAACCGCTGCCCGCTCACTGAGTCCCTCAAAGCGCTCAGAGGTATCGCTAATAACGCTGTTTTTAAACTCTGAAGCTCTTCAATTGGATCTTCAACACCGGAGATTTCCTGCAGTAAAGCCTCAATGGAAGCCGCCATGACTTTCAATATTAGGGGAATCCGCCGACGTCTTCCTCTTCTGCTTAGTTCACGCGGTTGACATCCTACGTTATGGCGCATTACCGCCACCTGCTGGTTTGGGATAGCTATTCCTTTATTAGTCCCACAAAAGAAAAATAGAGGGAGAAGAATTACTTTATTAATCCCGCAACTCTATTATTATTCATGTTACACACACACACACACGCACACACATGCACAAACAGGACCTATATACATGCAATTAATGGAGAGATGTCAGAGCGAGGGGGCTGCCAGTGGACAGGCGCCCTGAGCAGTTGGGGATTCGATGCCTTGCTCAACAGCACCTCGGCAGTGCCCAGGAGATGAACTGGAACCTCTCAAGCCACCAGTCCACGCTCCATTCATGGTCCACACAGGGACTCGAACCAGCAACCCACCGGTTCCCAGCCGAGTCACCTATGGACTGGGCTACTGCAAGAAGAAGTTGATAGCAGTGGATTTTTATTCACACCACGGCACAGAGGAAATATTAGTATTGCACATTGACTTAGATTGAAATTAGTGCAGTTATTGTCAGGTTTGGTGTGTGTGTGTGTGTGTGTGTGTGTGGTATATTGGAGCAGTGCTGTTTGTAGAGTCTGACAGCTGCAGGAAGGAAAGACCTGTCATACGTTCCTTCACACATTGGGTGAAGCAAAGGGAGGGTGGCTCTACTTGATTTCACATGCAAGATTACAGATCCCCTTCCAGGCATGTATCAAGACATTTACAAATAGTCTGATTGAAACAATAGTATGCATCTGATGTGTTTTCTTACGCAAAAAAATATTATTTCCACATTAAAACCCTTAAAATAATTTGATATAGCACATTTTACAGACCGTCCTTCAGTGCTTCACATGACAAAATCGTTAAAATAAGACCCAAAATTAAAATTAAAAGACTTTAAAAAACCCACAAAATTACAAACATGAGACAAAAGCCATTTTAAACAGGTGAGTGTTCAGCTGCTTCTTAAAAGCATCAACAGTGGCCACATAACGTAAAACAATAGGAATCATCAATGCATGTTATTAATTCAACTTCTTCCCCGGAGTTGTTTGTGCTTTGTCATCTCCGAGGTCTCTGCTGATCGTGGTGGTGCCTACTGCCGTAGTCCTGTGGGTCACTGCTGATTTTGGTAGTGCCTGCCGCCTTGGTCCTGTATATCAGGTCCCTGCTGATGGGGGTGGTGCCTGCTGCCGTGGACCTGTGTGCTAGTCTCTGCTGGTGCTGGTGGTGCCTGCTGCCCTGGTCCTGTGTGTAGGTCTCTGCTGACAGTGGTAGTGCCTGCTGCCTTGGTCCTGTGTATCAGGTTCCTGCTGATGGGGGTGCTGCCTGCTGCCCTGTTCCTGCGCGCATATCTCGGCTGATGGTGGTGATGCCTGTTGCTGTGGTCCTGTGGTCCTGTATGAAGGTCTCTGCTGATGGTGTTAGTGCCTGCTGCTGTGGACCTGATTGCTGGTCTCTGCTGATCGTGGTGGTGCTTGCTGCCGTGGTCCTGTGTGCTGGTCCCTGCTGATGGTGGTGATGCCTGCTGCCCTGGTCCTGTGTGCAGGTCTCTGCTGATCGTGGTGGTGCCTGCTGACGCTTCCTGCTACTTCAATAACTATTAGTCATTTATTCTGTCACTACTTTTATAAATTATAAAATCTGTAGCCATAAAAACACCATCAGTGGTATGTCTTGCTGTATCGTAGCTGCTACTGCCCCTACTCATCATTTTGTCATAATTATTTTCATTTTCATGTTCTGTCACCTTGGATGTGCGTGTTCCTGCTGTTCTGCTATGCAGACTGCCATAACATGTGGGTCATGTTCACATTACTATAGATATTGTTATAGTTACTGTTACTCGCTGGCTGCTTGCATCTCTGGAAGTGTGTCAGTCTCTCTGTCTTTTGTCTATCTTTGTGTTTCTCTCTTTCTCTCTCCTTTTCTTCCTCCCCAACCGGTCAAGACAGATGACCGTCCTCCACAGAGCTGGGTCTGTCCGACGTTCCTGCCTGTTATAGGGAAGGTTTTCGTTGCCACCGTACTCTATGGGGGAATTGTTGGGTCTTTACCTACTCTGTAAAGTGTCCTGAGATAACTTTGGTTATGATTTGACACTATAAATAAAATTGAATTGAATTGAATTGAATTGAATTGAATTGAAGGGCGTTCCGCAGAATTGGATCCACATCTTCAGAGGCACGGTCACCTTTAATATTTAGTTGAGTGCACGGGTCAACTATCGTCCCTGGTCAGAAGAGCTGAGTGACCTATTTGTGGTGTAAAGATGGAGCAGGCCCGACGTATACACAGGTGCCTGACCATGCAAGGCTCTGTAGCTCAGAAAAAGGCATCTACTCCTTCTACCTCATTAAAAATGTATAATCTATAAATATGCAACTTGTTGCTTGTCTAACTTTCCTGTTAGACACAACATGTCTCTTACTTCACTGCAAGCCCATTGTGAGTGTAAGTGCACCGGAGGTATTAAGTTTCTACATCACCTTTGTTGAAGTCAAATATTGGATGATGATGTCATATATCATGCCCATAGGCCTGCCCCTTAAAAATCAGATTTTTACTGAGCACCGAGAAACTTTCCACTTTCAGCAGATACATGTGAAAACATCCATTTTGTGTTAAACTCATACCTACATCATTCTGCACAGTGAAGCTCAAACATCCAACAGGAGGAACACACAAAAAAACATAATTCTGAGTGGAGGGGGACCTAATTATTATTTTTTTTTGGACGTTCCTTCAACCTGTCCACTTAAGTCTTATACATATTAGGGTAAAACATTTTCAATCTCCTCTTTTCCCCCTTCCATTTAAATCCATTAAAAGTTCATTTGATATGGGCAAATACATAGATAATTGTACGATCATTTTCAGAACTTAAAATTTATCTGGGAAAACTGTCCCTTCCCTGTGTCATTACTCTTGGAGGCTTGCATGATGGAGGTGCAGGACGCACTCCTCTCGATGAAGCATGTGACTAGGGACTGGGGTGCAGGGTTACATGCTGCTAGAGTTCCATGAAAGTGGAAACCCTGTCTGTCAGCTCGTATTGTTGTTCAGCCGACTACAGCGGGAGGTCCTCTGGTCACAGCTAATACACAGTGGAACAACGAGGCTGTTTAGGCAGGTGCCATGCAGGTACAGTGCTAATTATTTTGCAGCTTATGAATTATAATTGAAGTGTAATTGGCTATACCTTTATGGCGATTCATACTCTTCTTCTGCCTCATGCTCCAGTGCTCTCTGTGCAAGCTGCGTACCCACCAGTGGTGTTTCCTCCTCTTCAACGTCATCCTCTTCCATGCCCTGTTGTTTGGGGCTGACTTTGTCGAAGAGTACCTCCTGCAGCCCACACCCGGGGTCTACACTGATGGCATGGTGGTTGATATAAGAGAGAAAGCAAGGAAACTAGACCTGAGCAACATCAGGGAGAATGTATCCCAGGCCTACCCCATCACTAACCCTGATGCCTGCAGAAACTCTGACCTCTTCCTCCTCACTCTAGTCTTCAGCCCCACAGCTAATATCCTCCAGAGAGATGCAGTCCGGAGGACATGGGCCAACCACACACTCATTGAAGGCTTCCCAGTGCGGATACTGTTCTTCTTAGGATCAACTGAGACTTCCGCTGCACAAAAGGAACTCATGATAGAGTCTGACCGTCATGGGGACATGGTCCAGGGTCATGCTGTGGCTGACTCCTCCCTTCGTGGCCCAACGGAAAGAACAGTGCTGGCACTCCGCTGGGTAGTCACCTTCTGTCCCGTGGCACGCTTTGTTCTGCTGACCAAGGACACCGTGTTTGTAAACCTCCCTGCCATCGGAGGCTACCTACTCGGGCTGCACAGGCACCCTGAGGACCTTTATTTAGGTAGGGTGATCCAGAGAGAGTCGCCTGACAGGGACCCCAACAGTCCCGGCTACCTGCCCCCTGCGATTTACCCTGATAAGTACCTGCCTGAATACTGTGACGGGACGGCTTACATTCTGTCCCAAGATGTGGTCCGGAAAGTGTATGTAGCATCTGCAGCGGTCCGTTCACCTGTGCCAGCCGATGTTTTTGTGGGCCTTTGTGCTCAGAAGGCTGGTGTGGCACCAACCCACAGTGCCAGGTTCTCAGGAGAGAAACATATTCGCTACAACGCTTGCTGTTACCACTACCTGTTCAGCTCAGCAATAATGGACAGCCATGAATTAGATAAAGTGTGGGCAGACCTGGAGCACAAGGGTAGAGGATGCTCACTGCTTCAGACTTACTATGGTCTGGTGAGCTGCAAGACCCTAACGTACTTGGATAAACTGTCCTTCAGCTCCAACGACTAAGCTGAATTGCGTGGTTAGGTGTTACTTCATGCATGTTCTAGTGACTGAAAGAGAAGCTGACACGAAGTAGATTAAGAAAAAAGTGAGTGTGTAAATATGTAAACACGTTTGTTGTCCATGTGTGCCAGTATCAGTATTGTTGATAAATTAAAATGAAAAGTCTGTGTTGAAATTCTTCCAATAGGACAGGACAATGAAGTAGGCATTAGTTGTTTTTTTTCTTTCTTTCCTTGAGTGGATTTTGCACCAGATTGCCTCAGTAAATAAAATCCAATTGTCATGTTTGTCATTTCCATGTTTTTAGTAACATTAGTAGTATTATAGTAGTACAAGTAGTTTTATGAATATGGCCTAAAGGGCAAATGTAGGACCAACCAACCTGATGGACTTTCAAGAAATGGTATTATTTGACACATCACCGCGCCAAGGGGGACATCTAGTGTCTAACATGAGGTATAGCTACACACTGCCTGTGAAACTGAGTCACATTCTCAGTGTAGATTTAGCCTGTGAGGAAAACTCACAGAAAGGTTTATGCACATATGCCTATAATATTGAGGACCTGTGGGCCACCCTTTCTTCTAGAGTGGAAATTAAATCATGATTGTTACTGTTTTAGTTTGGCTTGTTTTTATCATTGGTAATGCAGGAAATTGTCTGACTTCCATTTTAGATTTCAAGCAATTTTGTGTCCTTTAAATGCTGCTCAGACGACTGTGCCTCTCCCTAAATTCCACAAAAGGAAAGTTTGGCCTCTATCCCAGTGCAACGAGCTGACCAAACAAAAATGTTTGGGTGTTTTACAAACCTTCTCTTCTGTTTTACTGCCAGTGGTTCACACAACAACTCTCTGCTCCACCTTGGCCAGGTTCCACTGTGTCTGCAAAGCTTTCCCTGGCTGCCTCTCTCACCTCATCAGGCAGAGGTATTCGAAGAATAACATCTCAGCATGTCTGTAATCATTCTGGCTGGTGAATAGTCATAGCAACAATTTGTCTGGCATACCATCAGTGTGAATGGGATCGCTCTCCAGGATTAATCTGGAGTAATAAGCATCAACACCTTCCATCTATGGCCTCAGCACCACATGATCCCTGGCCTCTCACATCTCTACCTGGTCTCTGTCTGTCTATTTCAAAACAACTGGCCCCATGATGCTTTAGTTTTAGACCATTTACATGTTTTGGTCGCTATCATTCCACTACAAGATTTCCGGTGAAGCGGTTTTCTGGCCGAGAGTTAGTCGAGAGGAGCTACACCACTCTCATATTTGTTCATTCAATATAAAGTTACAGCCAGGAAATGGTTAGCTTATCTTAGCATATGGGAGGAAGCCAGCCAAGGAATAGTCCAGCACTTAAATCCTCATAAAACCCCAACCTGTCATTTTTACACTTCTGTTTTTGTATGGATTAAACAAACAAGAATATTTCCTGGTTAGCTCTTTTTTTTTAAGCTTCTGATAAAGTCAGAGTAGCTGCTTCTCCCTGCTGCCAGTTTTAATGTTAAGCCGAGCTAATCGTTTTCTGGAAAAATAAAGCCAGCAAAGTAGTGCCAAAAACTGCAGTTCCTAAAATGGCCACTTGAGGCTGGTTCCAAAAGCAAGTCAGTCCCCATAGACCAGGGTAGGCTATTCTGGTCCTGGAGAGCCACCGTCATGCATGTTTTCAGGTTTCTCTCTGCACTAACACACCTGATTCTAATGATTTGCTTGTTATCAAACAGCTGATGGTCGTCACAGTTTGATTATTGTCAGACTCAGGTGTTTTAGGGTAGGGAGAAACCTTAAACATGCAGGACAGTGGCTCTCCAGGATCATAATTGCCAATCCCTGCCATAGACCGTAGCAGAAATAAACATGTTTACAGACTGTTGCAAAAACATCACACGACGCAAGCACAAATTGTAGGATTCATTCAACCCACCTCAGCTCCATCTACTGTACGCTCCACCTCTGCCTTTTTTTGGATTAGCCAGTTGCAACAACTTCTTTGTGCTTCATTTAGGCTATTCAGAAACCTACGAGTGACGACAATGAGACCACATTCATTTATTATAGTCTATGAGTGGTGTCTTTTTGTCCAACTTCCAAGAAAGTGGATAAGTGCATTTCCAAACATGTCTTTTCCTTTGAATAGTGGAAGAGTCAGTGTTAAGCATCTTAGCTGTGGTCCTAACTCATGACCACATAAACATACTTTACTTAAGACCAAAACTGCTGCTGTGTATTTGAAAAAGTTGCCAAAACCTTTGTGAGTGCAGTTATTCTTTATACTAACTCATCAACATAACCTACCGGCTCAAATACTCCGTAGAGGTCAGGAATTACTTTCCAAGAGAAGGTGGAAACAGGGTCTGAGGGGTGGGAAAGCCATCAGACCTCCAAACCACATGTACACTTCAATGCATGCACACACACACAGACATGTACAAACACACACACTCATAACACAGCCTGCAGAGATTGTTAATGTGAGGTTGAGGGGTCTGTAAACTGCATGTGGGTGGTGCAGCACTCAAATGAATGCCTCCCCTCAGAGACATCTCTGCAGAGAAGGACTCATCAAACCAGAGCAACACTTTTTTATTTAGATTGTTTACACCGACAAAACAAGTCTGGGGCTCCACAGCCACAGCCAGTGGGCCACGGATTTAAAAGTAGGGTCATTGGGAGTTAATGTCCAAACAGATGAAATAAAGCATTGTCATTTTGCATGTTTGTGGCACATGTGTCATTCATGAGAACATACAGTGTGTGTTCTCATACATGTGTACAATCCTTACCTCATACGTTTTCATGTTCAGATCAGAGGCTCAGTGTTCGTGTGGCCGTGCAGCCCACGCTCATTTACGTAAGCAGTAACCTCAAGGATAAGCCCTCTTTTTTTGAGGATCTGTGGTTTCTTCTCCTTTCCCTTTTTGTAAACTCCATAATCTTTCCTATGAGGTTTTGGTAACTTTTCCAAGCCAGTAGTTTGTGCCTCATACTTCTACAGACTTGTGTTTTAATTATACATTCTATAGCTTTTGGCTGTTCTGACAGAAAGTACTCCATCTGGATAAAATCAAGTACATTTATCCTAAAATATTCTTTTTGTAACAGGTCTGGGTTGATGAACTAGCTGAAACCAGCTGAATACTTTTATTAAACATCTCCACTAACAATTTACAGGAGACATTAAGTCTCTAGAGATTATATGAAGTCATGTTACAGCAACTCCCAGGGCAGTAGCCTATTGTCAGTACAGGTCATTAGGTCCTCAAAGCAATTTCAGTCAAAAGCAACTGGACTGGTTGTTTGTCTAGGAGGACGTTTCACCTCTCATCCAAGAGGCTTCATCAGTTCATGTACCCATCTGACCAGGCTGGGACTGGTCCAACTAACTGGTGTGAGATCCAGGTATTTAACCTCTCACAATACCTGGATTTCACACCAGTTAGTTGGACCAGTCCCTGGACGAATGAGAACATTCACAGGCTTAGGTCATTAGTCCAAATTTCCCAAGCAGAACCGACTCAATTAAGAAATCTTTAGCCATCAGCCAAACTTTGTAAGACTTAATTAGTGTTTAAAAACAAAATCACAAATATCTAGCATTCAATTAATTTTGATTTGATGCAGTTAAGTAAAAAAAAGTAAAAGTCAGTTGCTTACCTATATTGGGTTACCATTTGGCAGAGTAAAATGCATAACGATGCTATGCTATGTGAATTATTTTTTGCTATACTGGTCTGTCAAGCTCAGATGATGTTTATCCCCCCTTTCTCTCTCTTCTTGCAGACCTTGATCTGAGTATGGGGACTTATTCTCAAGGCATCAAAAATTGCGTGTTGGTGCCAAACGCACCAGGCTTTCAACTGTAAACCTATCCCTGGAGGTGTTAGACACTCAGGGCAAGCGCCACGTAAGGAGGCAGGTTGGGGTGGATGGATGAGTCTTAAGCCGAAAAAGTTTGGTAATTCCTGATGACATTACGTTCAACATGTTTAAGACTACAGCCACGCTAGCAGCTCTGTAAGGCTGAGCTGGGGCACAGAGCTTTAAGTTAAATGCTAAATTATAATGCTAACATGCTGATGCTAATCAGGTATCATCTTTAGAGGAGCGTACCTATGTTCCCCGGGTCCTATGTTCCCTGCTTTTTATGTGACCAGGGAACATTGGACCCTTTTTTTTTTAAAATGGGGTCTGATGTTCCGTGTTGTTCACAGAAAGGGTCCTATGTTCCCCAGTCTGTTATTTTTTCCACGATCAGTGCCGAATTCCCCGACAAATAGGTCTATGTAGAACCTAACACTACCCCCTAACCCTGCCCCTCACCCTAACCCTAAACCGAACTGTAACCTCTAGACCAAACAAAATGCACGAAGGCAGAGGCTTATGCAACCGGCGAACATAGGAGCCTTTTGGGGGGCAAAGGAGAACATAGGACATGGGCAACATAGGGACAACGTCATCTTTACCGTGTTCATTGTCTTAGTTTAGCATGTTAGCATGCTAAAATTTGCTAATTACTTAACACAAAGGACAACTAAGGCTCATGGTAACAACATTAGTAGTGCAGGTTTTTGGCCATAAATCAACGTATTGGACAAGTTAAAATTTTGACCTAATGATTTTGAAAAAGGAAAAGTCATTAGGATTCATGTCTGTGCAAAATTTCATGGCAATCCATTCAGTACGCCAGATGCTGGCATGGCTTAAAATCAGTCTCCCTCTGGTGTCCTCATTGTCCTTCTTTTCTCTGCTACTTCTGGCAGGTTCACATGTGGCTTCTTTTGAGTACTGCCATGGTTTGGGCATTCATGGGCAGTCTGTTAATGATGAAATATTTTGGGAACTGCTTCTGGTACTACTACTTTAGTTGTATTCCAATGGGCTGGGCCTGTCAGTGAGGCACTGAGTGATTTATCAAAGGGATCCTCAGTCACTGCTGTCAGGATCAGTGCTGGGTGGAGACTCAGTCTGTAATAGAGCATATCACATCACATGTTATTAGAGGCTTGTACTGTATTTGTTGATGGGTTCTGGTGTGGTTATGCGGTATCTTCCCCTCTACTTTGTCTCATACGCTCACTGCCAGATGATCAAGATATCAGCAAACACTCTAATGCTCCAATTTTGCCTTTCATCGACTAACAGTGTTCTCTAAGTTGACTCCAAGTCCACTTACTATCTTGCAGGGTTTTCTGACACATCTCACACACACACACACACACACACACACACATTATAATGATTACAACTGTGTTATATTACATCATCTACCATTTACAGATATTCAGAAGAGGAGTGAATATTGCTGGCAAATTCATTAACAACAACAACTTAAAATGTCATATGTAGTGTGTTGTAAACCATTTATGAATTGTTAATATATATATATATGTATACAGTATATAGACGTATATATACAGTATAGTGTATATACAGTACTACACTTAAAGGTCCCATATTGTAAAAAGTGATACTTCCACGTTTATTATAAAGCTAGTCAAGAAACTCAAACTCAATTCACAAAGAAATGCACACAGCCCGTATTCACAAACTGTGACGAGATGTCAGAACTTCTGCATGGCTGTGATGTTACAACTATATTATATATAGGTAGAAAGTGCAGCTACAGTGCAGTTACAGTCATTCCCCGGCTGCAATGACCGCAGACGAGGAAGAACCAGAAACGCTGACCAATCAGAGTAGACTGAAAATACAAGTACAGTATGGACCTAAAATTGAGCATTATAGGTCCCCTTTAAAGTAGAGGATCACAGATTCTTGAATATAAAAGTATAACGTGACATCTCCTCACATGCCACACATTGTAACAATTTGCAACGTTTGTCTCTAATAGAATTAGCAGTCTGATTGCAGCTATATTTTAATCACCAGAGTGAAGGTAGATAGGAAAAGAGTCAAAGAGAGAGACACAACGCACACAAGTGTTTTGCAGGGATGATTAAGTTGTAATAATAGTAATTATAAAGCTGGGTTTGCCAATAAAACCGCCCCATCATGCAACACATCTCATTAAAGCTTCCTCCCCAGCAGCGCCACAGGAATGATGGTTTTATCATGTTCTAAATCCATGACAGTGCCAAGGATAGCTGTCTCTTTAAGCACGCTTGTATCAAACCTAACCTAACTTTTACGGCCATGGCTGAGGTTTAGAGATCCAATAGGGTACACCAACCACAAATTTATACTACTATATTTGTCTGACTGTAGGAACTAAATGAGTCCTCCAACCGTATGCTTCTATTGTTTCATGGTCAAACATAGAAGATGCCTCAAGTGAAGTGTTACCATCTCACCCCACTTTTATTTTACTTGCCAGTCAGCACATTGTTGTTTCCCTGGCATCTATATTTGGTTGTAGATCCTGAAGGAAAGGCAACGTAAAAGAAAAACTGAGGAGGTAAAAGTTAAAGTTTGGCATTTTTTATTAGCTGTTTTTTATTAGTTTTTTAAGTGTACAATAAGATCAATTCCACAGTCACATCTGTCGGCTAACATGAAGCTGTAGCCAGTTAGCTTAGCTTGCACAGATACCAGTAACAGGTAAAATGGTTATGTCTTTGTTTAATCTGTTCAAAATTGTGTGTAAAAAGTGTAAAAATGACAAATCACTGTTTTATGGATTGTTATGTGCCAGACTATTCCAACCGTGGATGTCTTTACAGTTGAAAGCCCAGTGTCGTTTCTGATAGACACTCAGCAGTGCCTCGTGCATTGGTATCAAACGCCAAGGGCTGTGACAAACGGTGGTATTTGCTGCTCTGAGAATGAGAACGTGCTGGGATAGGATGTGAACAAATCAGATTTCTGGTATCTCATACGTGCATGAACGTCTGGCCAATCCTTGCGTCAACGTGTCTTTCTGAGAAGAGTCAGGCTAGCTGTTTCCCCCTGTTACCAGTCTTTATGCTAAGCTAAGCTAACTGGCTGCTGGCTATAGCCATGTTGTTAAAGGATACACATGTTTCTCCATGTACAATCTGCCAGAAAGTAAATGAGCATATTTCCAAAGAAACAATAGTCAGCAGAGCAGGGCATCTCAGCTGTGGTCACTTGGCCACTTTACCTATTGAATGCCCTACAGAGCATACACAAATACACTACAGTATTTTTAAGTTACACCCATTCTCCAACTTTATTTGTAATTAAAAAGTGTTTCAAAGTCAGTATAACTAATACGATTAGTGAAATCTCTTTTCACCCTTATACCAAAAATTCTCAGACTCAAGTGTCTGCAACAGTGTCTCTGGTTGCTTTCAAGCTATAGCAGTCGTTTGGAAGAAAGGTGTATCTCTCGCTAAGATCAGTGGAGCAACCTTCTCTATTTCTGCTGGCCTCAGATCAGTGGGCCCATTGTCCTCCCCCAGAATGTGATCTTAATCTGACTTGACTAGAGTTTTGTTTCAGGAAGGACTTTCAACCAACCAGACGTGAGACGCACTGCAGTAAGCTGCTTTTCCACCTTGAGGGCTGCAGCCAGAGGTTTCACAGCAGCTGAGATCTGCAGCTCCTGTTGGTCAGCGAGTTTTACTGATGTCTTTTATCTTTACATTATATCATAGGGTCATACTTTGTATTGGTCTTTGTGCCAGAACTTTATCTTATGTTTGTAATTTTCTTTTACTGAAATTCCTTTTCAGCATCATTTTTTTATTTGAGGGAGCTTTATGTGGATGCTTGAATAAAAAAATAAAAAAAACATGTCTGCGCTATGTCTGTGCAGTCCATTGTCTCATGTTGAGAAACAGAAGCAACTATTCTGTAATGATAGCTGTGACTATGCAAGCTCTATTCTTGTACCAAATGGTTCTGTCTGTTGGATCAGGTGCCAGAGAACTGGCTTTGGGATTATGGTATCATGCTCACCCTCTTATTTTGTCATTCATTGTTCTTCTTTCAATCCTGGAAGATGCTTTCTCACTTTCACTGCTGTCTTTCTCACAGTCTTTTGCAAGTGTACATCCGCACACCAGAGACACAAAGATTGATGGACAGACTTTGTTTCCTTTGGGATGTTTTTGGGCCCGGTGTGATGTTGTAGCCCAGTCCGCCCCTCGCTGGTCAGCTGTTATGTTAAGTATGCTGGGTGTGCATCTCTATTGTCTGGTCAAAGGGTATTCACTAATCTTATCTGGCTGTCATCCATGACAACCTGGCTGCTGCTGTTAGAACAGTTCATTTACACTCCCTATATTTAACACATAAATATCCGTTTACTTGTCTTGACCTCGGGATCCCCCAGTTAGAGCTGGTTAATGTGGCCCGGGAAAGGGAAGTTTGGGGTCCCCTGCTAAAGCTGCTGCCCCCGCAACTCGACCCTGGATAAGCGGATGAAGATGAGATGAGATGATGAGATGAGATGTGATTAATAGAGGTATTTCATATGCCTGAAACAGGCTGAACAACAAGAATTAGGCACTGACCTCAAAATGAATCATCAGCTATCCCATAAAGGTAAATAAAAATACCTACAAATATAATTGATTTTTTAATTTTAAAGAAAATTACACTAGACACTACCAGAAAATGTAAGATTGGTAGGAGGAACTTTACTGGAAATTCACAGATTGTGCCTTTTTTATTATCGGGAGGGTTTTGTTCATCTCTGTTGTGGTGTGTGTGTGTGTGTGTGTGTGTGTGTGTGTGTGTGTGTGTGTGTGTGTGTGTGTGTGTGTGTGTGTGTGTGTGTGTGTGTGTGTGTGTGTGTGTGTGTGTGTGTGTGTGTGTGTGTGTGTGTGTGTGTGTGTGTGTGTGTGTGTGTGTGTGTGCGCACGCGTCAGAGAGAACGAGACCGCTATGTGGTTTCATCCACAAACTGTCGGCTCAGTTTTGGAACATGTTCCGGGAAAAAACAACTCACTGCAGGTTCTTCCCTTTGTGTGTGTGCGTGTGTGTGTGTGTGTGTGGGTGAGCGTGTGGATGTGTGTGTGTGTTTTCAGCTGCAGAAATGCCATAAAATTGTTATATCTCAGGTAGAGATCCACAAAACTTGATTTCATGTGCTCAGTCTCACTCAGACTCAGCATGTCACACAGCTGCTGCACTGTATGGTCGCTGTGCATGCTTCGATGAGCAATGAAATGAAATGTTCTGCAATGGTCAGACAAATCTGACACTGAAGTGTATTTAACGTTAACGCTGTAATAGAAACAAGATACAGAAAGGAATAGATTATCCAGGGTCATGTAGAGCAGCGATACTCAATTTATGGCCCGCTGACCATTTTCTAATTCACAATGAAAATAAATTGATTCGCACCACACTGTGAATTTAAAGAAGGTGCCAGACCGCATAAAAAAGGTAAAATGTGCTATTCATTCTGTCCCTGCAGGAGCACTTGATGTCTGCACGATCTAAGAGTTTCCAGCTATGTTTAATGCTGTCAAACTCTTTCAAATGTAAGAAGAGCATTTACAACTAAAATGCAGCTGCAGCTATTAAATGCAGTAAAGTATTTGATTGATCTGTCATGTATCTTTGTGCCAAGTTCATTTGGTTTAAGTAAACAAGTCAGTTTATAGAAAGAAAGAAAGATGAGTTAAGGGCATTTTAATGTTTATTCATTTTATCTGATAAATATTATTAATGTTTGGCCCCTGGTCTCCTGTCATTTTGCAAAAGTGGCCCCCAGACAAAGCAATTAGACTATCTCTGATGTAAAGCATAACTCTAAATCCTTTTATTTCCTGGTTTGTGTACTATTTTATTATGTTTATTTATTCTACATGTTATATTTTAGTCATGATGGCTCAGAAACATCTGGTAATATTTTGATGCTCCTGTCACTGGGGATAATTTGACTCACATGCACATTAAGCTTACTGTTCTTCATGCTGCGCTATAGACCAATGTTTACTTATCTCTCTGAACCTTCATTAGACATTTTACACGTTGACAACTAGGATGGCAATGTCAGCTGATCAGTTGAACCCCCACTTTGGTCCAGGATAAAACATCTTAACAACTATATGGATGGATCCCTCCATGATTCCCAGAGAATAAACGCTGATGAATGTGGTGATCCACACACTTTTCCTCTGGCGTCACCATGAGGTTAACATTGGATGGTGAAATTTGGTAGAAAAATCAATACAACTCTCATTCATGCACTTTCTTTGGCTATTGAGATGTCTACCAAGGAGATACGTGTGAGTATATTTACACTCATATATCAATAAATTGATATAAATATAAGTAATCTCAGTGTTTTGTGAAAAGGTGTTATGTGTTTCACCCTTGTTGGATTTCCCACCCCCTTCCTCTATATAGTTCTCTGATAGGTATGAGTGCAGCTTTAGAAATATGTTTTAAATATTAAAGTTGAGTTATACCAATTCAATGCTGTCTGTGCGTATGTGAGCAGTGTTGTGTCTTCAATAGGACAGAGTGCAATATTTTGCGCCAGGGGTGCCACTTCCTTTGATGCATGTTTACAGTTTATGTTATGCATACAGTGTGGACGCAGACGCACCCACATGCATTCCTTCTTAACCCTGTGGCAGACTGAATGTAGCCTTTTAATGGCAGGAAGGGCTCTGCCCTTTTAAGTACAAAGTTGCAGATTTTATGAATATGTTGGACACTGTATGTACTCATTTCAGTAAAAGAGCCTTCATTCCATGTCACACGTGTCAACCCTATGATTGTCTGTTGTCTATCATGCTGTTTCTGACCATCTACGCCTGAAGGCTGTGGTCTTGCTGTGCCAAAATATTCCCACATGGCAACTGAACGTAAACGGCAACATTTTACAGAGGAAAACACAAAACACTTGGAAGTGGAGTTGTTTCCAGTGACGCAAAAGCAACATGATTAACATAACAACATGCAGTGTTTTTTGTAATAGATGTGACAAATGTGGAAAGTAAAGGTAATTTACAAGACTGTTGTTAGATTCCTGAAAACTCTGGATTAACTTCTCTTTGTATCCACACTCGTGTGCACCCGAATTATCCGAAACAATAATATGGAGAGCAATGAAATTAAATATGGGAAGAGTAGGTTGTCATCCAATTACCTAAATCCCCTGCAGGTGTGAGAATTGCATTGTGTACATAGACGGAGTAGCGGACAGGCCTACTGAGCTCAGGCCGAGGGGCCCAAAGAGTGTCAAAGGGCCCCTGGCCTCGAAAAGACACATAGCCACCACAAAGAGATGCAAAATGACCACAAAGAAACATAAAACAACTACAAAGAGACTCAATGTGACTACAAATAGATACGAAACCACAGAGAGGTGTGTAACAACAACACATAGACACAACATAACTACAAAAAGTTGCAAAACAACCACAAACAAACAAAAAATGGCCACAGAGAGAGGTTTAATGACTACAAAGAGACACAAAACAACAAAAACAGGAAGAAAGAGCATCACAAAGTCTGCTCCTTTGTAGTCCAGAAGGTGGGGCCTTTTGCATGTCTGCGCCCAGGGGCCATCCTCTCATAATCTGTCTATGATTGTGACCACATTGAACATGACAGTAATTGCCTTGTTATATTTAATTCACATAGTGTAAAGTAAGAAAAACAGTTTTGACTTTGTGACTGCTGTCTACTTTATATGGTTTAACAGATACATATAAAGCTTTACAGTTGGGGGCGGCTGGTTGCTGAGTGGTTAGAGCAGTCGCCCCATGTAAAGAGGCTGAAGGTCCTTGAGGTAGCGTCTGCGGGTTCGACTCCGACCTGTGGCCCTTGGCTGCATGCCCTCCCCCCCGTCACCCCATTTCCTGTCTGTCCTGTATAATAAAGGCTTGAAAAACTGCCAAAAAAAAATCTTTAAAAAAACCTTCTTAACCACGCACACGCACACACACACACACACACACACACACACACACACACACACACACACACTACCATGCAAGGCACTGGCCCAAGCAGCGGGAGCAAATGGGGTTCTTTCCCAAGAACACTTTAAAAGGTGAAGCCATGGATCACCCATTGGTGTATTACAGTCAATCGTATTCATCTGGTCACAACCTGAATACAACATGCATGTTAAGGATTAAGAAGGAGGCCTGTCTTTACTTCCCTGCCTTAGTTTATGCGTGAAATTGAATCAAACACAAAAATTAAAGCCCCGTTCACACATGCACTGCAAACCTGAAACTATCTAAACAACTATAAAAACAAGTATCTAGAACGCAAATCAGTCGCACATCAAACAGACTGTATTTGCAAGCGTCCTAGTACTCAGACCCTATAATCTCGAGGTGAGCCCATGTGTGAGAAGTCACAGCAAGCGAGTGGGCATGTCGATGACATCCAACATCCGACGCCGAAGAAGAAGGACGATCTACATGAAAATGACAAGAAAAATGTGTAACTGGAGCGATGACGAGATATAGGAACTTCTGTCAGTAAAGGGCCAACGCTGAAATTGTCAGACAAATTCAAGGAATGGCAAGAGACCCGGTTGTCAATGATCAAATTCCTAACTGGCTGCGTAACTGCCGTGTAATCCACATCATGTCCTGCCTCCTGCACGCTCTACCCAGATGCCACCCCTCACCTTAACCAAGAGTATTTCCACTAAGACAGTGAGACAGTCTCCTTTTGTGTGCTACATGTGTGGTTAAGGGCAACTTCGGGCAATGCCCACACCTGACACTGCTCACTGACGTAATTTCATTTTTCCTGAAAATACATTTCTTATTCAGTTTAATTCAGTCGGTTTCATTGGTATAAAAGTCGAGGACAATATTGCTATATAACCAGGATGTTAGCAGTAAAATAGTACAAGTTGGTTTGAAATACATTAAAAAATATTGTCACGTGCACATTTTTTCTTTTTGTTCGATGTTAAAACTTGTTATGACAACCGAGAAATATTGACTGTCCAGGAAATATGTCCAGGAATTGTACCGTATCTGACCAAGAATGATGCTCCTGTTTGCTGCATATGAGCACTTATAAACACGTTCACACAGCGAGGATTACCCCGTGCAGAACAGAGCAGGCATTTGATCCAGTGGTGAGGGCCATATTTTTTTTTCATCATGTCGAAAATATGAGCACTTCATGCGGACTATCACTAATCATGTGAAGGAAGGAGCCTCGTACACAGAAGGTGCTTTCGATGTTTATGTGTCGGAACGTAAACAGATGAGAGCGTCAACAGGCCAGGCTTAGGGTAGAGGAAGGAGTTAAAAGGCTCATCTTTCATCTCTAGTTAAATGAAGCCTTTTGATGGATGTTTTCTGTGAAACGAGTCTCAGTGATGCCTTAGTGAGTGCCCTTCATAAGGCAGGACCCTGGCTCTACACAGGCCTGCTGTTCTAGCGGGAGGCAAACACGGGGAATTCTCAAAAGTCCATCTGTCTCTTCCTAACCTGTTTGGATTTCTGCAGGAAGTTCAGCTAGCGAATATAGGTGTGACTGTACTATGATATTAATGAGTTTTGTAGAAAGGCCCCATTCAAAATAGCCCCTGAAAAAAAAAAGAAAAAAACACGGCCCCACTGGGATTTCAGTTGAGCTCGCATCCTGCCTGCCTCTGAGAGAGAAGGAAGGAGTGGAATCAAAATTTTATAAATTGTGCACTTATCTTCTATTTCAGTTGCTGGAACGAGAAACAGCACAGGACAAATGTCCAGGTGCCAGTTTTTTTTATGGCTGAAACAACATTTTTCTCCTATAACCGGAAGCAAAAATCCAGGAATATATAAAAGAAAAGCGCACATAAACTCAGAACACAAGATATAGGAAATAGACATAGACAAACAGAAGTGCCCAGAGGCATTTTTACTGACTCCAGCTTTAGACAAGCCTGTCATTAAGGTTTGGTTTACTGGGACAAGTGTGGCGGTTTAAGCCAGGAGGCTTCATATGAGACAAGGCTGCCTAAGACTGAAACCTTGTTGAGAAAATGACAGTGGCCTCCGCCTGGTCGCTGGCACCAAAAATACACAGCTGGAGATGGCTAAGCATTGGGTTTGGGAACGTATATATAAAGTTAATTATTATATAAGCTCAAAGAAAAATATAGTAGGCTGTTGCTAGCTTCTAATTTTCATTCTGTCTCTTGACTATTAGACTTTCAGTAACAAGCTCTCTCCATGTACGGGAGGATTATTGGATTGTGTTTTTTTTTAGTGAGTCACTTGTAGTATTTGTTAAGTCGCTTCTTGTTGTAGAATTATTGCCTAATTTTCAGTCATTGTGTTCATAATTCCAGATCTTTTTCTAAAATCCCTTATATATAAAAACGATCCATTGCTTCAGGGGTGCCACTTGCTTTGATGCATGCAGTTTATGTTGTGTAAACAGTGTGTATGCAGCAGAGATTGCAAACAGAATGCAATGATTTGCAAATCATTGAAAACTCATATTTAATTCAAAATAGCACAGATGTTGAAACAGAGAAGTGTGATAGGTTTTGAAAATCATATCCTCATTTGGGATAGAGTCATGTTTACCCCACTGCTGCATCTTAACAAGATGTTAAGCGTTTGGGAACTGAGGAGACCAATTGCTGTCATTTATTTACCATTCTTGCTTGATGTAGGATTTCCGCTGCTCAACAGTTGGGGGTCGTGTTTTACGTTTCATAATTCTCCAAACATTTTCAATGGGTGACAAGTCAGAACTGCGAGCAGGCCACGTCAGAACCCGGACTCTTTTACTACGGAGCCATGCTGTTGTAACACATGCTAAAATAAGCCAGGCCTTCCCTGAAAAAAATATGTTGTCTACTTGGAAGCATATGTTGCTCCAAAACATATATATCGTTCAGAGTTAATGGTTTTATATGGTTACCCCTGCCATGCGCACTAACGCATCCCCACACCATCGTAGAGGCTGGCTTTTGAACTGTGTGGTGATAACAAGTCCCTCTTCTATTTAGTCCAGAAAATGTGGCGTCCATGATTTCAAAAAACGATTTAAAATTTGGACTTGTCAGACCACAGAGCAGGACAGTTTTCCACTCAGTCCATCTGAAATGAGCTCTGGCCAGAGAAGGCGGCGGCGTTTCTGGATCGGGTTTATATATGGTGTCCTCTTTGCATGGTAGACTTTCAGTTTGTATTTGTGGACACAGCGATGTACTATTTTCACAGGCAATTGTTTTTGGAAGTGTTCCTGAGCCCATGCAGTGATGTCCAGAAGAAACAGAATTGTCTTTTTAATGCAGTGCCGTCTGAGGGCACGAAGATCACCAACATCCATTATTATTTTTTGGCCTTGTCCCTTGCATACACAGGTTTCTTCAGATTCTCTGGATCTTTTAATGATATTATGTACTAACCTCACCATTTCACAACTTTTCCAGTGTTTTGTTGCCACTTTCACAACTCCTTTAAAACGTGTTGCTGACATCAAATTCAAAATGGGCATATCATTTCCAAAAACAATGACATTTCTCAGTTTCCGAATTTGATATGTTGTCTTTGTGCTATCTTCAATTAAACACGGGGTTTCAATATTTATGTCAAATTCTGTTTCAATTTCCATTTTACACATACTTCCCAACTCTTTTGAGAGCGGCGTTGTAATATCTAAACCTTAAATGAATGGACTGAGGGATTCTGCAGCATGCATTGTGCATAAACAACCACCAGAGGTAGCATTGTTCCTTTATGGGCCCATCACTCTCAAGCATCACACACAACTTTAATATTTTCCTCATTGATACTTGTTAAAATTCAAATGTGTCCACAAGTGTAAAACTGGTTGTGATGCTGCTGGTTTGTTGGTCAACAGAAGACATACATTTTATTTCTCCTACACTTCCACCTCCACCTAAGGGTTTGCCCATTTCACCCTGTGGTGTGCGCAGCTCGTGGCCTCTATTTACCTGGGTTCAGGGAAAATGGAAGGCAGAAATAAACAGTGAAAAGGTGTGTGCTAAAAGGGAAGAGTCAGGAAAAGCACAAAATTATGGAGGGAGGGACCCTTATGAAATGAAAGAAAAGACTGATTTAATTATAAAGGGAGTGAGTGAGAGATTAGAGGGAGAAGAACAACAATATAAGGGGATGGCTACATTCATATAAAAATGACAAAGAGCACATGAGAGGCTGCACTGTGCCCTTCTTCTCCTCCTCTAGACCTTGGAGAAACTAACCATGAATCCAGCTTTTGTGATGTAACAGTGTATTGACCCTTGGAGGGGCCCCTGACCAAAAGAGGGTGTTTACTTGAACACGCAAGGAGCTCTAAGCGTTTCACAGCCCCCTGTTCTCCAGTGTTCGTTGACTGCCACTGGAAATGGCACAGGAACGGCCCGTCTCTCCTTGGCTCCCTCCCTCCCACAGAAATAACAGAGGCACATAGAGACCGTATTCAATGTAAGTATAAGTCACTCCAGCTACAGTCAGTCACATGTGCCAGAGCCGCAGATTAGCATGGCTCCATGTACAGTGGAAGTCCAGGCCAACACAAAGCAAGTCACAAGAGAGATTGTTTGTTTGGAAGAGAATCCTACTGTCTGTCATTAACGTGGACACTGCTTTTCCATAAAGACCAATTCACTCAATTCACTGAACTGTATTATAGAGCATTATCACCACGTATAGGATCCCAGTGGAAGCTGATGTCATGTCTTGAAATTTCCAGAGGTTAGACAAGCTTGCCTAAGACCAAGCGGTCAAACATCCCCAGACAACTGAGTGAATAAATGTAGAATAAAAGGGGCACGCTTTGACTTCCATTAGTTCAGCAAAGCACTCAACTCTATGTTGAACCAGTGTCGGCGACTGACAAGGAAGAGACACTCATACTCGTGGCAGAAGGCTAGAAGCTTCCATGCAAGGTGCCACCTGCTCATCGGGAACTAATCTAATCATTCAGATGCACATTCACACACCGATGCACAGTTTGGGTTCAGTTGCTTGCCCAAGTACACTTGGACATGCGGACAGTTAGTAGATAGCTGACAACCCGCTCAGCCTAAGACACAAAGTGCTAAGGCTGATGGGAATGTCATTTTGCAGGTATTTCGTCATTAGCCAACGTATAGGACAAATTCAAAATTTGACATATAGAAGAAGCCAGAAGAAAAGTTAGGGAAATCCTGAACTTTCATTTCCAAAAACGTGACTCAAAGAAAAGCATTCATGAAGAAATGGGGATTCCTTAAAATACGTATGTGTTTGTTACTGTGGTAATTTGTGTCAGTTTAACTTGACCTTAATGTGACCACAGTATATACAACTCTGACTAAACAGCGTTATCACTGAAATGTGGCATTTCTTCCCAAAGTTTCACCCTCTTATAACTCAGAGTGCATAGAGTACTCCTGAAAAAAAAAATAGAAAAGTATAGCTATACCCGGGTGGCACGGTAGGTGGTGGTTAGCACTGTCGCCTCACAGCAAGAGGGTTCCTGGTTCGACGGGCCCTTCTGTGTGGAGTTTGCATGTTCTCCCCTTGTCTGTGTGGGTTTTCTCCGGGTTCTCCGGCTTCCTCCGCAGTCCAAAGACATGCACACGTTAGGTTAATTGAATTGAATTGTACGTCTCTGTTCGTCTCTATGTGCCCTGCGATAGACTGGCGTCCTGTCCAGGGTGTACCCCGCCTAACGCCCGATGTCAGCTGGGATCGGCTCCAGCCCCCCCGCAACCCCGATAGGTACAAGCGGTTGAAGATGGATGGATGGATAGTTATCCTCAACATGCATGAAAACTTTTGAATTGAATAGATGTTGTCAAACCCTGCATTGCCCATTGGAAGACAGACAATAAGGCAATTTTAATATACCAGTACACATCAAAATGGTGTCAGTCAGATTCACCCTGCTAATTACAGCATAAATCTTCTCACCATTCACTGCATGAGAAAGCAGAAACCAGCAGAAACACACAATGAAGACGACGTGAGGCAAGATGGTGGAAATTTGCAATAAAAGCAGTTACAGCAACAGTGATGTTATGGAACAAGCTCATTTTTTCTGTCCAAGAGAGGCAGTTATTCATACAGTGTTGTAATTATTTCGTAAATATTTTGATGATGTATTACTCGCCTCCAAGCTTGCATGTGTTTTAAAGCTGAGTTTTGAAAATGATCATTTCCAGATTGGGACATTTATTGAGTCATTATGCAGACACAATTGGATCACTGCAGGCATGTACATTACAAACAGCATTTGTGTCCTAATATCATAATGTTTTAAGTTGCAACAAAAATGATCTGACTATGATGAAATATTGGAACCAGCTGCAAAAGATCCTCTATGCATTAGTGCAAGTGTGGTGCTTTTAATCAACTAAAATATTTTGTCATCCTCAAATCCAATAGCCCTCAGTCCTATTCGCAGATGTCTTTGTGGGCAAATCATGTTGGGCTTACCCTCCACGCCCAGCCATTCTCCCTCCGTTCTCACAGAGTCTCTGCTACCTAAAGGTTGGATTCTGCTGTATCATTATCATATATATGCTCTCGCAGAGACACGCTGCTGTGCATTCCACTGGCAACATTAAAATACTTCTCTTATTTTACAACAAAAGCACAAAAAGGCGAGGGTTTTAGGATAGAGGAATGATGGCTCTTAAAAAAGAAATTGAGGTTCTCAGGAACAGCACTACTGTATAACAAGACCAGGTTTTAAAAGCCAGGCTGGCAGCTGTGTGAGGCTCCACTTAGGCACAATCATGTTCACAGTGACAATACCAAGCAACGACCTCTGGTGCAGAGAAATGGAGCTGGCATCAAAGTTTCCCCAATCATGACAACTGTACACAGACACTATGTCCATTTTTTATACAGTCTATGCACAATAAAGAAATGCTGATGATAAGCAGGTCATATTTACAAGGTACACCGTCTTCATTTAGCAGTCTAGCATTCTAACATTTGCTCATGAACATGGATGGTAAATGGTAAATGGACTTGTACTTATATAGCGCCTTTCTAGTCTTCTGACTACTCAAGGCGCTTTCACAGTGTTTGTCACATTCACCCATTCACACAGACATTCACACTGATGGCAGTGGACATCTACAGACCATCTAACCTAACCATTTACACCACATTTACACACCCATGCGCAGCACGGGGAGCAATTCGGGGTTCAGTGTCTTGCCCAAGGACACTTCAACATGTGGACTGGGGGAGCTGGGGATCGAACCACAGATCTCTCAAACGGAGGACGACCCACTGATTCACAGCCGCCCCCAACAAAATACACCTGAGGTTAAATTGACTTGATGATGGCTTAAGAAAAATATGAAAAATCAAGGCATGACCAAATTCCGCTGGATTGTTCACCTGGAGAACATGAATATCTGTGCAGAATATTATAGAAATCCATCACATAGTTGTCAAGACATTTCACACTGAACGCCCCACTGGTGACAGTAGAGAGGAGGTCAGAGGTTCGCTACAACCATGAGGATATATCATCTGGAAACAGTGAATTTCTGTAAAACATTTGAGCCAACCCAATGAATACTATGGCCTGAGTGAGAAGATTCATCCACTGGGGACTTTTATCCATCCAATAGTTAGGATAGTTCATGGCAATTCATCCAATAGCTGTATTTCATTAGCAACAAAAGTGTTGGAGCAACTTACCACCTAACAGACTGACATCCCTAAAAAAAGATGAGGTAATCCAGGGACACGGAGACCATGAAATTCAATGATCAGACCTTGAAAATGGAAGCAGAAAGAAACTAAAGGCACGGTGCAGCTCTCAGATTAGAAACTATAGGGATTAAGGGGTGAGAGTAGCAATGGGTGCTTATTTGTCCAGAAGACCGAAACATCATAGTCCTCTCATCCCGCATAATGTGTGATGGTTTATCAGCAGCATGGAAGATGTCTGCCTTTCAAACCTAAATACACTGCAGGTAAACACAGTGAACCTAAGTGTTATCATTACTAGTGTTTATTTTGGGAGCAAATGGTAATGTGTGTTGAGTGTAACAATCTGTTAGAATAATTAACAGTCTGGCACTAAGAGAAGGAGAGTGTGAAGGGTCCCTGTGTCAGTCTAGCCAGAGAGGTGGCAGTGCATTTATACAGTATAGGGCCTGCTCCAAATATCTGCGTTATTATAACACTATTAAATTATTGACTGAATGACGTTGATTCAAGCAGACAAGTGGTCCTCATATAGCATAAAACTAAATTTCCACCATACTGACGCCTCACCTTGGGCTACCACATTTACTTGGAACTTCCCATCTCATGCACAACCAACTCCTACGCCATGCCCACTTCAAAGGGCAAGAAAATGCTAAATAAGCAGGCAAAGGTTGCCATATGAACATTTGAAAGTCGGTAAAATACCACCTTGTCACTGAGCTGCAGGCGAGCATCTTTGTGCTGGCTTGAAAAAAAGTGTCTTTGTTCTACTTTTTCCCTCGTTTCTCTAGTGTTTGAGTCGATCACTGCTGTTCACATAGCTTTGATTTTGATGGTAAAAAAACTACCCTGTGATTTTTATACATGCTCCAAACTATTTAGGGTCATTAAGTTCAGCTGGAGGCATGTTTACGACATGGAACGGCTTCTTTCATATTTTTCAAAGGGTCATTAAGTTCAGCTGGAGGCATGTTTACGACATGGAACGGCTTCTTTCATATTTTTTAAACTACACGGAGGGAGGATCTTGGTGTCAAGATGATGGAAGACGAATGGGGAAAAAAGCACAGAGCGAGGTTTCTCTCACCAAATTTCTCTCACAAGCAACCAAGTCAACTTCAAAGTGCTCCAAAGTCTCCTTTTAAAAGGATAGATTCAAAAATCAGTGCGGTCGATTCCTACAGTACCACGATGGGATGTGTGGTGTGGTGTGGCTTGGCTCTGCACAGAAGTACAGATTAAAAAAAGTGTAGTTTCCAAAGAAAATCCCATCTGCCGACCAAACTCTGTAATAATATTTAATAACAGGTAAAAGGTTTGTAGAAACTGGTTTGAAACAGGACAAACGTCAAAAGATGGATATTTAAATAGTTTGGATATAAAACAATTAAATTTTTTTAAGTGAAGTGCTAAATGTTACTCAGTAATTAAACAAAATGTCTATGACTGGAGTAGTGACCTAAAAGGTCTGATGTAAAGAGCTATTTATCTTTTTTTACTGCTTTTATTATACTCACTTCTGTCTCATAACAGACCCAGAACAGACGGATAGTCCTTATGTGCACGATATATATTGCTACCAATAAATTACTGGTAACAGGAAGTTTTTATTATTGTGTATCATTCCGATGATTTAATCATAGCAGCTGATAAAACAAAATGCTTTCGTAGACTCAACAAGTGCAGCTTCTACACACAGTTACACACACACTGCACTTATGACTTGAGTATGCACTGACATGTCTGATTTGATGGATTATTAAGCATTTAATATGAATTTTAAGTACCAGGATATATTTACGAGATTTTTCGATGTACTTCACAAGAAAATAAATAAACATTTGAAGAATCAGAGCTGTTGTTTGGTTTTATTTTGAAAGTGACATCAGTCAGAGTTCAATTGTCCATCTTTACTCACTACATCATATCATTTCTGACCCTCAGGTGTGAATAGACTCCAGGTTATGATTTTCTTTTTTAAAGTATAAAAATGTATCGGTATCAGCTGAAAAACAATCCATACCGTGCGTCCCCTCCATTTGAATTGACTCTGTTTAAAATAATGCAGTTCTATCCCCTGCAATAGGATAACCTCAGAATAAAAAGCCTCTTCATACACTGATCCAGCCGTTCAACTGGAGGAATGAGCCAGGCCTGAGGAACACAGAATGACAAGCATTTTTCACTCGCTATTTCTGCTCTTTTACATGATATAAGCCTTCCTATTGCTTGCCAGAGGAAATGAAATGTTTATTATACAGCCCTGAGGGCTTTTGCAGTGAGAGTTTGGTGGACTTAAAGAAAGGATAAGCTCTCTCCCCTCCAAACTTGGCTTCCTCTCTCTCGTGGCATATGAGAGGCAGGAGGTGGAGGTAGGGTCACAGAAATAGTAAAAGAGAACCAGCATGAGGAATGAAAGAGGGGCTAAAGGAGTTAAGATTGGCAGCAAAGTCAGAGCTCTGCCATCTCCTGCATGAGCCTTGGCATGGATGCCCTGCTGGATGCAACAAAGCTGAGCACAAGGACATAAGCCCTTCCACTCACCCGGGACAGCTCTGCGGCACATTAAAACCTCATGACCTCCCCGCTGGGAGGCTTGAGTTTGGATGGATGGACCCTAAGTCTGTTCAATCTCTCCCTTTTCCTATAAAGGTTTGGATAAATGGAGGCCAAGCTGATAGATTTTGAAAGAAATGCGTTAAATAGGAGTGAAGCCATAGGGTCTGTTTTGCTACAGGAAACCTAATTTATTTCTCTCAAAAGCAGATTTTAAAATATATGGTATTTTATCTGTAAACACGTGAGATATGCTGGAGATGTCATTAATGGAAAGCCCTGTGCTTCAGGCTAAGAGAGTTACAGTAAGCCCCATTTTGATGTGTAAGGACTCCAGGCTCCAAGTCAGGATTTCTTGAAGAAGAAGAAACATTCAGCTTGGTCATACTAATAGTGATGGCTTGTGTCGCCGAAGACAAAGTTATGTCAGTGGTGTGGACTGGACACTGGCTCATATGGTCCTGTGACTTGTGATCATAGGAATATTCTCCAATTTCCTGCAGTCGCTGTGGCCACAGCGAGTCAGATCATATCCCGTTATCAGACCCATCTGAAAGTGATTCCCAGACACAGCTGCCTATGTAGTATGCACACAAGCAGCAACATTTAGACTGTATAAAACACAGACATGGATGAAATCTGCAGGCTGTGCTTGCCACCTGTCACATCCTTATTTATGCATAACTTTAAGCCTTCATACCATTGTAACGTGTGAGTTATATTAACATTCACCCCCAGTTGTCATGAACAAAGAAATGAGGAGCTCTTTTCTAAAACGCTATAAATCCATTTTAATAGTTTTCAGGAAAATTACATTTTTTACCTAGACCCACACATTTGGTTAATATTCAATTTATCTTGTCAAAATGGTTTATGACTCCGTCTGAACATGTTGAACGGACGGACGAAACAAAAAACTCTCCCGCTTCAGAACGCCGCCATGTTGGATTGCATAGAACGCTCACTAAATTCTGATTGGTCGAAAGGACGTATCGCATTTAGGCTAAAAATAGGTTTGGCGCTTGTCGCGGTTTGGAAAGGAACTGCATCTTGCGGACCATCTTAAACAAGGAAATATAGCGATTTGGCATGAAACATTGATGAAGCAGTGAAAAGGTTCTGTATACAGCAAAGTGGCTCAAACTCATTTTTTTTAAATGTGGCTTTTATCTCGTTTTGGAAAAGAGCTCTTCAAATAAGCCATATACAAAAACTATTTTTGCACCAGGCTGTAATATTTCTGCTGTACAGTGGTCGTTTTAACATAAAAGTCTATGGGGACTGATTCGCCTTTGGAGCCAGCCTCAAGTGGCCATTCGAGGAACCACAGTTTTTGGTGCTTCTGTATTGGCTTCTTTTTTCCAGCACCAGAGGTTCACTCAATATGTTGTCTGACTGTTTTGAAAGTGTTTATCACCGTTCTGAATGGTCACGCTCAAAGACGGAGTGAAAAGCCAGAGATTTGCACTCATTATACACACAGAAAAGGAATAAGTATTGTACAGAATGAAAAAGAGAGGGTGGTGATGGAAGTTTAAATCCTGCTTGCTTTCCTCCCTCCACACCTATTCAATTGTTGCCTGAGGTGGGCGCGGATATCTGTTGGTTTTGGGAAGTTACAGAAATTGTCGAAGGCTAAAAATTAAAAATGTGCAGGCTGGTCATCAGTGGAATCTGGGATAGTAGTGTGTGTGTTTGTGTGTCTGGAAAGGAAGGTGGGAGTAAGGGTAGAGAAAGGGAGTCATGGAGCAGTAGTTGACGAATCTGAGTGAAAGACCATCTGTTTGGATCTGGGGGTCCGAGGGAGTGACACTTCCTGACCACTTCTGAATTATGTCAGAATGATGGAGACTTTCGGAGTAATCTCTTCCTGAAAAAGCCCCCTTAATGTTCAATACCCGTCTGTTGTGATTATTTCAAACATAGATATTGTACTCCTGGTGTTTTACGATCCCCTTGAGGCAGGATAATACCTCTCTAGTAATCTGTTTCTGTGTATTTCCTGCAGGATTTACTTTTTCCTTTCTTCCCATTTGGCTCGTGTCCGGAAGGAGACAGAGAGTGGCTGATGGGGGGTAGGGTGAGCCATCTCTGGGATGCAGAAACACTAAGCCTGGTGTAGAACCTGGCTCCATGGGGGGAGTGGATACAGCATCATAATGACCAAGCCAAATATTTGTCTAGTCCATATTCTGAGAGCATAATGAAGTCCTTTTACAGAGGGCATCATTGGAATCTGGACACTGATTTTATGCCAGAGAGAGCAGGTTTCACTCGGCCCTGCTGTTTCCACTTAGGCTACCCAGGTCTCTGGTGGCCCAATCCAAATTCAATACAGAGCCTTGTGTCAAGAATAAGAATGAATTATGGCTCTGTTTGACAGATGATAGTGAGTCGGAAATTGAAGTTGGATTTAATCAGGAGGTGAATTGCATACTCAGGTGGGATTATATTATACTGTGAATAGAAGAAGAACTTGCCTAGAATTTAATATAAGGGTTGCTCCTGCTATACATGCTGTCAGGGTCTGCTGTTTATGGAGGGAGGAGCTTGAAAGATGGAATTTCACAGCACCCGATCCAGCCAATTTCTCTCACACATCTAAGACCCTGCATACCTGTGCACACTCTTACAGTATGTATATACAGTACATCTTCTATATACTCACACAGGTGTGGACTAACTTCCTAGTGTGTTGTGCCTTTCTGATGGTGCCAAGTTGGTCCTGTGTCAATATTCTCTCTGAGTGCCAAAAAATGTATCAGGGATGAAAAGAGGCAAAAGCTATACAGCCCAGGACTCTCCCGCTCCACTTTTACGTACTGCAAGAAATTTCTTCTGCAGGCTAACAAGCTTTACCTGCCGCAAGGAAATTTCTTGCAATATGTGAAAGTGGAGCAGAAGAGTCGTGGGCTGTATAGCTTTTACCTCTTTGGCCCAAATCTTCTATCCTGATATAAGTAATATCATAGCTCGCTAATGATCATCACAATATAGCAGTTTCCTGTTAATTCAAAAGATGAATATGAAATAACCACATGGCATATACTTGACAAATGAAAAATAATGTGCAAGGATCTGTAAATAATGCAGTTAAGCCACTGTTTTTTTGACATTGCGATAGATATAATATACAATACAAATGACAACTGTGTGTATTCGCAAAGTCTTCCCGAAACTGAAAGTGTAAGGGACTGTATTTAAATGATCAGGGTTGAGAGGGGAGGGTGGTTGAACATTATGCTTAACTCTCCATAATCTCTTTAATTTATTTTGGTTAATTTCCAAAAATTATATCTATTCTTTTCTATTTTCCTGAATTGTGTATTTTTTATGTATGCAATCCAGGGAATAAATTGCTTTTTTTTTTTAGAAGAGATTTTATCTTTTACATTTTAATAAATCATATTTTTTTTGTGCACTGTCAACGTGGATTCATTCATTTCAGGGAGAAAAAATGTATCTACTCTTTAATTCATTTTGCCATTCATAACCAAATTGCACAAATAATTTAAAGTGGTTATAATATTCATTTTTATAATAAGAATTTATTTAATTACCATGTGACAATGTGAAAGCGAGTCACTCACAGTGATGAACATAAAGATTTATCAGCCGAATCTGTAGCTTATAGAGCTTCGTAATGAGTTCCAGCTCATTGTTAGGCTGTCTGTTACTTTACTGTTTTGGTTCACTCTTGTTGCTCTCATAGCAACCAGCCAATCTTGTGTTCACAACTTGTTTTCAAGTTTCCAAAAAAATCCCTATTTGTAAGTTTAAGATGGTGTGGTCCAATTAAAACATCAATATGTTAATGGAATAACAATGTCCACATATGTTGTATAAGTGGAATTAGCAATTGGTAAAACTCAAAACAGTAAAACAACCAAAATGATGTGTCCTGTTAAATATTCCAGCAGTTCTTAATTTTTGAAACAAACACTGTCACTGTCACTTTAAATCACTCAACCTTTCACCCTCCCTCCTAACAATTTGTGTACAGTCCCTAAACACAGAGCAAGGTGTGAAAGGAACTGTGTTATGATTACTGTAAATGTGCATCATTTTAGCACCTTACAACAACATCCCAACCCTCAACACAAAAATACAGTAATAAAATAGCAAACATTGAGCACATAGTGGGGAAACACAACTCCATAGTCCACACTTTAACAAGCGCGGGTCTGTGTGGTGTTGACACTTTGAATCCATGGTAGCCAGGTCTGAGAGCCTGCCCCCAAAAAACCTTGCCTCCCCCAGCAGGTTATTCTGGTGTTATTATGAGAACTCAACATGCTCATTATGGTTGTGGCACAGCTTTCGGGGTGGCTGTCTACTCTGGTGAGCCAGCACTGGAAATGCTTGTGGTGAAAGAATGACAGGGGGAGAAAGAAAGAGAGACAGAGATTGAGGAGAGAGAAAGGAAACAGGGAGAGATGGAGAGGGTTTAGCAGATAGAAAATTACAAAGACAAAAGAAGATAAAGGAGTCAGCGTAGAGTAGGGTGTGACAGATAAAAGGGAAAACACAAAGAGAGATGAAAATAGAAAGACCTCGACATGGAACTGAGCGTAACACAAATCACAGCAGACAGGGGCTTGTTTGACCACTTTCCACCTCCCAGTGCATCACTAAACCATCCCTACAGGAAGGAGACAGAACTACTGGACACAACCACCTGTAAAGGAAAAACACAAATCACAGAGACACACACACACACACACACACACACACACACACACACACACACACACACACACACACACACACATTCCTTGTATGAACAGTCTTCTTGTGTGCAGTGGAGCTGAGAGAGACAGCACTGTCTGGTTCACCGCCACCACCTCCATAACCTCTGCCACTGCCCAGCGTGAAAACACACCTACACAGAGGTGACTGTCTTTACAACCTATTTATTTGTTGGCCGATGTTTATGTCCATTTTTGTCTGAAAAGACAGCTTACGTTACTTTTACTTATGTTTAAATGATCAAAACTATGCGGCCAATGTAATAAGTTTAATAAAAAGAATTGAACTTTTTACATAACTTCAGTCATTTTTCATCAGTTCATGCTGCTTACTGTATGTAAAGCAGCGACGACATCCGGATAAATATAAACCATGAGAAACGTGAACACCCAACCAAGTCCAGCGCTCAATTTTCTTAGCTTTTAGTCTGCAAAACACTGTATTGGTTGTTTATATGTACAGTACACAGCTCACTGTAAACACTGATATCCAAACAGCCTGTGTTGCTGTTACTCTTGCTGTGCATCAAAGAACAGTCTTGTGTCCTCACTAGGCCCAGGCTGCAATTTGGGCTCAAGGCGTGGCCCAGCACCCATTGGGCTGTGTCCGCCCTGCGCACCAGTAATGACCCCTTCCCTATGGGGAGCGTTTGATCTGGGCTGCCTGTGTGCTTCAGCAGGGCCTATTTCTGGAGCGTGGGGGGGATAAAGGGAGCTTTCAGACTTGGTGCCAATGACCATAATTAAGCAGCTTTAAGGGGTGGCAGTGAGCGCGCTAGCAAGCGCAGAGTTTGTAATTTTAAAAGAAGGGGGCAGAGTCGCTGTGGCTCATTGGAAGTACATGGGAGGGTCGGGTGGCACCCAGCTCTGAAACACAAGGGACAGAGTGTGTGAATAGGACTTTAAAGAGGATGTTAATGACTTACGTCCATTAGCACCCACCCCTGAGGCTGACTTACCAACGGCCTTGGGCTGAAATGCATAGAGATCGCCCTGACTGACACACGAAGTCAGCTCCACCCTAACAAAGTGTCAATCAAGGCGACCTTTCAGTGCTTGAGGCCTCTGGCCAGTCAGCTCAAAGAGTTAGCGTAAATGGACCCAAGTCCTTATTCTGTAGCCTCCTCAGCTAGTTGTTTGTCCACTGACGTTAACTTTGCTATAATACCACTTGTGTTTGGCTATGTTCATCCAGATTCAGTGAGATTATGGCGGTGTTTAGGTGATAACATCTTCCTATCTCAGAAATCACCCATTTATTCACTTCAAATTGCTTTAATTATAATAAAAACATGTTTGCTAAAAATGATTAGTCCTTATTTAGAAAAGAGATGATGGGCTGAGGCCCAAGCAGGAGTGTTTTTCTCCGAAATGTCCAAGGTAATTTGCAAGTTAAGCTGATGTGAGTTTGTTCATTTGGCCTCAATAAAAAGATCTATTCAACCCCCACAAAAACACACATTTCTCATTTACGACTAGGATCATCTGGCCATGCAAATACTTTTAGTTGTAGTATTACCTGCCCAGGTTTTGAGATGTGTGCATCCATCCTAATATGACACAGTAGAGGTGAGCGGAAATGCATTTGTGGTAGTCACAGCATTGAAAATGACATTTAAGTTACTGTGGATAATCCACTCTGAGTGGGTTTCATCTGAATCTCATTAAACTAATAAAAATGGTCCTCGTGAAAACTTCTTTTTCCACTCTTTTTAGGAGCACAAATTGTCTTAGTTATCACCCTGTTAAGCATGCATGCTCATGAAGCATCTCAAACAGATGATGTCAGGTGGTAATTACTGGCTCTTGCGGCTGTGAAGAGGTCTTTGGTAAGCCTCATCCTGCAGCAGGCCACGACCCCTCTTCGGGTAATGGGAGCTGATCCAGGTGCTGCTCCCTCTCCATTAACACTTCTCTAACACAAAAGACTGGTGTCAATGCTGATGTCTCACTCAGGGAAATGTTGCAAAAATATCTGTATGAACCAAACAACCGGCCCAAGATGTAACAGTATCAACCGCCATAGCCTATGTGTGTGTCTTTGTAACAAAATAAGAGAGACATCTTTCCAGAAAATGACTGAAATCTATATGGTAGACACCATTGTGGCTTGTGAGTGTGCTTTCCATGTGTTACTCTTTTCATATTCAAAGGAGAGCTGAGACACACTTGAAGTGTGCAGTACTGTGCCCTAATAAAGTTCTCCTTTTTGCCACTAATTCTCACACACCATCTCTCTTCCAAGAAGTGGCTTGAATGACTCAAGGCCATCCTAGATTTTTTTGCAATCACCCACATCATTACCTATATGGAGGGACAACAAGGTAGGTGCATAGAGGAGAGTCCCTGGAGGAGCTGTAGGCGTTCCTGTTTTTTGAAGTGTCACCGCTCATTCATATGGTTTACCGGTACATGGGGCTTTGGGTGAGATCCATGTGGCCACCCCCTGGAGAAGGCGTGCAGTTGCTCGATGCAACCGCTGGGTTTGTAACTTGACACCTGGCCGTGCGGTGCGCTTGCCATCGCTTTACCCACAGAAAGCCTATTTAAAAAGGAAAGGGATGAGTCCAACGCTCCTGACTCCGTAACCCCCCTCCAAAAAGAAACCAGCTTTCTCTCCGGCGGCGCGTCCCTCAATCTGGATCGGCATAAATGAATGAAACACTGGGGAATATCGACAGACAATCGCACAGGGAAACTCTCTGTCAAAGCAGCCTGCCAGAAGGAATTTATGTCGGGCTTGACAGGCAAATCAACATGAGTTTTTTCCTCTGGAACTTCATCTCAAGCTTGTCAAATGTGTAAAACGGTGACCGGTGTCTTCTGCCCCCCTTGCAAAGGAGTCACGCTGTGATTAACGGTCAGGTTTTTGACTGCCAGGACAAATGAATACAAATGAATTTAGGCACCCGAAGGAGAGATTGCAGAACCTCTCATCTAGACACAAAGTAAGTACCATTTTTTTTTGTTTTTTTTTGAATGTGTCTTTGTGCTCTGATGAGAGGATGTTGGAAAGGGCTGAGGTGTGAGACGGATCACTGGCGGGGACTGAGTTACAATTTAGGGAACTAGATGCCTCCATGTGCGTACCTGTGATGTGCCGGCTGGCTGTGGTCCAGCTCACCACGCAGGAGTGGCGGCCACTGGGGACTACTGAGGCTCCGTATGGGGTCTGTTTGGACCCTGGGTGTCATTTGTAATCTGTGTGACATTTACCACAACTTCGAATAAGTCAGTTTGTCCAAATGTTTCACCCCCGCCCCCCTTATTTTGTCTTCTTTAAACTGGACAAAAAGACAAAGCATGATCATTTGTGCAGGCTGCATTTAATATTCCCTCATGTCTCTGTACTTCTATGCAAAACAGACTGTGGTTTCTTAAGGAACACTTGTTGTTCTGTAGCAAATTTACACTAGGTGCACGCAGGCACTTTGTCACTTAAGTGAATCCTCTGAACGAGCTAGAAAAACAAGCAATTATTCAGACTTCTCAAGTTTCCGGAGAAGTGCATCAGCATCCTCTCTGGAGAGTTGGCTCGACTGTGTTAGGACGCTTTCCATGGTTTCCCTTTATGCGCATTCAAAGTCCAGAGCCACATTTACGCAGGGTAGTTAAAATGAGTTATTCTTGAGGTCCAACTTAATCCCAACTTTAACGAAAACTATTGCACTTAGTTAAATAATACAACTATCAAATGTAATAGTTTTCCCAGACAAAACATCTGCAAGAGTTTTATGACTCTGAGACATAAAATGCAGATGTTTTATGCGTGTGTTTAAAGCATAGATTTTAACAGTGATGTTACTGAGATATATGGACTGAGGTATTTGCTCTTCACTTGGCTACAGTGCTGACTTTATCAGGTGAGTAAGTAAGCTACATGCAGCAGTCAGCTGTTGCACAGTTGCAAAAAACCCTCATCTATCCATTAATGCATTCATTTGTTTACATGCATGCTTCAGTCTTATCTTAGAGTGGTATTTGGTTTTATTGCCCGTGGTGAACATCTGGTTTAGTGGTGAGATAGTGGAGATGCAGTCATTTAGGGAGCAGGGAAGTCTGGAGATCTGCTCTCCAGTTCCCTGCAGTTTCTTGTAAAAAAAAATACACTGGCCAAACCAGCATCAGCTTTATTTATCACACGTGACTCCATGTTTTGCAGAAACTGCCGTTCTTTAAGAAAACTAAAAGGTCCATATCCTCACAAATGTAGCAACCCCCCAAGCAATGGTGAAACTGTGACATTCATTACCATGCATTGCATTATAATAAAGAGTCTACCTGTGGGGTGTCCACTGCATGGAGCATCAGCCACCACACGTCCACATGGTGTCGCCCTTTATGTCTTGCTCCTGGAGTTTTTGCATGCAATTAAACAGGGCAATGTGTTGGTATTTATTTAGATTTTGACATTTTTCAAAACAACTATAATATTTGAAATATAAAAAGAGATACTTTCTGAGTTTGTCACTCTGTGTTTAAAATCCAAGTAGAGCAGGGTTTCACAATGAGTCACGTGCAATTTAATGTTTATTTGCTCTTAGTCATAATAATAGTTGGAACAAGACGGCTGTTGCTGATGAGATAAGTAGAATTAGGCGAGAAAGTACACTTTTCCATCCTGGCTGCAGAGAGAACAGATGATGGACGTACATGTCTGGTCTTAAGAGATGTCAGTTACCTTCTCTTACTCATCAGCCAGTTAGTGTCAGCTCATCCATAGGAATTTTCCACTGTGTGTGTGTGTGTGTGTGCGTGTGCGTGCGTGTGCGCGCGTGTGTGCGTGTGTGCGTGTGTGTGTGTGTGTGTGTGTGTGTGTGTGTGTGTGTGTGTGTGTGTGTGTGTGTGTGTGTGTGTGTGTGTGTGTGTGTGTGTGTGTGTGTGTGTGTGTGTGTGTGTGTGTGTGTGTGTGTGTGTGTGTGTGTGTGTGTGTGTGTGTGTGTTCTCAGGGGGGCAGGGTCGCCTTTGGGAAATCCTTTCAGGGAATCATTGAGTAGTCCAAACTTGTGAAAAGAAACGGAAACTATAGTGGCTTCTCGGCCTGTTTTTTTCCTCAACCTTTGACTGGTTGCTGTTGCCTGTGGGGAGGGAGGGATGGTTGTTTTGGGGGGTTGAGGGATTAGTATCAGAGTTTAGATTTGGGCAACGAAGGGTTAGGAAATACAGAAAGGAAAGAGAACAGTGGCTTTGAGGAAATAAATGCATGTTTTCATCTGTAGAATACGACTGCAGACTGTAGAATGTAGCACCCAATGATCTCTATGACTGAATTTCTTTGCCACTCAGATACATTTTGCAAACATTGTAACCAACTTCCAGATACTCTGACTCACTCTCTCCATCGTTGTATTGCTCAGTCATACTGTTGATCAGTCTATGCACATTTAGTTTTTCCATGAAATGACTTGGCTTTTTAATAGCCAAGGGGATGATTGTCCTAATGTGCTAATCCCAGTTAAATTAAGCAGTTGACCGAGTAGAGATGATGTTATCAGCAGTAACAGAGCAGCGTTCCTCTCCCTCCTGTCTTTGAAATGTGAGTTCAATTCTCTGCAGCACAATATACAGTAGGTTAGACTGTCTGCTTTAATCGATGACTCAGGGGGAGGCATTGTTCATCTGGCCTGTATTTTGTCCACTCAGCTTAGCCAAGAATTCCCTCAGGGAGTCATGACATAGCTCACTGTTGCAGTATGAAAACCCCGCCAGACAGGGTCAGTGTACAGATGTCAGCCCCACTGATTTTAAATGTCCACTGTGCACAAATCCACCTCAGTGCAACCGCCTCCAACTGCTGCACAGAAGGAAAATCCGAACCTGTCACACACACTTCAAAAAGCACCCCAATGAAAATAAGAAAAAAGCTACTGGGAACTTTTAATATGAAAAGCCAAAGAAAACAGCACCGTTTCCAATAGAACTTCGTCTGGTTTCGACAGATGTAAACAGCCTGAGAGACAGAATGAGAGTCAGTTTTGCTGCAGTAAAAAATCTTTGCGTTCATGACTCATTTCCAGAAAGCGGATCTCCCCTCAGCTGATAAGGCACTGAGTGAGACTGTAACCAGCTGGGAGTCTGGGAGAAACACACTCACTTCCTCTCTCTCTCTCGCACACTCACACACACACACACACACACACACACACACACACACACACACACACACACACACACACACACACACACACACACACACACTCACACTCAAAGCATCCTGATTAACCACAGCCAGCTGTTTGTGGGGTTGATTGTGCTGAAGCTTTATTAGCGACAAGGAACTTCAACATAGACACCACAAACACGCACCATCACACACATGCTGATTTGGATTCGTACACTCACCCTGATAATGATCATTCAGGCCAGTGTGGGAAACAGGCACTGGTTAGTGCGTGGGTTGTTCGCAGAGACATTTCTAAAGAGATCTGAGCCTAGCAGGTAAATATGATTATGCAACATTTACTGTCTTTCCCACATTTTATGTATTTAGAACCATTTGCTTATGCCCCGACTGCCTGCTCCGCTCTGGCCCTCCATCCACAGCTGGTATACACATTTCCCCCTCTGATGTATGTGTGTGTGTGTGTGTGTGTGTGTGTGTGTGTGTGTGTGTGTGTGTGTGTGTGTGTGTGTGTGTGTGTGTGTGTGTGTGTGTGTGTGTGTGTGTGTGTGTGTGTGTGTGTGTGTGTGTGTGTGTGTGTGTGTGTGTGTGTGTGTGTGTGTGTGTGTGTGTGTGTGTGTGTGTGTGTGTGTGTGTGTGTGTGTGTGTGTGTGTGTGTGTGTGTGTGTGTGTGTGTGTGTGTGTGTGTGTGTGTGTGTGTGTGTGTGTGTGTGTGTGTGTGTGTGTGTGTGTGTGTGTGTGTGACCATGTGTGTCTGGATGACCTCCAGAGGTAAACAGTGGCTCCCCTGCCTGTCACCAGATCTCAGTCCCCCACAGAGCTCTCAGTCCACTTTCCAATCAGTCTCCTCAGTTCTGCTGCACACCTGAGGGTGTTGAGAGAGGCCGCTCTGTTTTTGTTTTCTGTGTGTGTGACATGTGCGTACCATACACATGTTGGTTTTGGGAGGAGAGTTGATGGATCAGTCTACTGTAGTATTTCTGTCTTACAAACCACAACTTGAAGCTGTGTGCGTTTGTGTGCTGGAGAGCGAGTTGTAAGTGGTTTTGCAGAATCCAGTTCCCACTTGTTATTCATGTGGTGTCAGTCTCTGAAATGCATAACATTTTGGTTTGTTTAAATCGTTATTTTGGTGGGAAGTAAAAACAATGGTTACAAATTATTAACATATCTGTTAGGATACTTAAAACATCAGTTTTCAACACCAGTCTCTTGAGACACATGCCACAGTTTTGTCTTCATTTAAGCATCTTCAACAGGATCTTCATACCATAATATGCTCCTTTTTTGGCCAAATGCAAGCAATTCCAATGTAAAGGCACCTTTTATAATGGGGTTAAATAAATAAACCTTCTCTAATGCTTTATAGAGCTGTTGAAATTATTAATGAGGATCATTCACATTTGATTTGTTGGACCAAAGTATATATTTACCAAATACAAAGGATAAACACCAACACAACCTGGCAACCCAAAATGTGTTTCTGTTAATGGATTTCTAAATTAAGCATTCAAAATGATTTGATTTATTATTTAATTGATGTATTTAAGCTAATAGTTACAGCTCATAAACGGCTTTATAATTGGTTTAACTGTTGTTTGATTCACCGATGTGTAACTTCTGCCTCTCTTCTCTTCCCTCAGGAGAGCCCTATTGCTCTGTACCGTATTATATTGTACTTGTTACCTGGGACTTACACAAGTACACCCTGAAGGTAAGATGCTACTTTAATGTCACCTTTACTTCTCTCACTTTTACTCACTTCACTTTCTCACTACTTTCTTTTTCACTGAAAATTTACCAGTGGAAAAAGAAAGGTTCAACTTATTGGAGCACTAGGGGGGGATTTTTACACTTATCCTTCGCCTATTTGGCCCTTGCCCAAGCATTTAAACACATTGCTATGAGAATTGGGCCAACCGTTGCCATGACAACAAGTGTTGAGTAAGCTGTGAACGAGGGAGTGATCAGATCTTAGATTGAAAGCTGACCATTATAGAGAAATATCTCAAAACGCTCCTGTTTCACAACTACGCACTCAGTAGATTGGACATAAAGGTCACTGTTGTAGACATAAAATAACAAACTAATATTTTCTAACAAGTGTTTCCAACGCCAGTGTGAAAGGAGCTGCTCGTAACGATGAACCTACAGAAGATTATTATCCAAATCTACCTTTCCCCTCGACTTTACGTAGCTTTATATTGCTCACTGCTCTTAGCAGTTAGTTGTTTTCACTCAAAAACTCTAAAAAAGCACTGTAAACTACCTGCTCAGCACCAAACAGCAGACAGACACAGTTAGCGACTAGCTGGTGAAGATTGTGGAACATTTAGCAGCTAAAGAGAAAGATATTCCCTTAGGAGTTAGACCAAAGAAAGAGCTAAAAGAGAGTAATATTGAACTTGCAGTGGCAGATGAGCAACTGTTTGCTTCATCAACTTTAAAGCTGCCAAATAATCTGTCATTTTAGGTTTTAATTAAGAAGGCAAGTTAGGTAATAATGGAAATATGAAATACAATCTGTTTGTTTTTGGTTCACCTGTAACAGTGAGTTACTTGTTATATGATTGGGCAGGTAAAAAGTGTTCTTTTTGGGCAGCTTGTGATAATTTTAATTAATAAAGTTATAAATACAGTCCAGTGAATCGGCCGCTTCTCTCCTCCAATTATCATGATTGAGAGTGACAGGAAGCTCAATAGGCCCGACACGCAGTCACTGTAAACTGTTGAGTGACAAAACCAAATGTCGTCTCAGTTCATTGCAACAAGGCTGAAACCTTTCTGTTCCTATTCAAGGTCATAGCTCTGTGATAAAAGCCTTGTAAAAGCTTACAACTATTTTTTTAAGTCATGCATTTTTTATTTAAAATAAAATGATTGATCATTTTCCATCGCTATATGGTTTTGGATATAGATAGGTCTAGATGCAGGTGAAAAAAGGTCCCAGATTTGATTCAGGCCAGGGACCGTTGCTCCATGTTTCTCTCATATCACTACCAAATAAAAGCAAAATGCCAAAAAAAAACCTCTTAAAATGTATTTAAATATTTTGCCATGTATTGCTGTGCAGAATTTTTTTTCACTCAGAGATATCACAAGTAGCTCACTGTAGACCAGCGAAGGCCAGCCAGAGAGACATCTTTTGAGTATGTTTGAATGAACTGGTGACTTCATTCTCTACAAGGGATAACATTACAGACTGAAGAGCCTTGGACTTTCTCTCTGTCCTACTTGAGCGACTTGGCACGGAGCAAGGCTATGAACTCCAGCCATGTGTTAAACACAAGTCTCTCTCTGTCTGTGTGTCTTCACATTATTTTGTATATATCTAAAGCCACATGGTTGATGCATGCCCCAGTAATATTACAAGTGGTATTTAAATAAAGAAGTTTGGAGACAGGAGTCTATGTACAGATACATGTAATACACCCTCTGCCTCAGTGCCAAGTCCTGTTGTCCCTTGCTGCAGTATAGACCACACAGAGAGGGTAATTCACTGTGTGGATTGGTGTACACTAGATCCCATGTAGGTCTTGTTTCCGCTGACTATTTTATAAAGCCCTAATGTTTAGAGGCAAGGAAAATCTTACAGGCCTATATAGAGCATGGAAAGACCATACAGAACTGGCTAAAACAAGAAAATGATTGTTTAAAATGTCATTGAGTGCCATGTTTTATTCAAACTTTATTCAAACCTGGTACGCATCAATAGCACTCCATAATTCCAGACTAGACGGATTAGTTTTTGTTTGACATGATACACATGAGAACTCTTTCTGGAAAAAACATTTGAGTTCTGAGTGGCTTCCTCCCCCAGGTCTAATTCCTTGATCACTACCACCACTACCAGAGATCAAATTCCACTATCATTTTTTTTTTCTCCAACTTTCCGTGCAATTATATATTTCCAAAGTCTGAGCCCCCCGTCAGTGGTCTAATGAAGCAAGCATCGTATTATACAAAGACAAGCATCTCATTGAAGTCCTTTCTCCCCATGGCTTACCAGTACAGCAACTGTTAGGACATCCCATCTGTCTTTCCCCTCATCTTTCCCACTTTCTGTCATCTCATCAAAATTGCGTTCCCACTTTTCTGTCTGTTCAAAAGCAGGGCTTCTATACACATGTCCCCATTAGACAAGGTCCAGTGCCCGCAGGTCAGAGTGAGCCCAGAGACAATAAAGATGTCGAGGGGCCTGGGTCTGAGATCACAGGTCATATAGAGAGTGGGACCCCTGAGGCTGAATAGAGAGTCAAAGTTGGCGGAAAAGACTGGAAACTGTATTCTGCCTGCAGGCATCGAGATGCTGTACTCACTTGTGGTCACTGTGGTCATGTTCTGAAATTCCAAACTGGCTCTATTGATGAGAAGGACAGAGAAGAGTAGGGAAGAGGGGAGGTTTTCTGATGATGCCGATGTCCTTTGGCTCATTAATACCCCTTAAAAGAAAGAGGCCATGCCTTGATAACTGTGAAGCAAACAGCACATATACTTTAGAATACAGTACAGCCAGCAAACAGACGTGCTAATTGGTGTGGAAGTTATATAATTTCCCCACCAAATGTACATTTAAAGCCTGAGCCTTGTCTCTTGTGCCTCAAACACATGTTGTTTTATATAGTATCCAACAGTGTCTCTTTGCCTTGTAGGGGAGTGCTTTGGCCAGATGGTTACTAAGAGAGGATTAGGTCCTTTAGCCCGATGTGCGTTCCTGGTACTGACTGCTTCGGCCTTGACTGAGCTCCCTTCACAATTTTCTCCGCCAGCCGTGGTACTTGCATCCGCACGGGGTGAACAGCAACGGCAAAGTCTTGTCTTGCTCCGTTCCTCACATGACAATGTTGATGAAGGGGACGGTTATCGGCAAAAGAATGTGATGAGATTAATTTCATGAATCTATGTAGCTGGATTATCAGTAAGAAAAAAGCACCAGAACATGAACATTATTCTTGATGATTAGCTGTTACATCACAAGTGCAAGACAGACTTCTCATGTTCATGTTTCATTTATTTTGTAAACCAAAAATATGCACATTTCATACTTGTATTTGGAGTTTCCACTAGAACATGCTTACATTCTTTAATGTTCAAAAAAACACATTATATTTCTCATGTCTGTCTGAATTGAAATGCTCCATTTTAGCGCCTGTCTCTTTAAGACCCCGTCCCAAAAACGCCCATTGATCAGCATTTCAGATTCTTCCACCTCTCCCTCAGCTCTCGGCGTCTCTGCACCGTCTGACTGTAACGGCACTTTTTACCTGTATATAGTATATTTGTGACATCACAACCTTAAAGAAGTCCTGATGTCTCAGTGAAAGTCACAGTTTCTCAATACAGGCTGTGCATTTCTTTGTGGATTGAGCGTTTTGATCCTTTTACAGTATTTAGCACTTCAACCTGCTTTAATGAATTGTCATTTAGCCCCTGCAAATAGCATAACCTGACACACCCAGTTTAATGACCACGGACAGGAAGGCAAAATTCAGTAAAGATCATACATTTGGAACAACAGATTTGGTTTGGCTTTGAACTTTCAAATTATTCTTTCATTACTCTTTGGAGATGTTGTATGGCCAAATTAGACTTTTGGAGTGAACAGCTCCTTGAAGAATTTTCAGGCCTTTGTAATAAACACACTGTGTTCTGAAGCTGTCTGTCGTTGGCATGCTTAAAGCTGTTTTATGCTTCATGAGAGTATTATGGTCAAAACGATACCACAACTTGCCATGTTGGAGAGAGGCGTGAGGCTGCAAACCGCTGACATTTGAAACAAAGGCCAACCTCTGTGCAGTGTCTACCCACTCAGTGAGCAACCGTCCAAGGTCGCTACATACTCCCCTATCATCAGCCTCGTTTTATGTCTATGTGGACCTATACATAGTCATTTGTTTTGGCATAAAGTTGCCCTAGACAGCCCACAGAAGCAGTTTGGTGGCCTCAAACCCCAGTTAGTTTATTATTCTTTGTATTTCTTTTATTTTTTTCCCTCCAACCAACTTTTTTCCCATCTCATCACCCTGAAGTGTTTGTGCTCCATTACTTTGTGAACTGCTGTTCTGTGTTGGCTGCAAGACCAGTCCGACAAGATGTATGGCTATGATGCTGCCATGCCTGTCATAAATTGGTTTTATTTTGTTAATGAGAAGTTAGTGGAAAATTGGCTCGTAGGCCAGTGTAGTCAATCCAACCGTTGGCACTGGCATAGACAGCTGAGTCTCACTTGTTTCAGGAAGAGCTGTGTGTAATTTTTGAGTGTTACTCAACAAAAAAGAGCCTATTATTCTGCCCATTTCCCCCCAGTGTTTCACTCCCAGTTAGCATGGATGATTTCACTGAAGTGTGAAGTATGTGTTTAGGGTCAACACAGTTTGGACACATACAATAACAAAAGAGTTTATTATTAGTGCAAATGGTCAATGGGAAATCCCTTACTCTCCTGTGTCCTGTCGTTGTCCATGTGTGATGTTTGACATTTTTTTAATATTAGACGTACTAGTTTATCCCTTGGCAATTATATATGTAGCCATTTTTCTTTTTCACAAGGCAAATGTAAAAGGATGTACTTGTTCCTGATTATGGCAAAAAAAAATACAGCTTGTCGAACAGCACTGATGTGTAACCTTCATAAACAAACTGTCATCATTATTTGCACCTCTCACACCACTCTCTCTTTTGTTCAGATGTGGACATCCTCCAAAAATTGGGGCTCAAGGGAGAGAAACCGTCACGCTCGGTACCAGCAGGGGTCATTCCATTCAGATCAGGGATCATCCTCAACCAGCGGGCGCACATTGAAAATCCATTGCGCTCAGTCTTCCCAGCAGCCATCTGGCCCAACCTGGCACTGGTCCTGAGTGTGCGCTCACATCGTGTCAACAGTGCATTCCTCTTCACCCTGCTCTCAGGCCGCAAGAAGCTCCTTCTCGGTCTGCAGCTTACACCACGAAATCTGGTCCTCCACACGGGACCGAACACCTCGGTGGCACTGCCCTATGAGCCCCATGATGGTCAGTGGCACCAGCTGGCAGTGGGAATTAATGGACAGAGAGTGACTCTATATGCCTCCTGCGGAGAGCAGAGTGTTCATGCAGACTTTGGGTGGGATAGTGAGGAGGGACTGGCTCCAGAGCTCCAGGGCTCCTTCTTGCTGGGGCGGACAAGCCATCAGCAAGCCTCAGCACACTTTGAAGGAGCCATCTGCCAATTTGACCTGGTCCCTTCTGCACAGGCAGCTCACAACTACTGCAGGTACATTAAGAAACAGTGCAGGGAAGCTGACACTTACAGGCCTAACCTCCCTCCCTTGTTGCCTATCCTACCACGAGAAACAAACATCACAGCTACCGCTGCTACCCCTAAACGTGGTGGCCCGGAAACACCCAAGAAGACCACAGGGCTGAGCCTTGCCAGGAGTGTTGCCGCTGCTGCCTCGGCAGTCAGATATATAACCCCCACCCAAACAATAAAGCCCAGCCATGGGACCATTCCTACACCTTTTCTGGGAACTGTGATGCCGGTCACAGTCCAGCTTGGTTTGGCATCCCCACCTCCCAAGGCCAGAACTGAAACTGTCACTGCACCACTCAGGACAAGAGTACCCCCAACAAAACCACCAAACCCAAGACCCACCACCTCAAAAGCTTCAAATCAGAAACCCTCCAAACCCACTCCCCCAAAGTCCACTTCTCATACCAGCTCCAAAAAGATGATTGCAGGAACAGACAAAAAGAAGAAACCTACTATTCCAGCCACTACTAGCACCAAACCCTCCAAAACAAAGTCTGACTCTGCCTTATCAGAACAAGGTGCAGTCCCAAAGAAACCACAACCCACCACAGCCAAGAAAACACCTCCCAAGCCTAAAGTTACACCATCCAAAGCCACTCCATCTAAACCCAAAACAAATTCTGTCAAAGTTGTCCCTTCTAAACCCACGATATCCAAAGTCAACCCCTCGAAATCAACAATCTCCAAAACTACAACTGCTAAAACCTCCAAGTCTGTCTCCAAGCAGGTCATCAAACCAACAAAGCAAGCCAAAACCACCAGGGCTACAGTCACCCCGCCACCAACCAGACTTTCATACAACCCAGTAACACCACCTGCTACTGATGGCTTCCAGAGCTGGGAGGTGCCACCCACTCAGTTCTCCCTGCTGGCTGGACCTATAGGACAGAAAGGAGAAGAAGGCCCATCGGTAAGCACCTCTGGTCTGTTGGGTTGGTGTGCGAGTGTGTTTGTGCCAGAAAAGAGGCAAATTAAGTAAATTTACAACAGATGCATACAGCTAGAGCACTCTTCTGTGGATTAAGGGCTAGCTAATACTACATGCTTTAAGGATGTAATGTGCCGCGTGGATTAGTGGGGGAACGCAGAAACGTAGCAATAAAAAGGGGCACAGGCTATGGATGACTTTAGAAGATTACAGGAATATATGTATATGTAGCACAGCCAAGATTGACACAATATGGTCCCCTTTTTGGCTATGGTCATTAGCCTGGCTGTAGCACTAAGGGTCTTGGCTGTTTATGCTGGCAGTCATGAGTGTTGAGTTTGATAGTTTATGTTAGTAAAGTGGTGAAAGTGAGAGAAGTATGCTTCTTTAGGGATATCTTTGCTGATCTTTGTCACCAGTAAAAGACCAGGTTTGATTCTGGTGCTCTGGGGCTGGAAATACGAGAGCGCAGAGATATGTAGATTAATGTGGCACTATCTCTTTTCCCACACAGGATAGAAATCCTACTTTTCCTCCCTCTTTTCCTCCTTCCTCTTTGCACTGAACCCTCCAGGCTGGGTGTGACGTGTCAGGTCTGACGCCTTGCCGTCTCTGCACCAGATTCCTCTTTCAGTGGAGGTCTCATGGCCCTATTTCAAAGCAAGGTCAAGGGTCAAAGCAGTCAGTAAACACAATCATTCAGCTTCCCCATGCAAAGGAGGGCTGGGCCTATACTATATCACAAGGAGCAGGAACACTGGAGCAGGCAGGTCCATTTTCAACTTTTTCTTTTTTCACACACATCAAGCGTCTCAGTTGCATCTTGACTGATAACTAGAGATGGCCTTTAGGTTCATGCTTGATTTTGAGTAAACTGTGGCTCCTTCTTAACAGAAAAGATTCCCATGCACACTCATTTGTACAATATTTGCCAACCCTCCCGATTTTCCGTTTTTTACTAACGTCAGATGGTTTGTTATATGCATATACATACCTGGCAGGTGATCGGGTGAATCATCTGTCTATAAAACTCTCTCTTAAGTCAATCAGGAGAAGAGACAAAACATATTTTCCATCGAGAAAAGCCTTCAGTGCCTTCAAGCCTTCTTCTTTTAATGAAAAAAAAAAGTCCATTTCTGATATATAAAATCCTCCCCTTATCTGCCAGTAGCTCCTGACAGGACACTGATTAGCCGAATAACTTCTACAAAACTTAGATGTGTTAGTTGGAGCCTGACTAGATGGACTTTCATTCAGTTTCCTCCAATGGTAACAATTGTCCCATATTTCCCCCGGGTGAAGTCAGACATTAATCTTAATTAATGCGGAAAATAATAACTACATATTTATCTAAAATGTGAATACAGCAGAGAACAGGGCTGCTGCTAGAACACTGCACTTAATTATTTCAGAAGCTTAAAGTTTAGTTATGTTTCCTCCGAGGACTTTATAACTACATTTTTTAGTTTTGCAGCTAAAATGTCCTACGATATTTTCTGCAGTCGCATTCCTTTGTGCATGGAAAGCAGCAGCAGCAGCATGCACAGACTCTCTTAGGGACAGGCGCAAATAATGAATGAATAAATGAAAAATGTGAATAGCAGTATATGCCAGAGATTCACACAAGTTCACGCCAGAGGGTGAAGTATTCTGTATTATTTCCAGAGAATTAACAGTCATATTGAAAGTATATAGTGTACTTATTACTGCCAGACCCCTAAATTAGTTTTCCAAATCTTCCCTTTTTTTGTCCGGGTAGGCAAGTGTGATTTGTGCTTGGCCACAGAGCAAAGAAAAGGACTTTGTTAACTACTTGGTGGCAGATATGGATTCAGAATTTTGTTGTTTGGCATAGACAACTCAACTGTTTGGGAGTTTTCTTGTGAAGCTTATTCATAATTGTCCACACAGTTCTTCACCTCATTGTGGCCAGATTAATCCAACCTCCTCAGCACGTTCTGGGTGTGTTTGTAATTGTATTTAAAGCTTCTGAATGAGTCATTTTAGTCCAAGGTGTGAGCAGGGCCTGTGTGTCAGATACGTGTGCCTTACTTAGTGCCTTACTGCAGTGGTCTGTAATTTGTCACTGTAGATTGCAGAGTGCAGTATGTCAAGGGTTGGCTAATTTACATCTATGTTGATGAACACACCAAACTTGACTGTCATTGAACCAAATTACTGTCATTTAGAAAGCACACGACCTGCAATCCCAATATGAAGTGCTGTAATCTACCACAGAAAAGAGACTGTGGACAGAAGATTAAGGGAAGTTGTTCATCAAGGACTGTCTGACACATTTAGAGCTGAAACTATCCTGAGGCTAAAAAAATATGTCATGTGACGCCACATTTATGGTAAATTACACCAATCTGAGAGCCAAGACTTTATGTTAAAATGTCTAGGTTCTGATATAAATGCAGTTATTTGGCTCAGGATCACATATTTAGACGTTGAGGATTTATTCTGAGAATATATCAGGGATTAAACAGATGCTTCCTGTCAAAGTGTATATTTGGACCCATATGTGTCCGTGTTGCCATGTAGTGCCCCGGGAGATCCCAGATGAACCCAGTCACGCTTCCTTTTCAGCATAGCTTGGATATCATAAACACACATACCATGTGCATATACTCTCTCTCACTCCTTCTCACAGCACAGTCTTGCACACGCATTTTGACAAATGTAAAGCCAATGAAAAGCATTGCATTCACTGGGCTTTCAGTCAGTAGCTTTGTCTTTCATCACTCTTGCTGCCTAAAGCATCAACAAATCTACTACTGAAAGACATAATAGAAGTGTGATTTGGACTCTTGTTTCTTTTGTGCCGATTCTGCACTCTGTCTGCCAGGAGAAACAACCAGTGCAGGCACAGATATGGTACAGCTGAAGCACATTTGGCTCCTCGCTGCTGGCTTATTTCTCTGCACACCTGAATGTGATTTATATGTTCAGGAGTTTTATGTGATTGCTGAAAGTGAGAGTTGTGTATTTAATCTGATTATCTTCTAATTGGAGCTATACTGGCTGTGAGTTTTAATTTGATTTCAATTGGAACTCTTATACCTCTCATAACTAGGCTTCTGTATTCAGTTAAATTATACCTGCAAACAGCCAGGGTACTAAAATGTTACCACAATAGGAATTTCTAAGCATTTACTTTGAAATGAAGGCCATTATGGTTAGTTTGCAAATTTGCACTCTTTATTCCGATGGTATAAAAGTCGAGTAGTTTCACGAAAAGTCAAGCAAGTCATTTGAAAACATTTTTGAACTTTGAAACAATTGATCGTACGGATCACAGCACAACTCTGAGTACATAATGTAAACATCCAATCTACTTCACACTTGGCAGGTATATTGCTGGGTACGAAAGAAAGTGCCGTGTCAAATGTAATGCAGTCTGAATCTATCCATATAAGCCACCACCATTTGCATATATATTGATTTGCTGCCACTTTGAATTGAGTCCAAGTCTGTTTCTGTGTTGTTGTTTTTTGTACCTCCTACAAATTTTGAGCAATCGTCAATAAATTTGGTACAGAACATCTTTGGACAAAGGTGGAAAAAGTGACTTTTTCAGATTTTTTATGTTTCATTTAGTTTTATTATAGCTGGCCCACACTTTTTGCTATTGCAACCACATTTGGTGGACAGGTTTAGATAAGATGTCTGAGCAGCCGTGACAAATTTGGTGCTGTTTGGCTAATAGGTGGTGCTGTAGCGGATTAATCGAACTATAAAGGAATGAATCTGAAGAACCGTTCATCCAATTGACAAACTTATTATGGTATTTTGCTGAGGGCCCAAGGGAGTGCAGTGTTGAGTGTGGAGTCAGACTAGCAGTTCTAAACAATGCGGCTGTCAGCGAGCAAAACATTGGTACTGCACTAGCCATTCATATTCAGTTGACACAAGTTATGTTCTAACTTCCTCACAGGCACAGTTAGCAGGTATAAATCTTACTGACGTGGGAATATTGTAGGACTGCTACTTCCCTGGCTAGAGAGCAATAAAGAAAGAAATATGTTGAAGGGGGACAGGTGTAAAGAGGAAAGGACAGTAGGAATAAACAAACAAACAAGTGTAGGGAAGGAGGACCAAGGCAGGGGGTGGAAGTGTGAGGATGGACAGGAGCATGTGTTGATGTTGACAGGTCCTTAGGCCACCACAGCGCATGCCACCTGTAACAGTGGTGGTGGTCTCAACCATGGAGGTCATGCTGGAAAAGACGATAGGGGGCCAGTGCTAATCTTCAGAGTGATACAGTTAGCAGGCAGACTCGCTCAACATACAGCTATGGTCGCAATAACCTCTAGACGCAGGTTGTTGTTGTTTTGAAGTTCAAATTGTTTTTGAAGTTGTGCTTTGTGTCTTGGAAGTTAATTGCCTTGTGAAAAATGAGCCGAGGAAACTAAAGAAAGGGTAAAACTTTCACACCTCAGTAACTGTGCTTTACGGTAGATGCTGCTGCTTTTTTACTACATCCGCATCTCATCTATGTCATCGCAGGCATTCAACAGCATAGTAAAAATTTGCTGTAATTCATTTACAGTGAAGAACACATTTTAAAAATCAGGATCCAGCACCCTATGGGTAGCTCTTGTTAGCCAGAGCAGCCGCAGTCTCTCTGTTTTTAGTCACTTCTCCTTTTCCCCTTTTTTTGATTAAAAGAAAACGAATGAGCACAAGGCTGATACAGTCACACAGGGGCATTGAGTGGCGCAGGAAATGACCTGTTATTTCTAGTGTTTCTATGGTTTCCTGCCACACAGGCCAAGAACTTCCTGATGGATAAGACTGAACTCTCATCACCATGACATGGAATAACTTCAGAGGGAAAAGGTGTAATTTTTTTTACACTGCGGCCACTGTGCAGCCTCTCTGTGGAAACACACAAAGCCGTCTTAATGACCTGACGGGTTTGATTTAGTATGATAGAGGGGGAATACTTAAGTATTGAATAAGATCGTTTGTATGCTGTCACTCAATACACTCTCTCTCTCTCTTTAGGGACTGCCGGGACCTCCAGGGAAGCCAGGCCTGCCAGGCAAGAGGGGTCCTCGGGTATGTTTCCTTGGTGGCTCTCAAACCTCCGGCCACATCAATCACGCTTCCATTCCTAACCTTTAGAAATGGTTTTATCTGGTGTTTGATTGTCTTTTATGGAACCATATCAAAAAGTGTGTCTTTATGTAGGTTTACTGCAGGGATCTATTTGTGTGTATGTGTGTGTGTGTGTGTGTGTGTGTGTGTTTGTTTGTGTTTTTGCCACTGCTGCTGACATACATGTTGACGGAAACTCAAACACAAACAGTCTGTAAATAACCCAATTGGCTGAGAGGTGACTCCGAAACACGGACAGAGAGGACTGTATCTGTGTGTGCCAGCCTAGAAGGCAAAGTCCTAGACCATTTTCTAAAGTTACAATAATAATCCGCCAAGTTAGGCTCCACCATCACTTTAAATCCCTTCCATCACCCAGCTGACACACACTCACATACTCACACACAAAGTTTTCCTATGCAGGCAGATTGACCATATTCAGCACGGGGCTGCGAGTGCTGACCTCCCACCCCTAAGCATAAACAGGAAAGCTCCTATAAAGACGGCCTTTCAAAAGGCTGGCTGTGCCACAGGATGCCTAATAAAAGCACTGTAAACAGACAGAGAACACATGGCTCCACTGGACTTTCTTCTCCGCAGTGAGCCGTTGCAACAGGCTGCACCAACACTTCATAGGAATCCCGTTCTGGACTAATGAAAGGCCTCTTTCTCCAGGGCAGTTAAATAGATATTGGTGGGTCTTCTTTGAGGGATTTTACATCCTCTGTTTCTCTCTGATGTATAGGCTTGATTTGACATTTTCTAGGCATTTCAACATTTCACTATGGGGTGAATTGCCATGAAAATTTGACCTTTCCTCTAACGCCACAAGCAGGTAGACATTTGTAGCTCTGAGTGAAATGTCTCGACAACTATTTCATGGATTATGGAACAAATACCTGCAAAATTAATGACATTCCCATCGGCATTGGCTGTACTTTGTTTTTAGCATTTTAAAAAACATATATTAGCATCCTAACACCCTTAACTAAGCAAGATAGCGAACACGGTGAACATACCATTAGCATCCTTATTAGCATTTAGCTCAAAACACTGCTGCACAGTTGTAAGCACAGTCTCACAGAGTTGTTGGCATGCCTGTAGACTCTTAGGCTGCACTGACACCAAATCTGGCGTCGCTTCATTCAGCTCAGGGCTGTGACGCGGTCTCAGAGTGTCACCTAAATGGCCCATTTTCATCTTCATTTTTGTTCCCCACATTGTTTCTTTCTGAATGTTTGTAGGGTACAGTATGTGATAGGCCACCAAAATTTCATGTTGGGTTGCGTTTCTCCAAAGGTTGATTAAGTTTAAACTTTTTGCTGCAGGACACCTTTTTTCAGCATCCCTACGGCCACAACCTAAACATAACCATCCACATTCAGAAGAATGTTAGGACCGGCGTTTTTGCCACAACTATTGATTTGAACATTGAACACTGAACACATGAAATTTTTTTTTAATTAACTACAAAAGTGTTACAGTGTGAATTAGTAGACAAACACGACAGACAAGCCACTCAATCAGTCCAGGTAATACAATAATCCAAATGCATCGAATACACAGTAAATGACTGACACTTTATGTCCATGGGTGCATGTGCTTGTGTCTTTTTATGTGTGTTTTTTAATTATTACGTGCTTGTGTCTGTCTGTGTCTGAGAGACTCTTAAGCTAAAGTCTCTGTGATCCCCCACCACTTTAGATGTATAAGGAGGTCTTTGTCTGGCTCTAATTAAAGCTATTTAAGCCTCCGCAGCACCTCCCATCCCGTCTCTAGCAGTTCCACAACATCAGCCCCACTTAGGTGGATTTCTTATGATCCAAATCAAACCTACCTGGAATAAAACTTTAATTGGGCGTATCTGAACACAGAGCTGCGTGAACTTGTTTAAGTGTATTATAAGTATGACAAGTATGACTGTGAATGGAACTTTTTTTTGTATGACTGAGCAACAGCGTTCCTCAAACTATGCACCCTATTTACCTTGAGGGTCTTAAGACTTTCTCTTTTTAAGACTTACAAATATGCACTGCTATGCAATTCCTCCAGCTTAGGTTAGAGCCTGGACAGGTGTGGACATACAGTTTTGACTCAAACCTGTCCTTTGTAAAGCCTCTTTGCCTGTCTCAAACCTCATTAATCAGCAGTATCACCTCATACTGATTTACATCCTGGCGGCTTAGACGTGGCCTTTGTCAACCACAGCAAACCAGCTGTTGAACTGCCTGTGGCGTTGTCAATGGAAGTGGTCGGTTTGCAATGCGCAAACAATGAAAACAAGCCTGTTAAATAAAAAAGCACTTGTGAAGGCCTTCGGTTCTGATGGCACTTTAACAGGTCGCTTGCAAACACGCCGCCTGTGTCCGACTCTGACCTCACAGTCATTTTGTTTGACGCACACACTAGTACACATCAGCGCTCACACAGAAATGCATACACACCACAGCACTAATCCCACGCCTGTGTAGCACAGGCATATGTGGTTGTGTTTATGACCTGCCTATATAAAGAGTGAGACAGATTATGGAGCTTTCCTGTAAACAAAAGCATTTATCAAGTTTAATTGCTGCTGCCATGTGTGTGTGTGTGCGTGTGTGTGTGTGCAAACATTGAGCTGCATATACACATCCTCACACACTTTTAAACTCGCACTCACACACACGTCTCTCCTCCTGGCCACATAAGAGTGTGGTTTCAATTTGGGAAAGGAAATTCATTTGTTCATCACTGAAATAAATTAACTCCAAATCTGAATTGCAGGTTGTTTAGGCTGCAGGCTCGCAGGTGGTGCTGCATGATTTGATCATAAGCATCATCTCGTAATGTGAAAACATTTTTTTTGCTGAGGATAGAGCTCTGCCAGGTTTCTTTTTTTTTGCATGACCTTCCGTAGCCTTGGATTACTGGAAGTCTGCATGATGACACACAGAGCACCATTGAGCCCACCAAGCACCACCCATGAACCTTGACCTCTGATCCCACGCATGTGAGTGTGAGACGCTGTCGCTAGGGCAACCGCTGTCGGTACAGAAGCTTTTGCTAGGTGTCCATGAATAGCCAGGGTGAGTCTCTTTGTAGGTGTGTATAATGACGGCGGTTGTAGGAGGGTGTGAGAGGAAACGTGCGGTGGATGCAACGCGGGTACACAGGCTGGTATCTATCTGAGGACTGGCTGCATGTATTTGTCTGGGGCCTGCTGGGTCAAAAGGGTCTTTGTGTGAGCGAGAAAAAAAAATCTGTCACCCATCTTTCCTCATGCTTCCCCTCCAAACCACTTCTCTGTCACTAGACAAAACCCCCCTACCTTGCTTCACCTGCATGTGAAGCTAATTCAGATCCCAGATGGTCATTTCATATAGAAACCTGGAAAATGATGACTATAAAGGACTAAATGAGGGATGGTGATGGGTTCTGTGTGTCGTTTGTAGTGCAAAGCGACAGATCAGCTTTTTAAGGGTCGTAATAAGCTCTTGGCACAGTAAAAAAAAATCACAGTCCATGCTCCATTTCACTACTTTGGGCAATTAAATACATTTTTTAATACCAGATTTTTAATGTCTGGCATAACTTTAGCTCTGGGTTTCCGTCATAATTTCAAACTTGTCATTGCCATCATTACCTATTACTGTTATTGTTGTAAATAATACTTTTGACTACTTACTGTTTCCTTTTTCATACGCTCTGGTTACTGCATGATGTATTTAGCTTTTAAAATGTTGGCTTTTGAAGCATATAAATTTATATGGTTGGCTTTTTACCAACACGACTTAATTCATTCGGCCTGTCTGCTTCTGTTATTATGAAGTTTTACTGAAATTTATATGGTTTTGGGCTGCAAATTGTACTCTTTTCACTCACTAGCTATTGGGACAGTGAAATATTTTCCTGATCCTCGCAGGAAAAATTTCAAGTGTGTGTGTTGGCTCTTTAATGAAGAAGACGTCCAGGGGTTTCACATTCTCTTGATCTAATGTAGGTTTATCAGACATCTCCCCTTAGGCTCTCATTTGGCACAGCATCATACAGGATCTCTTTTATCTTTAATACTCTGACTGTATATACATTTAAACTGTCTTTTACGAGCCAGCGTTTAAGTCAGACTGTGTTTACGGCATTGCCCGTTAAAAGGCCTCGTCTTAAATATTCTGTATGGGGATGTAACCTTTGGAGTGAAGTCATACATCCGGATTTAAGATCCACAAAGTGCATAAGCAATATTTTTTGGCTTTAAGCTGCACATATGGTGTCGATATAGAATTCTGCAGATTTAAGCATATATATTTATATACCTCAGAGCAGACAGCATGTATGTTACCATAACATTAAACAAACAAGGTAGATTTTGACCATTTTATCTCAAATTAGAATCGTAATGAATTGCACAGAGCAAGCAACATTATTGCCACAGAAACCACCGTAACGCCCTGCGTCGCTCATTCAGAGGTTGGTGGCTTTTCATTTGATAGCCCTCAGCTTGTGTGTGCCCCACCCTGGTCTTCTCTAATTAGACACCTGTTGTGCGCGCGAGGGACACGACATGGAGGCAAGAGCACAGTACCAAATGGTGGTGCCAACCCGTGCCTACTAGTGTACTGCCCAAGTTGCGGTAAACCACAGGGTCAATTTTGAAGCATGTAATTGAAACATAGTCTAGTTTGTTTAAGTTTATTTAGGGCGCAACAGCGTCCTTTAACACTGTCTGGACACACACTCTCGAGGGAACGCCAGATGAATGCAAACCAAAACTGAAAGAGGGAAGAGATTGTGGGAGGAAAACGGGCTAGATCTGTGTGTAATGAAGTGATTACAGAACAAGTTATATAAAGTAAGCAAACGACAAAAACATATACAACATAAGTTCAAACAGGTGGGTAAGAGTTAAAAAGGGAGGTCCAGCCTGTATGCAGATGGATGTGTGTGTATGTGTTTTGCATGTAATTGGGATTGGTGGGGGATATGGGTGTGTGTGTGTTTGTTTTATTTGTTACAACGGACCAGATCATATCTCATCCAAACAGCATTTTTTTCTAGATATCAGTTTGGAGTGGGGAAATGAGTGTTCTGTGTTTCACTCGACAGATAACATCACCTTTGCGCTTAGTAACACGCTGTTCATTCATGACAAGCTCTGTCTCATCAAAGCGCCCTTTGAAAGGAAGAGCAGTTACAGCAAAAGGCATGAATGTTGTCATGTCTGCACCCGACCAGTCTGTTTTTAAACTTTTCTCAAAGGTTTTCTTGTAGTGCTGTATAACCCAGCCCATACCCCACATTCTTTTTTTTTACTCTGTTGGATAATAAAGAGCAGCCTGTCTGGATGTGACTAGATGTTGTTTTTTGATGCTGCAGACCAGATCACTTATGTAATGGCTTCCTGATTTGTTTTGACTCACCTCAATGAAACCCACTGACCCGGCTTTTAAAGCAATTGTGGCTCTTTTTCCGCCCTCTCTGACTCGCTCGACCCTTGACCCACTCCGGGGGTAGGTTAGGGGCCCACGGGTGCCGCAACACGTGGAGGGCATGAGTGAGGTCAGAGATCTACGGAAAAAAAGTCACTCAGAGGAAGGTAGACAGACAGATAGATAGACGGATGGCGGAGACGTAGCAACAATCCCTTTTGTTTATGTCTGATGGCTGCAACAGAAAAATTGTTGTAGATTCATTCTCTGGCTTCCAAAGATTTTCTGCTAAACCGTCCCATGAGGGCTGTTGGACGGAGCGAGATGGTTCACATTACCAATATGCTGCTACTGTAGATCTCGCTTTGTTTGCTTTCAGACACAGTCGTGTTCATTTCCTCGGCAAAAGTCAATGTGGACAGAAACACACACCAGTGAAGGAATTCAAAATGTTATGATACGAGGTGATCTGTATTACTCATTAAGACGCCTGGCAAATGTGTGTTTGTGTGTGTGTGTGTGTGTGTGTGTGTGTGGGGGGGGGGGGTCTATGGAGGCAACATGGGGCAGGAAAACCACATCCATATGGTGAAGCAGATCCACAGAGCTGCATTTTCCATACGCTTCTACCCCCAACACCAACCCCAAATACCTCACCAGTCAACTCACACACACACAGCTGATGTATAGGAAAATAGGTTAAAGGGGTATGAAATCTGAGGTTCTCCAGACAGACCCCCAACAACCCTCTCCCCTCTCTAGTCTCATTCACAGTAGCAAAGCCACAGTCTGCATCAGCTCTATCCCAATATGATGATTGATTGAGAGCTCCATCACCGTTTGATTATGTTTTTCTCCTTCTGGTTTTTCCACAGGGCGACCCAGGTCCCCATGGAAACCCCGGCCGACCTGGTCCACCCGGGCTAAAGGTACACACTTTAACTAATGAGCACAAGTCAGACTTTATTTGTTAGGACTACTACTTGCCTCCACTACTAATTGGATAAGAAGTTTATGATTTTGCCTCTTACGTGACTCATGAGGATGTTGTACTGAAGATTTTCAGCTTTTCTATATCACCTGGAGGTCATTTAGAACAACATGGGTGACGGATTTCTGAGGCTGAAGAGTTGGGGCTATCAACAAGCCATTCATCAACAAACACCACAGCAGTTAGGAGCTGTATCACTTATGTGCTGCCAAGATGAATGTCATGTGAAAGTTCAAGGAGGTTTAAGCTGTGAGTCTATGAGGTTCCTATGAAACTCGAGCGAGGGGAAGGGTTGTTGGAGACCAGGGGAGTTGACGTGATTTATAAGAGGAAAATCATTACGAGTCGGAAAGTGAGAACTCCAAATAAATCTGTCCGATTTGAACCTGTGAACAGGAGATGACCCTGCCCAAGACAAATTCTTTGCATCCCTCATCTGATTGTTCGGACTGATGTATGCTTTAGCAAACACCCTTGACCTCTGGCACTGTGTGCTCAGAGTACATAGTAAGAAGCACAACCTGTATTTAAAGTGCATTATAAAAATGCCTTCCATAAATGACAACTGTGTAGCTGCCCTGCCCAGAGCCCTGACCTCCCCAGGTCATCGCGAGGAACTGTTTGTCCCTGTCTCCACTATGTAATTTATATGATTCTTTGTTGTATTCTTTATGTTTTACAACCTTTGTCCCACCATTATGTACCTGATTCTCACCCTTATCTGCTACCTGCTTATCTTTTATGTACTTTAAGGAATAGTTTGATATTACTTGCTTACTGCTTAATCAGCCCGTGTTTCCAGTCATTATGCTAAGCTAAGCTAAATGAAATTTCAAACTCTTCCTCTAAGAGATGACAAAAAGTTATGTTTCACTGAGCAGAAGCCACTCTTTACCCCACCCAGATTTATACTGTCAGTCCAGGCACTGAACCGACCCTCGGGTCACAAGTTTGCTTCTAATCTTTAGGCCACCATTGCCCCAAATCGTTAGCTACAGTATGGTTGTGGTAGTTTACCTTGATACAAAGACTGGAAAGGGAAACATCTAGCCTGGCTCCGTCAATAAGTAGCTAAATGCACTTACAAGTGTCTCTTAACCTCACTAGTAATCACTTTATATATTGTTTGTTAAAAAATAAAGGAGGTATATTAGATCATGTTCTGAACATTTTTTTGCAGTCTCTAAAAAGTCACTACTCCCAGCCAACAAAGTAATTAGTGAGCTTTATACCTGCTTAGTAAGTGGACTTTGTATTAGATTTAGTTAATATTCCCCAAAAAGGTTGAACTATTCCTATGAGATGCACAGATCATATACCCATAGAAAAGTCCCCAGTAAATAATGACTGTATAAATTAAAACTTCTTAGACCTGGCAGGTGTGTCCAGAGAGGGGTTCTTAACGTTAAGAAATTAAATGAAGTTGTAAATAGCAGGGGTCCATGCACTCAGCGCTCAGTCCAATTTCCGATTCCAATGCTTTGATGTGCTATGGCCTCGTTCTTGTTACCTGCTGACAATGAAGCTCGCTGTGTATAACTGGAGGGGCACTGAACCCACGTAATGCACTGCTCCTAAGAAAAGCATCTGTACTGTGAATTTATCCGTCACATGGTAACTCAATCCTGTTGTTGAGACTGAAGTACATTTGGTTAATTTTCACCCATACAAAGTCCTCCTTTGCGTTTTTCTTTTTCCTCAGGGGAGAAAAGGAGACCCTGGCCTCTCACCTGGGCCGGCACCTAAAGGAGAGAAGGTATTGTGCCCCCCTTTTCTTGCACGCTACATTCATTTTTAACAACGTCCTGCTTGGCGAGCTCCTAGCACATTTATGATTGCTTTTTGTGCAACCAGTCATTGCAGCTTGTGTACCTTTTGATGTTCTTGCTTGGTGTTTTAGGGAGACTCAGGGATTCTTGGCCCGGTTGGACTGACTGGACAGGAAGGTCGGAAGGTAAGACCGAACAATACACTTGAATACCGTCGCACCAAATTCCTTCCAATGACATGAAATCAAGTGTTTTTCAATGCTTGTCAATGAGCACCTATCTACCAACTGAAAAGTTTGCGAAAGCCCAGAAAAGAAAGTTTGCATGAGCCATAGTCACCTTTTTATCAGCTTTTTGTTTTTATATTGTGTCTTTTTGGATGGTTTTATATTTATGTGTGTGTACGTGTGTGTGTGCTCATCTTTGTAAAGATCTCTCCTTGAATTTTCCTTCTTAATTCATCCATCTCCCTTTCTCTGTTTGAACTGTGTTCACCATTTCTTCCATCTGCGTTGGCTGGATCCAGCACAGAGGGGTTTTAATGTTGGCAGGAAGGATGTCATGAGGGATGAAGGAAGGGGTTTTTGTCATCAGGGAAACGAAAATGGGGATCATGCACTCATGCGCTTAAACACAAAATCACCAGTGTCTTAGATGTTACTTAACTTGAGTGATTCATGAGTGTAGGGAAGAAAAAGTAGGACAGAGGTTCTGATAGAAAGGAGTGGAACAAGCGAAGACCAAGATTGACTCCAGGAGGAATCATTGAGTTGTGCATCTGTATTCATGACTGTGTGCATGCAGTCCTACATGTGTGTGCACATATCAGACATCAATTAGATAAAATACAGCAGTGAAGCCCAACCAGGGGTATGTACATAGGGGGGGTATGAGATTAAAGTATACTCACTAGCTAGTTATCAATTTGGCAGAGAAGTCAGTAAGAAAACAGCTTGGAGTGATGCTTTAATGGTTGAAAAGTTAGTGGATAGTTAAAATGGTTAGCTAAAAGTATTGGGTAAACACTAGTTGAAGCAGTTGAAAACGTTATCTAATTGACCAAACAGACCTAACCAATTTTATAAAAACAATATTGCTATGTATGAACAATGGGGTTTAATAACTTCTGGATTACAATGAATTGAAGTGAACATCTAGATGTCATCAGATGTCATCAGACAGCACTGTGAGGGTACTTCTTAGGAACTACTGTAATCACGATCACCACAACTGTCTTAGTGATTCCTGTGTTTCTCTGGTCTTAAGTAAAATAATCTGTTTCACTTATTCTTAAACAATCAGACATAAACACACATCTCATGGTGAGGAGAAGATTTCACGGTCACATTATACATCAAATCGAATTGAGCCCATTGATGCACACATTTCAAACAAAGTAGAAGCATTAGTCAAGTAATTGAATGCAGCAGGTAGATTGTATGCATTTCAGGAGAGGTGTAAAGTGCCTCTGCATGTATTCACTGACTTCCCATTGCCACAGTAACAGAGCTCCAGTTGGATGGCTGCCTCAAACTCAACATATGGCTTTTGTTAGGAGTCAGCTTTTCTCTGTGTGTCTATGTGTCTAGTTGTATGTCTCTGTCTTTCTCTTTCACACACTCAGGCAGAATGGAAAATGTAAAGCTGGTGGAAAACATTCGCAGATTTCTTTCAAGCCAAATGAGTCTCAGCAGTGATGTGACGGCCTATCAGAAAGTTGGACAGTACCATGTACATGTGAGAGTCAGAGTGTAAGACGGACGGCTGTATGACCTCTTATACTTCACTGATGTTAGACATATATTATTACTTGGCAGGGACAGAAACTAAAAGTGCATAGTCTCTTTCTGTTTACACTTATTAAATCAACAGTGCAGATGCTCAGCAAATTGTCTTTATGAAGCCCAAGGGCACATTGTAGCTGCCCCTTAGGAGTATATCAGAATGACAGCACATCATGTTGTTGCCATGGCATCTTCATCAACACACACTCTGACATCATCGCAGCATGCCTCAGGTATTGGTCAATGAACCACAGACTGTAAAGGAAACTCGTAAAAGTAGCCACAAGGTTTCATTTCCATGCACAAACAGAGCAGCTAATTAACCCATTTGTGCTTTACAATGTACAATAGCTTCACACAGGTCTCAGTTGTGCTTCATGCTGTTGATGTTAATGAATCTGGACTCTACATGTCTACACATTGCACCACCATGACAGAGACGTGAGTCAATGTCCAAACTTCTCAGCAAGAGCAGACTGTCTAGAAACAGGCTTTGTTTTGTTCTGTTCAGTCAGCTCAGGTGGAAAATCCCATGCGTGTACTCTCCTGATGCTTCTCTCCACTGAGACACTGAGGCACACCGGAGGGTCAATACAATTTTGAGTAGCAATGATGACTTTAATTGCAATTACATCCCAGTTATGGGCCACCCTGAAACACCCATGTGCTGTTTCTTCCTCTTCATACCTCTTGAGCTGTTCATCCCGCTCGTTTGGCTTGTTACTCTGAAGCTGTGGTTTCGGAAAACGGGAGAACAGCAGCTTTTCCTCTGTTCTGTTCTGTATTTTTCCCTTCCACCTTCTGTGTCTCTCTCGCACACACCCAAATACACACACACACACACACACTCACACACACACACACACACACACACACACACACACAGAGGCTCTTTATCAGGCTTAGTTTGACACTTTAACCGGGGATTCTGGAATTTGGCTGCTGGTTTTCCATGGAAAACTTTAATGGAGAAAGCAGTAGGGCTTTGAACGGGCGATGGCCGAGTGTGATTTTACACCGCCAGACAAGCCAAGCATGTTCCGCTCTGTACAACATTTGTTCTACCAAGCAGACTCTGAATGACTTTTCAGTATGGTGGGTAGGGTCAGGGAGAGGGGACACACACGAGGCCAAACCTCAACTACAAGGCCACATTACAAGCCACACATCTTATCTTACTGCCTCCATCCTTCTTTCTCCTGTGTCTATTCTCACAGCTAGTTGATCTGTGTCTTCTCACTGCCTTTTCTGCATCTGTCTTTAACTCTACGACTGCTTTTTCCACCTTAAAGCCGAGACTTGCTGTACAGTACAATAGCATTGTAAATGCAGTCTTACAGTTTGCCTTTACATCTTTAAAAAGAAGTACTGGTCTTAGTGCAGTTTGTATTTATTAATGTATTACCTTGTCTCAGTAGCCCTATATCCTTTAGAGTCTGCAATTACCAAACTCATAACTGTATGGTGGATGTTGACTAAAGGAATTATTTGACATTTTGGAATATATGCTATATTCACCAAGAGTTGGATGAGAAAATCAATAAGACTCACATACAAGAGCTAGAGTCAGGATTGCAGTTCGTATAGCTGAGCATAAAGAAGACTCTGAACAGCAGGTAATGCCCAATAAAAAACATATATATTTTTTCCATTTCTGTTTCTGTATATATTAATAATAAGTCATTGAGTGTGGTCTTTACCTACTCTGTAAAGTGTCCTGAGATAACTTTTGTTATGATTTGACACTATAAATAAAATTGAATTGAATTGAATTGAATTGAATTGAATTGAATATATTAAATGAATGCGCTTTAGGGGTTCTGGCCGCTGTATTTGTAAACCTTGGATTCCCTCTGCTTCCAGTCTTTATGCTAAGCTAAGATAATCACCTTCTGTCTCATGCTACTGACTTGAGAGTGTTATCGATCCTCTCATCTTACGTGTGGCAAGAAATCAAATATGCTTATTTCCAAAAAGTTTTTCTTCTAAAGTGTCAATGGTTTCTGTATCTGCTTGGCCGTGTAGCACTGCTAATTGAAGTGGACCCAGAAAAATCAACACATGTAAAGAAAATGGAAATGCAATATCATTTTTGTTATAAAATTGTAGTGAACAACTTTGCTAGCTGTAGCTACAGTATATTATATAAATAATAAACGTGAACATATCTATCTATCTTGAACTCCAGACACAGTCAGACGATTCAGATGCGGACATTGTTCGAAGCTTTACGTACCGCAGAAGTTTCTGTCATGCTACGTTCAGGAAAACTGTATTGAGACACATTATGTTGGGTGTTTGCTTATAAGAAGTGCCTATATTTTCATGTGCTTTTCACATATTTGTTATACAAACATGTGTCAGGATTTTAGGGTCAAGGATAGGTGATACTAGACCTCTATGTATTTGTATTGCCTCTCAGTGCACAGTGAAACATTTGTGTTCGTAAATGTACTCTGATTTAAACCTCATAGTGGATTGTCTAGTGATAATTGCTGACTAGTTTGGATTTTCTACAGATAATTTTCCTTTCAAACTACGTCCAAACCATAGTTCCCTTAACAACAACATCCTACGAATACAAAGTAGAATGATTTTCTGTAATTTCCCTACAGGAGCTGCACTGTGTATTAATCATTCTCATTTTGAGTTCGACATTAAGCTGTCTGAAGCTCCCCAAAGACCTGTTCCAAACCAAACTTTCTCCATTTAGCTCCTGCCCACTGTTCAAACTAACAAATCCACATGCTCACCATGATCGTAATTACGGGAGAATTCAAATCAACCATCATTTTCTTTGCATGTTTCACAGGAAGAACAACAAATCATTTATCTGTCTTCCAGCATACTAGCAGTTTAATAGTGATACGGCATGCACGCGAACAGGCTGCTGAAATTGCGGTTCAGACGGGGATGAGATGACGGATTTTTTTCCACCGGGTAGATTTCAACCAAATTGTACAGTTAGATGCTTGCAGTTGTTACATCTGTGCCCGCCAGACATCCGCATAGAGGGTTTATGTTCTGCTGTACATGCAGCACATGCATGGAGCCAGACGATTGCTCTGAGCAATCATCTGGTTCCATGCTGCAGAGGCAATTTGGAGAGAAAGAGGTGGAAAGATGAAAGCAGAGATTAATAAGGTATATTCCTGCCACCAGGGTGCTGTCTAGTGGAGGTAGGCAGTGGAAGATACATATTCATTATTTACTGTTGTTAAAAGACATGAGGTTTGGGCTCATTTGAACACCATCATAGTTAAGTGTGTACAGAGTAGCTGGTAACAAGTCAGAGGAATGACATGTCTTCTGCAGGCGTAGTATGTCTATTATTTTATTTCTGCCAAAATGCCATCGATGTTCCCTGGGGCACTCCTCGGCTTAGTGAGGTAGCATGTGAGTGTGTTGGGGTGGGTGGGAGGGGGAGTGTTTTACAGGTTGCTACCAGGGAGCTGTTGTAAATGAAAAGCATTCTGGTGGGTTTATCTGATTGAACCCACATGCTCTTTAAGCAAGTGGCTTTGTAAACACAGGCGGGCCGGTGGGAATGGCCGCTCTCATTAGCAAGCTCATAATGAGTGAGATAAGGATCTGAGATGGTCTGGCCGGGGTTGGGAAGGTATGGTTAGTAACCATGACCCACAACATGTGTATGTGTGTGTGTGGGTGGGGGCAACACATGTTTGTACTATAAGTAAGCCATGTAAAACAGTGTGTACATGATGTATTGTTGCGTGTGAATGTGCATATGTGTGTTTCTCTTCCTGTCTTTGGTTGCATTCATATATGTGCACACATGCAGGGGTTGAATTGGGATTTGTTACGGGGCTCTGTGGTTTCAGAGTTGCAAGCTACCAAAGATTGGAGGCAACCTGCAGAAAACTATTTTGCGTTAAAGTTTTATTTTGTGAAAGCAAAACATTGTTTATGTAGATCAGAGCAATTTACATTCTGTTTTGAAACCTGCCAATTTCTGACCTATTTTTCTCCCTTAACCTTGTCATCCACCTGTCACTCTCTGCCATCTGTGCTGTCTGACAAGTGCGCTGAGGTCATGTTGGAATAATTAAGGCAGATATAAGTGTAAAGATATATGCAGTGTTGAAGATGTGCTAAGTTAACTGTCTCCTGATGGCATAGAGGAGCGTAGGACGGCCCAGGCCTAATTAATTGGAAGGTGTAGTACCTTCTTAAACGTGGATGGAAAACAGAGACCAACTTAGGAGGAAATCAGGCTACAGATGGTCATTCAGATTTCGACACATGTAGGCGCGTCAGCTCGTTATTATAACAGTCCAACATTAAATGGAAATCTTCAAAACGTCAGACACAGGCGCCGTGTGTCTGCATGTGCATTCATCCCTGCTCTCTCCACAACACTGCTTACCAACAGGGCTTTCACAAAATGATGGAACACAAACACATTTCTGCTTGTGTTACGGGAGCGGTCTGTCAGCACCTGGTGACATCTCTGTTTGTTTAATGTGAATTACTCATGTACTTTTATCCCTGCTCCAAGCGTCTCCTCCTAGTGGTCTTTTGATGATGTGCAACAGACGATGTAAAGTGATAGCAAGAGAAAAATGATCCAAAAGAGAGCTTAGATTTATCTTAGATACAGAGGGAATGGTATAATGTTTAAGAATTAGCTCTGTGATGAAAAAGAAATCTAAAACTCATATTCATTTGATTTGAACTGTAACATTGGCGACAAATGCATTTGCTGACACGGTTGCGGTACCTTTTTAAATACCGAATGTGGATTAAAATGCTGACAATGGCACATTGTGCTGGTATGAAGGTATGAGAGAGTAAGAGTGATCATATACTATAATGAGAAGAGAGATGCTGTGTCCTCTCCCCATGCTGCACTCAGATGTCAGGGCTAAAGGATGGTTTACAGGAACTCAGGGAGTCTTGGCTTGGTACTCTGAAGCTGTGGTTTAGGAAAATGGGACAACAGGAGTCTTTCCTTTCTATGCCCTTCTGTTTTTATTTTGTTTTTTTTCTCCCCGTTTCCTTTCCTTTCCCCCATTCTCTCTCACTCTATCAAACTGCGGTCTGGAAAGGCTTGTCTTCCTACCTTTGATTTAGTTTTTATCCACCCTTTGTTGGGGGTCTGTGTTGCTGAAGTCAGCAGAACTGTAGAAAAGCACTATATCAGGCTGTCTTTAATGTAGTAGTCTGCTATGCAGGCGGAGAGAGCTAGTATCTGACTCAAATAGGAAGGCATTTATATCCTCAACATGCCATGACTCTGGCACGGCCTCTCAAACACCATTTCTCTACAGTATGAACACAGCAAATGGAAAGTCTGACCCCTTGACAGTAAGGGTAGATTGATTCCTTGCATATGGCACTGAACTTGTCTGTTGTGAACATGCATATTTTACTTTGCACAAAACTCCACTTGTTGCTTGTCAGGTTTTTCCTCGTCTGTGAACGGTTTCAGAATTTATGTTTCCCTTCACCCGTCCATTATTTAATGCTTCAAACTAACAACCCATGTCTCTTTATGTTTGTCTCTTTAGGGACAGAAAGGTTATCCCGGTCCACATGGTCTCCCTGGAGAGCCCGTAAGTATCTTTCTCCATTCCATAGATAACGCTTTCCCTGGCTTTGATACTCCGTAAATGTTGTTTTCCCATGCCACAGCTCTTCTTCACACTTCCATTAAAGGACCCATATTGTAAAAAGTGAGATTTCCATATTTTGTATATTATAAAGCAGGTCGAGGTGCTATCTAAATACTGCGAAAACAAAACGCTCAATCCAAAGAGAAATGCACATGGTCAGTATTCAGATATTATATTGTATATTTTTATTTAGAAAGTACTGCTTCAGTGCTGTTACAGTAATTATTAGGCATGCAAAGACACCACGAGTGCAGAGGTATAGATGACCAGGAAAGGCTGACAAATCAGAACAGACTTGGCTTTGTTTGTGAGACAGTCTTAAAGAGACAGGCACTGTTTTTTGAACGTTACACTTTAATATTTCATGATTAAAGCATTTAAACATTAGAAATACAAAAGACAATAATAAACCTGAAAATGAGCACATGCCCCGTTTAATCCCACACTTTATAAAAGTTCAACATTCACATAACTTGCATCTCATGCCAAGATGATGTAATGTTCTTGTTCTTTTTTATTGCTTATAGAAATAACATCCCTCTACCTGATGTACACCCCACATCCTCTACTTTATGCATTGGTATCTGAATATTTTGTCCACCATTAAGTCCCTTATTGATGACTCATCATTTATATTCTCACATCTCACCTCATTCTTTAAAAGCTCAGTCGTCATGCACTCGCACAGTCTCTGTGTATTTGTGTGTGTGTGTACACCAAGCATGCCTGCAGCGTAGCCAGATTAGATTAGCCTGTTATGAAGCACTGGTGAGGACAGACATCTGGCCAAAGAGCTGTGCTGTAGCGATGCTCTCCAGGATATCAGAAAGCGGTGCCAAAGAGAGAGAAAAAATAGAGAGAAGAGAAAGAGGAACAAGCCAAATAGGCCAACAGTGACACCCTCATGGCTATAACACTGCAGCTTCGGGGAGAAAGTTTGAATGACTTTCTTTCCCTGCCACAATGTTCGGCCTCTCCTACGTCTCCTTTGCCACGATGCTATCTTAATCTTGTGCGTGCATTACATTTCTCTAGTACTCTCTTCCTTCTCTATCTGTCACTCTTTCTTTCGACTGGGGGAATCCGTTCAATGAACTCTTTTATTCATCACTACAAGTGGGAGGGGACGTGACTACACGTGGGAGGGGACTGTTTAGTCCAGCCCAAAAGACTATTTTAAGTATGGAGCATCCAGCCCCGTGTTCAGAGCTATTTTCAGTTGGGATGGGTCATACTACTGTTAGTATTAAGGAAAGGCCTGAGTCATGGAAACCAGAGTGGAACATTCTCCTCATTGTCACACAGTTTTAAGAAACAGTAACGTCACCAGCATAGGGAGTTCCCGCACTACTCATCACGGAGAAGGAGTACTCTTTCTCTCTTACCCATCACGTCCTTCCACTCTGTCCATCCGCCCCCCTCTTTCCCACAGAGCTGCTGATGATGATGATCACGGCTCTAGCCTTGAGTCTAAATCACTGCAGCACCAGTGACTGCACAACTGTTTGGCATTTTGGACTCTTAAGCTATTGAGAAGCCAGCTGGTGTTCATAAAGTGTTGATGCCTCTTTGTTAGTGTAATTCACCATGGGCTGCGCTCAAGAGACCCACTTCACTGCTGGCCAGTTCAAGAGCCAAACCTCAGTCGGCCAGATTCTTGTCTGGTTTTAACTGGATGCATTATGCACTATATTTATCCAAGAGAGGGAATGGCAAGCAGTGCACATGGCTGCATGTCCAGAGTGTGTCAAAGGAAGTTATACATCAACATTTGTGCCCTGCAAATTTTGTGTGTGTGTGCGTGTGTGCGTGTGCGCGTGTTGCCCAACCAAACTGCTAATTAGCTTTTATGCACAGACCACATCTCATCAAGTTTCAGCAGTAACCATGAGTCCTGGTACACAACAGTAGGAATGGGCGATATGCTGTGGTGGAATACATTTACTCAAGCACTGTACTTTAAGTACCAGTTTAAAAGTACTTTATTATTGTCATTTCGTGCTCATATATACATATTATCCACCACAATTCAGAGGAAAATCTACATTTATTGAACAGTTATAGTCATTTTGCAAATCAACATTGTATACCCAAACCCCAAGATCATCTTATCAAATATCACGCATTGTTTTAAATTCAAATACCCAACAGTATAAAAAATACTTTACAAAAATATCACAATGACAAACAACAGCCATAAAGTGCAACTTGCTGTATACATGCATGAATCAGTAATACTTTAAAGAACAGTATACATTCACTGGGGCATTTAGTGCTTTACTTTTGATGCGTTCGACTTGCTGATACATACTTTTGGCAAATAAACACATTCATCTCCTTATTATACAGTAGGTGGCTCTTTTAACTCTAGCCCATCTACTCTACACTGTCTCTCCATCTATAAAACTGTCTGCTACTGTGCAGAATAGCCTGCCTGTTTGTGTTACTGTAATTTTGATCACCCACCCCACCCCACCTCTTTCTCTCTCTATTCCTCTCTCTTTCTCTCTCTCTCTCTCTCTCTCTCTCTCCCTTGCTCTCTCTCGCTCTCTCTCTCTCTCTCTCTCTCTCTCTCTCTCTCTCTCATCCCCTCTCTCTCTCTCGCTGCAGGGAGAGCAAGGTCCAGTCGGAAGCCCAGGTGCCAAAGGTTATCCTGGCAGGCAGGTGCAGTAAATCCTCTGCTGTGACTGGTACAGTTGTAGTCAGGGCCATAGTAAGGGCAGAGGGCCAAATGGAATTAAGTTATGTTGAACAGCTGACTTGGAGGAAAATATTTGTGTAAATGCTGCATAGAGGAGTTGAAATATTTAGCAATGTCACAAGCTACAGCCTCAGAAATGACTGATTTGTATTATTTGTTTGTAGATGAAGTGATTTTGTCCACTCCCTCTATAGTATGTTGGCCTAATGGCATATTTACAATGAATTCTTCACTTAATAAAGTGAATAGAATTTAACTTTTAAAACAACATGGTGGTTTTTATTTAATGTGTGATGGCTTATTTGGCCTACCTCTTTTTAATGTTAACATGATGCACAATGAGAAACACATTCACAGTTTATTTGGGAAAACATATTTTTGTTGAGCAGCTGAAATAAAGTTCCTCTCTTTGCTTTTCAGGGTTTACCAGGGCCTATAGGACCAGTGGGGCCTAAAGGCGTTCGGGTAAGTTAACGCGACATCTTCCCTTCAAATGTGCTGCTCAAGTTTGATTCTATCGGTCTAAATGACTAACATTGGTGCTTTGACAGGACCGGTGAACATGTTTACAGGGAAGGGGTCAGGCTGACAGCTTTCGGACATCTTTTATTAAGCAATATTTACAGAAGGAGGCTCAGTTAAAACACGCAGAAAGTTGTTTAATTAAAGGTTACAAACTGTTGGAATTGTGTGCTGTAAACCTGTTGTTGCATGACGACATGCATGTGCACGTAGATGCAACAAAATCCGGTGCCGGCATCCACCTCTGCACACATAAACACATTCATATACCCTTCTCACCCACTATTAATAGTTTGCTAAACTGAGGAGCCTTTACTTGTAATGTAAACATTGTATTACTGTATACGGACACTTACTGAAAGACTGGCTGTTGATAAGCTCAGCATGCAAACGCACACCCTTAAGGTACACAAACAAAGAAACACACGCGCTCACAGACACAAACAGGGATTTTTATGTTGAGTTCCAATAAAGGTTCTTTATCAGCTCCCCTTGGCTGCTCCAAAGACTCCCCTGCCCCCACTGGCTGGAATTTCCTGTTTAAGCTCCGTATGAGGCCCTGCTGTCTTAAGGAGGCATTCTAGTCCCCTCTCTCTTTCATTGAGCCACCTTTCCAAATATTCTGCACTCTCTATGTAGCATACTCCATATTGTGTGCACGTCAACTTGCCTGAAACTAGCTACTACTGTACCTGTTCTTCCGGTGTTTCAACTGTTGTGGTGTTTGTATGTGCTTGTGTTCCTCTATGTGTCTCCCCCCCCTGCGCCGACAGCTCAGTGTGATGTCCTGGCTATCTTCAGAGATCCCTGGCGTGAGGGTATGTGCCCTTGGACTACATCGTGGAAGCCAGCACCATGCAGTCCATGGGCATATACACTTGCCTCATGGCTTGGTTCTTCATGGAAGTCCACCCTATCCATGCTGGACCCTTCGCCCCATTGAAACCCCGCCCTAGAGCCAATGGGAGTTGCTGTTCCTTCTGCTGATTTTGTGGCGTCCAAACACTCACATCCCATATTCCTCCTCTCTCCTTTTCCCTGTCTTCCTCTCCTCTCCTGCAGGGTTTCATTGGAATCCCGGGGCTTTTTGGCCTGCCTGGGCCTGATGGCGAAAGAGTGAGTTTATTGTCAAAAGTGTATTTTCTCTCAAGAAACTCAATAATTGCAAAATGTACAGGGACCAGTTGAACCTAGCTAACGGGCCCTATGAGATGAAAACAGCGCCTCTCATTTCCCATTTCATTCAGCTGTCTCATTGTTGTTGTTATAATGCCGGAAACAGTCCCCAGCTGTCCGAGACACTGTATAAGACTGTGGGAGTGTTGATGACTCATATGATAAAAGCCCCCTCTTAGAGCCTTTGAACTGCCTGAACTCATCAAGGCCTCCTCCTTCTGTACAGCCTCTAAAACATAAAGAGATTAGCCTACTTATGACATGCTCCAGGAGGTTGCGTCAGCACAGGGCAGGCTGTAATCAAGACCTCTCCAGGCAGCCCGTTAGTGAAATCACTCATACCTTAGCTGCACACACAGCAGACGGTGTCTGTCTGTCTCCTCGCACATCTCACGAGACTGGTGTTTATTTAACACACACATATATATTGTATACACTGCATATATGAGATGAAGGTCTAAATCATTCATAATGGGCTGGGAAAATATTGGATAGGCTGTAGTCAGCTGTTCCTCACATCTGTCTCAGGAGTTGAGAGAAGCTCACAGCTTTGGCTTTTTAATGGTGTGTTGGGCTTGAATTAGTTCTGCTTTGGTGTTGATGTGTTTTTTTTACATAATGTCTGTCTTTCTTCTTTGTTTTTCTATCTTTCCTGAACCCTTTCCTTTCCCCCTTTCTGCTTTGTTTTCTATTCTACCCCTGTCTCTCTTGTTTTGACTTTCAGGGCATTCCCGGTGAACCAGGGAAGAGGGGCAAGATGGGTAGGCCGGTAAAGTTTTGTCTCAACATACTTTACAGATAATCTTTGAAAAGTGTGATGAATTGTTCTCGGTTGACTGTGAATGTATCATTTGTTATTAATGACTTGTGAAGGATAAGACTGAGCTGGGGAGATTGGGACATACAATATATCAGATTTAAAATACCATTCCAATGAAGTGATAAAATGCATTTTCCTATTTAGGTCATATTGAGCGCTCTTGATGTAAAGTCTCCTATACCTACTCTGCTCGTGAAAATTTACAAGGCCTAGATTTACGTCATTGTGTCAGCTCAATATTTCCATGGTGGTTGGAAGGGTTAACTGCAGCCTGAATGCATGTGGAGTCCCACCAGCCAAACATCAGGGCTTGGATGCAACAAGAAAAAGGCTTTTGTTGAAATAAAGGGCTTTTGGTCCTTCCCCCAGCATGGAGCCAAGCCATTTCAAGGAAGCTGTCGGTTCTGTTGTGTGTGTCAGATAATGTTCAGAGTTAGTTTGACAGACTGTTTCAGAAAGAGTGCGTAACCCCAAAATGCACTTCTGAGCTCATTCTGCAGCTGTTGGGTATTGGCTTTTCAGTAAATTAGGCATTTTTAGACCAAAAAGCCAATGCTTGTTTAGTGTGAGGTTTTGAGAACGGCAGCTTATTCTGTAATTAGACATATGTTTAGGAAGTAGTTGTGGATGCAGATTAACCATGCGCGGGGTTTTGGATCATGCGTTTGCATTTGAATCAGGCTTTTATGTTGTGTGCTCCCGATTCAAATAGGGCTGTATTCTTATAGTCTTGAGCTGATTTAGTTTTTTAAAACAATTTTCTGCAATAAAGACCTTGGTATGGTCATTTGACAGCTTGGAACAACACTTGGTGGTAAATAAGAAGAAATGACTGAATGCACTCCTCAAACATAGATCAAACAAGAGCATTATCTAGTGTGCAGTCTCTGTTTTTCCGTCTTCTACATGTTCTTCTGTCCAGCACCTAGTATTTATTATCTTGATGTGCATGCTCCCGTAAACCTTTTTAGGACAGTTTTGGCACAGGTCACACAAAACTAATAGTCTTCATATGGAAGTGCTGTCCTGTCAGCTTGGTCTTTTCTTGCTCCGAGCACATCCTTGATGTTTTGATGACAGCCGCAGCTCTGCTGTTCATGGCCGAGCGCGAATTAATGTGAATGTATCACAATCCATAATTATTGTTTATGCAGTGCGTGCGTGCAGAGTGTAACTTTGATCATTTAAGATTCTGTAAAAGGCCATTTAACCGCCCTATAAATGACCTGTAAACGTAAGTGGAAAACATGCATATCATCGTCGTCGTTGTCATTTGATTTCAGTGCTCCTGCATGGAAAATGGAAAGTTAGGACACTTATGAAGATGATCCCTTAGAGATCATCCCTCTCCTCCCTGACGGAGGACAAAGAACAGAAGAAGCACCTGAACTGCAGCCAGACATTTTAATGGCCTTAACCACAGCGCTTGTGCTCTGTCGAGGAAACACACACACACACACACACACACACACAATCAGCCCGGAATCTACCAAAGAGTGATGAGGGAACGGATATATCTAAAACAGTGGAGTGCCGAAAAAGTTTCCGAAGTGCATCGCCAAGACATCTGCATTTCAACTTTACTTTTATTTTGCACTGTTTAGGGTTTGTTTGTCTGTTTAAGGCTGTCTTTGTCAGGCTCATCAGTTGCAGGTCCAACACAGTCTAGTATCTGACAGTGAGTACTGCTGTGGTGTGTTACTATTTGCTCTTGAAGCTAAAGAACAGGGTTTCTGACATCATGTAAAAAGAGGACTGCCTCATATGAATCTCATCAAAGTCTTTTTATTAAGTGCTGTGCTTGGCAAAGCTACGTTTCCCACATTTGTCCATGGTTCTTACGGCAGTGGTGACAGCTGTATGATTCATCCTTTGGGTCAGTGTCATGCTTCATACACTTCTGTTGCACTTGTGCTTCCCCCTGTGCGCATCTCTTAGAACCATAAACAGTCCCATGCAGTCTTGGGGGAGGGGGGGATCCTAAATGTCATCCGGTGGCCAAATAAGAACAGAAAATAGCTTTTGTGAAACTGTACAATTACCTCATTTAGTGCAGTTATTTTTGCGTTGTTGAACTGTTGGGATGTGTCAGTAGATTGAAGGAAAGGTGAACTATTCCCAGAATGGTTTTCTGTCAAATACAAAGGGTTACATTTAGTCCGCAGATTCTATTTCCAAAGCAAGTCACAGATTAAAATAAACATACATGCTGTATATCTAGAACATCTCTACTATTACAAAAATAACTGCCATTTTCTGGTGGTATCCACAATAGTTGCATTTCGCGGACCACAGCAGCAGGACCTAGTCATTATGAATGTTTCTGGGTTTGAGATGCGTTGGCCCTCGTGCTTTCTGCAGATGTGGTTTGTCTTTGCAGCACCACTTAGCATAGCTCAGATTAGCATCCCATTTACTGCTAAATGGACAGAGTAAGTACTTGGCTCTCATGCATTCATAAAGTGTACTCAGACTGAGTAGAACATTTGTCTGCCCACACCCGGCAGCTGATAGATGTCATGCATATAATGGGGCACTTATGCTCTTATATTGTACATATTTCAGATTTCTTTATGTCTAATGTTATGTTTAACTCGGTCAAATTGTTATAATCGCTGTGCAATTACAGTAGTAGCATTCTTAGTTGTGTAACAGTCACTGGTATTTGAGAAAACAAGTTTTGTAAATTTGAGTCCATGGTTAAAGACATAATGATTTGCTCCACTTTTGTCATATTTTACAATGGGTTTCTTGAATTTTGCAATTGCTTATTGTGGTTTTTTTTTTATTATTGATGCAGTTTTTGCATATTAAAATGGCTACAACAAAAATATTTGAATATTAACGATATATCAAATTAATACTTTTATGCGATGTATGCTCCACCTCTGCTTTATGGAGATGAGATTTATTGCATCTTTCAGCTCATTGTTTTTGTTTCCTGGTCTGTAACTTTACTCTTTTGTTTCTGTCTCTGTGCTCTGAGACACAGCAGGCAGATGTTTTCATCAAAAAAGCTCTTAAAAAACATACCTATGCTGCCCAGTACCAAACAACAGATGGACAACATTAGTTACTAGCTGGTAAACATAGTGGAGCATTTAGCAGCTAAAGAGTCCGAAATTTTCCCTCAGGAGTCTGCAGAGACCAAACAGAGCTAGAAACAAAAAGTGACCAGAAACACAACTCAATTGAAAGCTAATAATGCTCCATATCTGCTGGATGTGTAGAAAAACAACGTTTAATAAAGCAGACAGTACTAATATAAAGCCTCATTTAATGGATGTCTGAGTTTGATTATCACAGTTTGTGTGCAGCCAAACATAAAAGCCAGTCTCTCTCTGTCCTCAGGGGTTTCCAGGGGACTTTGGGGAGAGAGGACCACCTGGACCAGATGGAGAGCCAGTATGTCACACCCCCACAAACAGTCACACACCTAAATACATAACCAATCCACATGGTCACACACAAACCCACAGCCCTCCCACACACACACACACAAACTGAGAGCAGTGGTTTCACTCACACACTCACCCCCTGGTGTTTTAGTACTGACATTTTGGCAGTGCTGGTGAGTAAATCACCTTGCAGTTCTGCATGTTTTTTCTCTTTCATTTGAAGTTAGTTTTTTGCGCCGGACAAGTTTTACTGCTGTATTTAATTTCATCCCATCCCGATAATTTTACTTGGCAGTCGTTTTCCGAAAACCTGCAGCCTGAAGGGGGGGATCGGTTTGCTGGCCTGGCTTTCAAACCTTTTCCATTCACCAGTGCAAACTCGCCATGAACACACACACACGTGCAGTATTATTAGGACACGATATCCAAGAATAGTAAATGATGTCATAGGATGTTGTTTTGAATAACTGTGTCCAATTCAGTAAAGACAGGTCAGCAAAGATCAGTCTGCCGTATGTCTGCGTCCACATGGAAGCCGTCAGCTTAGTTGATGTTAGCATTTTCACGATTTCTGGATATTGTCATTCAGACAAATGTAGCACTTCATCAGTCAGAGTGGTAAACTCTAAAATGAAAACATAAACACATCAGCAGGTTGCTCTTTAACACACTCATAAACATAAAGTGCATTCAAGAAAGATTTTGCTCACTCATCCATAACTTTTCCAGGGGCTCATTCCTGTAAATCAGGAAACTGAACTCCCATTACACTCTTTCTAAGCCATGATGCTTTTTGTCTTCCAGAGTGAATTATGCATCGGACACATCAGATGTTGGCGTACATTTTGAATTGTCTGCACAAACTAGTTCCACCCCACATGAGCGGGGTCACCCCTATGTTCCCCGGTCACGTACAAAGTGGCGAACATTGGACCAGGGGAACATAGTTACGCCCCCCCATGAGCCACTCTTTGTCATCTCTACATTTCAAAAAAAGAACGTTTTGTGTATTTTACTTCTCCTGCAAAGTTTACACTGTCTTGTTTTTTTTTTTAGGAAATTAAAAGTAGCTTTACAAAAATGATCTAGAAAGAATCATCTGTAAAAGTTTGCCTTGTGACACGTTTGAGATTCACTGCTCTAGAGCCCGTATAGCTAGTAGCTCTGTGACGCCGTACTTAGACACAGCAGGGCTTTGACCTAAATGCTAACATCAGCATGCTAGCATGCTTACAATGACATTGTTGACATGCTGATGTTTAGCAGATATATTTACCACGTTCCTCTTTTCAGATTAGCGTGTTAGCATGCTGACATTTGGTGACTGATGATCCATCAGTGGTTTTGCAGGTATTTTAGTAAAAACCAATGATGATGGCACTAAATAAAAAGTCAGGGGATCAGTTGTCGAGTGATTTAACAAAATAAAAGTCAACAACACGGTGACGCTAGAGAAAATCAAAGATAAATCATCTTAAAGCCATAAATGTTTGTACCAGTTCATCAGGCAGACATTGAGATATTTCCCTGGATAAGTGAAAACCTTGACCAGCTGGTGGCACTAGTTGAAAAGTCAAGGATCACCAAAATCATTAAGATTTATTCTCAGAGGACCATGAATGTCTGTATAAAATTCTTTTGAACCCTTTTTCATGGGCTCACATCGCCCTCCACCTTCACCTCAGACACACTCACACACACATAGACATGCACACAGCTCCCTCTCATAAGCTGTGATGAACACTGAGCCACTCTTCTGAGCATGTTTGTTTTAAAAAGAGCCAATAACCCCAGAAACTTGCTCCTTTTCCCGCTCCCTTCATCTCACTGACTCTCTCCTCCTCTCTGACTAGGGTGAGCTGGGAGCCCCCGGTCCAAACGGAGTTCTTGGACTTATTGTGAGTAGCACTTTGTGTGTATTCCTGTGTGCTCGTCTAAACATCCTATTTTCCCAGACACGTACTCCAGAAATACATCGCTGTAAATGACTGTTTTTAAATGAGACCGAATATGCCTGCTTAATTGAAAAATAACTCATTTAGCTCTTATCATCACTTACACTGCCGACCAATTTGGTGGGAAACTAGCTACTCTCTGTAGATTCTTTACCACTGTAGACGCTTCTAAATGTGGATGCTTTTCAGAATTCACCGCGGAAGAGAAAGCCTTAATTGTAAAGTTTGAATCGTCCATTTGTCCCTCCCACTTCCTCTTATGACAAACATGACTCCACTGATCAGTCAAACAGACCTTAATGAGGCATCTTGTTTTCTTCTTCTATCCCTCTTATTAACTATTTTTGAACAGGAACTCCCCCTGCCCACCCATCCCCTCGCCCACCATGCCTGCTCAGCCCGACAACAGCCACATAATTGCGTCTGATTATAATGTCTCCCTGGTTTCTCTTGTCGTGTCCCGTCTTCATCCGTCACTGCCGCTCCTCCCGTTCTATTCTAGGCCACCGGTGGTGGTAGTAGGCCTGTAATTGGAGGACTCTCTGATTACAGCTCTGCTCTGAGCTCCGTGTCTTCTGCATCCATCTGACCCGACAGTATGCTCTACAGTACACACCAGCAGCAACTGAGCTGCACTTCAGAGACATAAATATACAAACACCCTTCTCTGGGGACTGGAGGCCTCAACTCTGGGTGAAGGCAGGCCACTGTTGAAGAAGGGAAAGTATTGCATTTAGACAACTTATCAAGAAGAAGAGTGGGGACCTTCTTAACAGCAGCTTTATCAGTTTTTATTTCTCTTCCTCTTCCTCCTCCAACTGGGGTGGCAGCGTAAAATAGTTTTACACACACACCATCTTCCTCCTATCCTGCTTTGAAATGATGGAGGTTGAAAAGGTTGTGATGCTGGCCAGAATTGAACCTGGGCGCCCCCTGTGGCATGCATTCATAATAAAAGTAGAAATCTGAATTCTATTAAGCACATTAGACAGATTTTAATATATTGTATTTCTTCATGCATTTTTGCAATTGGACAGGAGAAATATGGAAATATGTGGTTGATAGGGACAGTTGGTAGGGACAGCCGTAGAACAGTTACAGACGTGTGTTTTTTAGAGATTCAGATTACTTTATTGTCCTTTTAATGAGCATAAAATGAAAATTCGTCTTCGGCACTAGCATGACATGACTACCATATGCGCCACACACGAGCCTTATGCATCTTAAAATCTTTTTCAAGTGACATTAATAAAAGTGATCCGTGGATTTTTCTTTCACTGGCATGCGATTCCATCAAAACATCACAACAATGCATGATGCTCAGCAATATTTAACAATAGATAAATAAACATACATTAAAATAAGTGATGGTGTTGGTCCAGAATGTCCTTTAATGGAAAATCACTCCAGTTTAATCTTGAGTAGTTTTTTATTACATTATATAATCTTGTTCATTTCACTTGTTAGAAAGTGTTTTCTGTTTTAACACTGAACACCAGACGAAGTAACTTTTTGCGAGGGACATTTTTGTCTATTTATCTGCAAATTCAATGACATGCTATTTCACACATGCGGATCAGGTCTATGATGCAGATGCTACAGTTTTAATAGAGATACAAATATTTAACACACTGAGCCAAGGGCCACCCTGTCGGTCTTTGAAAGCAGAAAAATGCAGAGCAGCCGAGAATGAAAATAAGATAACCACTTGCAGCCTGTGATGCTATAACAATACTCTTTCCTCCTCTCACACACTGACAAGAAAGCAGCAAATGCAATCCAGTCTTTAAGCGTTCTGTATAATTGGTCCTTACTGAATGAAAGAAACCCAGTTCTCCCTGGTCATTATGACTGCAATCTTTCTTTGCTCTGAGCCATGAATCCCAGCTCTGGTTCCCTTTCTTCCAGTAGTGAAACAGATGTTACCTCGAGTATGCCTTCGTTACAGCCACATCTTATCGATTCAGGCTTCAGATGACACACGATCTTGGCCTCAGGCAGCAAGTTCTAGTCTTTATCTCTCAAGTTTGGTCGTATGTTATCATCGTTTTGTGTTGTGTGCAATGTGATGGCGGCATCATGGATCATCTGGATTCAAGACAATGAGGCTTATTCTTACGTTTGAATAATGCAAAAGTGAACTGTAGTATATTCATTGCGTTTGTGCGTGTTTGTTGAATGAAAGTCAAGTGTCTCAGACGTGTTTATCTGTAATTGAATGATATCACAGAATCTGAATTGCTTATTTGTGCCTTCTTCTGGTGGCAGGGTGATACGGGACCTTTGGGAGAGATGGGCCTTCCAGGACCTAATGGACTGAAGGTAATCTCACACACACATGGACACATCTTTGACACATTGTCTTTCAGTTATATTATTATGTGTTATATAAAACAAGAGAATGGTCAATAAGCAGAGTTTGGACACAGTTTCAGTAGCCTATGTTCCCATGAGGGTGGATTTGAGGTGAGATTTAGTTTTTGGGGAGTCCCTTTCTAACCCATCTGTTGGTGCTTGTTCCAGGGGGTGCCCGGGAATCCAGGAGAACCAGGACTGAAAGGTGATAAGGTGATCTGAATATTCCTGTTATTGGCCTGTGTTTGAGCAGCATGTGATGGATATGTTCCTTCTTTGCATCCTACTGTAGCCATCTCTGTCCGACCTTTACACATAGAGCATGCTTTGATTAGGTCCCGCCTTCAACAAAACAGATACAAACTTGTTTTTCTTTTACTCATATAAAGCATGAGATCCAACAGGTTTCTCTTATTTCCACCAATATGAGTCCTTTCTGTGCCATTTCTTTGAAATCCATCTTGTGATATTATGCTTCCTTGTTTGGCAGTCAGCAGGTGCTTAAAAATACAGAATTAGTTTAACATTTTGGGAAATAGACTGATTTGATTTCTTGCAGAGTTAGATGAGTTAGAAGATCAATGAGAAACAGGAAACACGTCCCAGGATATGGTTATTGTAGCGTAGCATAAAGACTGCAGTGCAAACAGGGGGAAGCTAGCTAGCCTGGCCCTGTCCAAAGGGAACAAAATCTGTTTACAAGCACTTCAACAGCTCACTGAGTAACATTGTAAATCTTGTTTGTTTGATTGGTTTGTTTAATTGATTATTTTTGTTTTTTACGAGGAGTGAGTTGGTTTTGCTGGTTGTCTGGGAACCTCACAGTGATGACAAAACTCTAGAAACTCTATGCACCTAGCTAATAAGTGGTCAAGCCAAGTTGTTATGCTTTTTTACAAACTTCTCATAGAAGGTGTAAGGATAACTGTTCCCCTCAGTTTCCATCCTTTAAGCTAAGCTAAGCTAACCAGCAGTTCGCTCCAGCTCGATATTTACTGTACAAACATCAGAGTTAGATAACATCAGTATCAATCTTCTCGACTTACTCTCGGCAAGAGAGCGTAAGAAAGAATTTCACAAAATGTTAAACTATTTCTTTAAGTTTATTTTGAATATGAAGTGGGACAAATAATAATATATATATATATATATATATATATATATTATATATATATATATATATATATTGTATAGCACCGTAAAGGGTACTCAAAGGCGCAAATTTAAAAGCAGTTTAAAAGCAATTGTTAAAACAAAACTAAAATACATAAAACACAAACTTATTAATGTAAAATGATTAAGACAATTTCAGAAGATAAGAGAAGAAGAAGTAAAACAGGAACATTATATTTTTGCTTGTCTGAGACCCTTGGTGGAGGGATTCACAGCTTACTTACTTACTTAACACCGTAAGGCCAGTATTGGCAGTATCTGCTTGAACTGGACAGATAGGTAGAGTCACATATTTAAACTAAGACCAGCATCAAAGTATTAAAATCTTAAGATGACTAGAAACATTTGCACTACAATGATTGAACCTGGAGACTAAAGAGTTTTTGATGGGCCTCAGTTGAATGAAACATCATTGTAACACTTACGTTTCTTGAGCTTCTAATGAATGGTAAAGAATACACAAAATTAGGCACTTTACATCTGTACGGAGACCACTTAGACAAGAGTTAAAGTAATTAACTGAACACTGGCTTTTTCTACAAGACATATGGGCGTACAGAATGGATTAATTGCCATCAGTGCCTTTCATAAAACAGGCTGACGCCACATGAAGAACTTGGCTAATGCGATGAACTTGTCTCATTGTGTGTGAATGTTTACAATTTACCAAACAGTGATTAGTATTGTCTGTGGTGAAAGCTGAATGCAAGTGATGAAGTTCCCCCTAATGTTCTACACTTCTCTCTCTTTCTGCCCATACCTCATCTGTGTTCCTGTTTGTCTCCTCCTCTCTCTGTCAGGGGGAAATCGGGATACCTGGAGAGCAAGGGGAGATTGGATACAGCGGAGACAAGGTAGATCACCGCTGCGACAAATATGTGCATGTCATAAATGTTCATGCACAGACCTTGCCCTGCATGCTGCCTCCAACTAACACTTCAGGAAGTTACACAGCCTTTGTTGCAGAACTGATCTTTTGCAAAAGGACTTTCCAGATGTGTGCTGACTAGTTTATGGAAATTCTTATGTAAACCCTCCTCATTTGTCTGCGTGTGTAAGCAAAATCTAACCCTTTTAACTTTATAGAACAGAGTGATCCCACGAGATAATAGACATACTGAGCAGAGGCATGCATGTCTAATGTTTTCTAATTCCCTAGAGGAGAAGTCAGGGTTCTGCTTTTTGCTTCTGAATAATGTGCGACTGTCTGTCTTATGTGATGTGTTTGTATTGGACAGGGCATCCAGGGGGCTCCAGGGTTACCAGGCATCCGTGGGAAACCAGGACCACAGGTTAGCTCTGGCTCTAAAGACCAGAAATACATTTAAATGCTAAAATGTGGATGTAATGCTTTAAATGTAAATGATTCTGGGATCGAAACACTCATATCTGTCTGCTCTGTATAAGGCTACAGCCGGTAAGCTTAGCTAAGCATAGCATAACGACTTTAAACAAGAGGTAACAGTTAGCCTAGCTCTGTCTGACGGTAGCAAAATCCACAGATGAGCACCTCTAAGGCTCTATAATCTGTAGCCCTAACATGTAAGTCATGTAATACCCTTACTATTCCTTTAGTGTCCCATATTGTAAAAAGTTTCAAGGTGCTATATAAGTACTGTGAAATTAAAGTAAAAACAAGCCACTCAATCAACAGAAAAAATGCACACAGCCCGTATTCAGAAACTGTGCTTTTAAACGAGCCTTTCGTAAGGTTGTGATGTCACAAATATAATATATAGGTAGAAAGTGCAGATGCTAATGACCTAGAAACACTGACCAATCGGAGGAGACTGGGCTTTTTCGGAAGGGGGGCTTAAAGAGACAGGCGCTAAAGCAGTGCCTTTTTATAGAGAGAATGAATACAGGTATATTCAGACAGGCGGGAGGAGAAATTGACCGTAAAAGCATGTAAACATGTTCTAGTAGAAACCCAAAATACAAGTATGAGCCTATAAATGAGCATGATGTTTTCCCTGTAAGAAATTTCTCATGTTTTCATATGTCTTTGTTACAGGGGAAGCTAGGAGAGAGAGGCCCTGCTGGTGCACCTGGACCGCCAGGCCCTGAGGTTTGTATTTACATTGCTGTATTGAATTTGTGAGTCTGTATTTCAGACAGAAAATAGAAACTTATTTTTTTGTTTTTTTCGCTGATTATGACAGGGTTTTCCTGGTGATATGGGACCACCGGGAGATAACGGCCTTGAAGGACCAAAGGTGAGAAAAACCATCACCTTGGCCGAGAAGCCTATCAACTGTTATATGTTTTCAAACATAAAACAGAACAAGACAGAGTTTGCAGTCATGATAGCATTACCTCTAAAAGCAAAGTGCAGCTGAGGCTCATGGCAATGTCATTAGTTTTGCAGGTATTTGGTCATAAAACGTAGTATTGAACAAATAAAACATTTGACCTGACAGTGGTGTTAGTAAAAGTACTCTAAAAGTAAAGTGATCCCCAAAGTCTTAAGAATATGTTTATACAACATTTAATGGTTATCCATCCAATGGTTGTTGAGATATTTCAGTCTGGACCAAAGTGGTGGACCGACTGACCCACAGACACACCACTCATGACTAAAACATCTGTGTAAATACCACATTTACCTTTACACATTAGCATTCATTTGACTGCTTTTTACCCATCCAGGGAAAGCTAGGGGCCAGAGGTTTACCGGGGCCACGAGGGGTGCCTGGCTTGGAGGTAAGACTTTCAGACACCGCCCACATTGCAACGACCCCAAAGCACCAAAAGGCATTTAAAAGTTTATGGCACAAGGCTTCTCTTTGCTGAGTGCTGCTTTATGTCCCCAAACATAATTCATGCTAAGATCAATATCATCTGTTTGCAGGGCGATGAAGGCCCGATTGGACCACCGGGCCCAACAGGACTGGAGGTGAGTTATAAGATAAACACCTGGTGTTGCCTGACTGGTGAAAAGGAAGGAGAGAGCTAATAACAGGGAACGCTGTTACCAGTTTAGTGTGTGAGAAAATACCATTCATGTGTGTTTAGTCATGGTCTGTGTGTGTTCGATCACGTAAGTTTGCATGTTTGTTTAAAACGTTACACATTCAGGACAATCAAACCATCCATCGTGTGCATCATTATGGTTTCATTTCATATCCCTTGTATATCTGTGGTAAACAAATCATAGAGAGGGACAGGAAGTGACAGAAATATCACTGAGTCAACGACAGAAACCCAGCTGGAGTACTGTGGAGCTAAATCTGTTTGCATGCTTTGCGGCATAACAAACTAAATCAGTCTTGCGTTAGCAGAACAATGAAATCCTTGCATGGAGTTCGCCACCTGGTCTGCATTGGAAGCCTGTTAATGTAACTCTGCATGAGGCATTGAATGTGTGATATAAGCCTACTGCGATCAGTGTACTCAGGTGTAACATGCTTTTCGTCTCAGCTGTCTGATACAGCATGCAGTTTAATTTCATTGCATAATTTTAACTGTGCATCCCAAAGTTTGTTGTACCACGGCGAGGGCTAATCAGAATTTTATTTAAGGTCATAAACCAGGTCATCAATATGGATTGTTTTTGGTTTGCATTGGAGAGAAGCTGCAGATATGTACGGTTGGAGTTTTATGGAGGTTGTTATGGCTCTCTAGACAATCGTCCTCTCAGTCTCAACGACGGACTGCATGTAATCCACATTCTTGGCCACCAGGGGGTGATAACTGCCATCACCGTGTTTATATGTGGCGAGATTTATAGCGGCCATAAGGTGCTAGAAGATGTTAATGGGTCATGGCAGAAATAAAACATTTCTCGACTTTTTTTTCAAATGCTTCATTGAATCACAAAGAAAATTGACCATTTCTAGTCATGCTTTTAACACTGCTCTTCTAACTTTATTTCGTTCCCACTGTCCCAGATTCTACCTGTTTTTCTTCATCAGTTTATCGTTAAGTTCTTCCTACTCTGAGTCACCCTGTGCTGTCTTTGACTCTAGCCTCCTCCATACTCCTCTGTCTCCAACCCACTCACTTGTCTCATCCATTAACCCCCTCTCTCCTCCATCCGAGGGGAAGTGGTGTATGACTCCTTCAGGAGCTGTGATTGATCTCTGGCCAGGTGCCACAGGTCCTCCACCTTGTCCTCCTCCTCAGCCAGCTGTATTTTCACTTCAGTGATCTGCTCAGAATGACACCCTCTCTCTACCTTCCGTCTCCCCTTTTTTCACCGTCTCCCTCAGCTTCTCAGTAATGCTCTTCATCCCTCAGCTTAGTGCAATGTCTGTTCTTCCCTTCTTTGGCTAAGGGGAGACACTGCAGGTGAATAGGGTAAAAAAACATGTGAATTAATAGATTTCAGCATTAAACTTCCCCAGTTGATGACTTGCATTCAGACAATATTTTCTGTACTAAATAAGTTTTCTGGCATTATCTTGGTAAATATGCACTCATTTGGATTCATTCCCAGGACAGAAATCTAAAAATGAATAAAGCCAGATTCATGGCGATATCAGGGTGATATCAATAATCAACAGATATCACCCTGAAACTTCCCCAGTTGATTACTGACATTAAGTCAGTTATTTTTTTGTATTACAAGTTTTCTAAAAATGTTATGTTTAAATATGCAAATAGGCATCATCTTATGCTAACTTTTGGTGAATTTAGGAGAATGAGTGTAGTAAAATAAATACCTAAGGGGCGGCAGGTGGCTGAGTGTTTAGAGCAGTCGCCTCATGAAGAGAGGCTGAAGGTCCTCGAGGCAGCGGCCGTGGGTTCAACTCTGACCTGCGGCCCTTTGCTGCATGCCCCCCCCCCCTCTCTCTCACCCTATTTCCTGTCTGTACTATAATAAAGGCTTGGAAAACTGCCAAATAATCTTTAGAAAAAAAACACCTAAATGTGTATTTTGGTTGTTTTCTTTCCAACAAAAGAAGACATGTTATGGAAGTGAAATAGCCCAAATGTGTGCATGAAAAAACAACATCTTTGCCTGTAGTGTCTTGCCTTAGTGCGGTAAGTCGCAGACATAAATCTTAATCAGGTGATAAGAAGTCACAAGTCCTGGACAGCTTGTATTAATTCTCATGTTACTATAATAATCTTCTTTTACTGTGTGCTCCTGAGTAAAATATAGTGTTGGCCTGTACGGCCTTATGAAAGCTGCCAACCGGTCTGGAGTAAAACATTGGAATTGTTGAGTCACTCAGTCTTTAGGAGTTTGGCTTCGACATCTCTGACCTGGAGTTATTGCTGGTAAAAAAGCACTTAGCCCCCCTCTTAACCCCGGGAATTATTGTCTGTGCAAGAGGAACATTACAGTCACTTTCACAGTCTGCCAAAATGTACTGTCAGCATTACCTATACACGCAATTGCACATTTCAGCAGCATGTATATTGAGCCGCGACAGCTCTACTACTTCCCAGCCTTCTCCTCAATGTGTCACCTCATAGGAAGCAGACTGGCATGTGTATGTCTTGTAATTCACTATTCATTATTGTCCCTTTTCAGGGTAGGATGGGCAGAAAAGGATTTCCTGGGAAGGTTGGGCCAGAAGGAGTCAAGGTGAATAAAGAATAAACTGTTTTTTTCTTCTCCATTTACTCACAATTTAAAAAAACATTGATTCAATTATATTATATAATCAATGTCATATCTCTGCAGGGAGAGCCTGGTATCACAGGGATAGTGGGAACCATGGGAGAAAGGGTAAGAAACGCTAACATAGACACATTTCTTTTTCCAAATGTCCATCCATTCATCAATCCAACACTGAGTTTGTGTATTTCAGGGTTTGGTGGGTTTCATCGGACCTGTGGGAGAGGCAGGACTTGCAGGAGAGAAGGTAAAATAACTTGTTCTTTCCTTGTAAGTGTAATCACTTAAATCCTCGCAAGGTGACTTTGAAAACTGAATGTTGCACTCGTGTGTATTCAGGGGGATCGAGGGGAGATGGGCCATCCCGGGCCACCTGGAGAAAAGGGATCAACGGTAAGACACAGTGAACAAGACATTAAAGTTTGATAACATTTAAAATATGATTATACACATTTCTTCTGGTTGTCATTAAGAAAATCCCAAGAAATGGCCGTCTTAAACTAAACTGTGTGTGGTATTCCCATGGGAATATACTGATGTGTGGGATTAGGTCAGTACCACAAGATTAGGCCAAAAATGGAAAGGAGGCACATCCCACCATGGACGATTAGGACCTTGTTTTCTAAGCAGTGGTTAAGCACTCGGCAGGGCGCCTTTTGGATGGAAAAAGTTGTAACATTGGTTTAAACAAAGGACAACATAGTTCCAATGGCTCACGTCCAATAATTTACCCCCTTGACGTTATTTAATGGCCACAGGAAGTGCTGACTTCTCATTCTGTGAAATACTCCTGGGATTGGCTGAAAACAATAAAGAAACAAATAAAGACAGCAATTCATTTTCAGACATCCTGATGGACACCTAAGTGCGCCCAAAGATCTTGTGTTCCATGGGCCTTGGTTGTCCCGCACCTACCTTGCTCTTTCAAACGTAGAAAGTGGCCTCTCTCTCATATAGTTTCTCCACAGTCTAATGCACACTGTGTGAATAAAGATTTTAGTCGTCATTCTTGCTGAAACAGAGAAGTTTCCTGCTGCCTGACAGCCAGTTGGATTACTCTCAGGGCTTAGTCACACACACAAACACACACACACACACACACACACACACACACAAGGAAGTTCCCCGATGTCTGCAAAAACAGAAACAGACCCCCTGGAAAAGTCTGCATCATACAAAGCGAAGGGAGCTGACCAGCAGACATCTTTAGCCGTTAACAGAGACCTCATACTGCAGGCATTTATGATTTCTTTTCCTGTGGATGCATGAGATCAGAGCTGCCTACTGTGCTATGGGCTTGTTTATTGGATAGACTTTTATTGCACTCAGCTGATCTGAGTGGTCTGACTGAAAATACTCCCCCATTACATAGTTATGCTTTTACAAATGGTCCGGCCAGAAAATGAAATAAAATAAATGAGAAAGAGAAGCAGCCAAAAAAAGTATGTTTTCAGATATAAAATCATCCCCTCAGGCAGTCTGTTTTTCTTTTTTTCCCCACTGTCTCTTATTGTTTCAGTCGATTTGCTTCCCAGTGTGCAGAGCTTTTCTGCAGATGTATTAATGCTAGTGTGTGTGTGCGGCTAAAATCCAATTCATTACCTCAATCAGATCCAAAGTGTACATATGTAGGATTGAGATTGAGTTTGTGCCTTTATAACCTGTCTGATACAGACAGTTTTAGGGTTTAATTTGCATTATATTGTCATGTAATCTTTCTACTGTGTGCGTGCGTGTACATGTTATAGGGTCACCCAGGGACACCAGGTGAGACCGGGCCTACAGGACCACCAGGAAGACCAGTAAGTCACCACTCTTTTTTCCCATTTTGAATTTTTCTGCAGTCTTTTTGCTTGATATCTTTTTAACAGATGATAGTCTATGAGCTGTATCAACAACTAGCTTTTGTCTGAGGCTTGGAGTAGCAAATATGACTGTCAGAGAAAACTGACAGATAATAATAGCCTAAAGGTTAAAATAACAGATGAACAAAGATGTCTTTGAGTCACTGCTGTATCTTTTTAGATGACAGTAGTATGTAGTGTTAACAACCCACAGGCTGCAGCGAAAGTTTCTCTGAGCATTATGAGAGCTGGCAGCCTCCTGCTGAACCTGCATTACCCTCTTGTCAGTCAAAAGCGCAACACCTATAACCAATTAGGAGCTGCCCCTGCCTCCCCTTGCTCTGTCCTTGCCACGGTCAGGTTTGACAGAGCGCGGGCTGAGCATTGGCTGAAGGAGGGGGCCACTGAGCCACCAAAACAAACATAAATACGGGGCTCTGGGGTGCAGCAGGACAGGATTCCAGAGCAGGCCCTTTAATTGGTGTGAGTGACAGATCTAACAACAAACCTCATAGTGTGTTCCTGAGGTCAGACTGCCCCCCTGGGTCAAAAACCAGGGGGCTCTGTGCTCTGTCAGTGTAAAGCTTCGTTTTATCTCTCCTTCCCTTTTTCCTTTCCCCCTCTGTTCCCCCTCTTTATCCCCCTTCTCCTTTGTTCATCAGGGCCCTCCTGGTGCGGCTGGGCCAGCCGGTACCAGAGGACCCAAAGGCTTACGGGTGAGTTTGAGGTTTCACACCTGTTGTTTTTGCAGCTTAGCTGTTGACCGGTGTCCTGCAGTCACTGTATCATAGTTCCCAGCCCTACTACAGATCATCCACTCTATAAAAGAGTGTCGATACACGTCACTTTGCGTCTTCTGTGCATGCTGTAATGTGTGTCTACAGGAGCCATGTGCCACGGCTGTTGTCGATCTGTTGGAAAAACTTTAGTGGGGGATCATAATGAAGTGATATGGAACTGCCTCTGAACTGAGGTCATGTGTGTTTAATGGACATGGGCGCTTGCATAACACGCTCTCGGGTTTAGAGTCAAAGCATGAGTCTGTTCCTTCCCTTTCAGAAGTCACTGCTCATTATAACTGCTGGAAGAGCTCCAGTGATGTAAAAGAATCGGCTCTTTTTTTCCCCTTATAAATGGAACAATGAATATTAGTTGACGGAAGGACCCAGGGTCCATCCAGCTACTCGACATATGTCCTGGAAAATGTGAATGTGACTATTCTGGAGCTTGATTTGTAGATACATTTGGTAGACTGAGGAAGGTGATTTATTGGGGGATTATCAAAGCAGAGTTTTCCAATCATTCTGGGCAGATTAATCGATAATAAAAAAAATAAGACTTTTTTTGCAGCCCTAGTTGCCAATCAAAGGTATAACTAATACTATTAATGATGGCTACATACCATTTAGGTAAATCACCGTCTCTACTAAAGTTATTGGAGTAATCGGTGTTGTTAGATACATGTGTGCTTTTCCTCTTAGAAAGTCGGCTGTCAGGAAAAAAAACCTGTCATCGTAAATGTAAAACAACTCAAGAAAGTTCAACAAAAGGACAATGATAATACCGTAAATACAGATGCCAGTAATCACCTGAGATTTGTCAAATTACGGCTTTTCAGTTGCACTCAAAGTGAAATCGACCCCGGAGTATTTTCACAAAAGATGAAAACAAGTTGATAACAGCTGGAATTTTAGCCAGTTTAATACTACCATCAAAAATGTTAGACCTACTTGAACAACATACAGCAAATAAAGAAAGGATTTTTCTCTGCTCATATTGAAGTAGACGTCAAGAGAATGCATTGGCAATAATTAATAACAGTAGTTGAATTTTGAAGATGAAGGCTTTAACTATGGCAATGTTCTTGGGGTCAGTTGACACACTTCTGCACACAATGTTGATCTCTTGTGGGGTTCAGATGCTGTGGCTGACCTTTTTCAAAGATTTTAAAAATATGTTTTATCGCTACGGTCTACTGAGCCAGCTGGAAAGAGGGATAAAACAGCATTGATCTTCTCTGTCTGAGGCGTCCATGGGAGATGGGCCTCGCTACTCTCATGTCTCAAGCTGTGTTTTCAATTAATGCTAATGTCAGCAGCTTCCAGTGCCAGTAAATCTGCCTCCTGCTTCATGACTTATGTTGGTAGTTCAAGCTGAGAAATCCGAGTGTAGCAAGCCAGAAGACATAGAGGTGGTTCTCTCACAGACAGTAAATATGTGCAACCACAGACGTCTCACCCCCCTCTTCCAACCACACACAAGCTTTGTCTGCACAACAAAGTTTTCATGACAAAAACAAAATTCCCCTTTGTTTAATGTTCCAAGTTACCAAAAAAATGGATTTCATTTAAAGGTCCCGTACTAAAAAAGTAAGCTTTGTAGCAGATCGAGGTTCTATATAAATCTGTGAAAGTCAAAACCCTTGATCTATGGAGAAATGCACACGGTCCATATTCATAAAATATAGATCTGGAAAACCTGGAAACCCTGAACAATCAGAGCATCGAAGAACGAGCTATGACGAAGTCTGACTGTTGCGTCACCTCACATCGCCTGTATCTTCACCAAAAGGTTGCATTCGAACACAACGAGTAGATAACAACCAACTAGCACATACGTTCTGCTCCTGTGTGAAGGGTAATAACTCCCAATACCAGCAGGTGGCAGGTAGTCTGTTTTCGTCAATCAAAAAGGGAAACCGTAACACTATCAGAACAGCTCGAGATGATGGTTAGTCAGCTACTACATAAACAACACAACTAACAGTCTCATTTGCAGAGGCACTGCTTGCGAGCAGACAAATCAGGGAACTGCTTGGGGCCCCAGGCCAGTAGGGGGCCCCCAAGGGCTCACAGACTTTAAAACTACAGCAGTGGCAATGTGCAAAGTTTGCAATGACACTATGAGCATAGACTGTATAAAAAATGGATGTAGCGCCGGGGTCCGTTCTCTCAACTTGATCCAATCGTACCCGCTACGGGAGTCGGCATCTTGTTTTGTCTTTGACTCCACCTCATTTCCTTTTTCCCAAAAAAAAGCATTGATGTGACGTTGGGGGGAGGGAGATATGTCCTTCTGGCTGACGTATACCTCAGAGGAGAAGTGAGGGCCAGCAGCTAGCTATCACTCAAGAGGCCAGGCCCCCAATTATTTATAAACTTTAACCTCCAATGAAATAAAAACTAGCCTGGTACAAAAAAATTCACCCTCCTCAGTGTTGTCATGGAGATACGACCTTAACATACAGACTGGAATGTTTTTTTTGGCCCAGTTTAATTAGGTTTAATTATGCTGTGAAAACGGCCTGTGGTAAAAGGGATAATCCACTCAAAGAGTTGTTGATAGACGTGCAACATGAGGAACTGTGTCATTCATAAGATGATTTCAGCTCTGAATAAAACATCTTAGTGCTATGGTCATATAAAACTTTTACACGGACTTAAACAGCATAATGTCTTTTAGATGTTGGCTTGCCACTTGGCTTGAGACATAAGGTCTTAATGTTGGCATAAATGTAACATCTGGCACTGGACTGTTTTTTAACATGGAAATATTGTGTCAGAGACCAAAAAATAAAAGTGCATGTTGGCATCAGACCAGCTCTCTCTGTTTTCCTGTGTGTAAATGTTTTATTTGCTTGAACTAGAGCCCCTTTTTAACTCAAATGTGTGGATTTCAGCCACGAGGAATCACCCTAATCGTGTTTTGTATCTAATAACTCCTCATGACGTCAGACCTACAAATGCTCAGCTAATGATTTCCATACTGAAGAGCATATTAATCTCATCACATCTCCCTCTCGGCTCTTATTAGTGAGCTAGTTTAAATAAATGTTTTGGATTGTTTTGAAATCATGCCTCTGCTGATGTTCCCCTCTCTGCTTTTGTTCAAAATGTCTGTTTCAAACCAATGTAACTCAGTGTAATTCACTAACTTTGAAGCATAATATTTGAGTGAATGTGTTCTACCGTGACCTGACAGGGTGAAATATTTTCCCTACACATCGATCGGTTAATCCAGCTATGTAAACGCAAGCAGTGGGTAGCAGGTACCCCAGACAGGAATGTTAATGAGCTCTGCTTATCCAGCTCTATGTACAGTATAATAGGCTTATAGCACTTCATCTCCACAGGCCAGACTATCACTGTGCCCAGTCATCAACCACCTACACAAGGCTGCCTGTGTGGCTGTGTCATGTTGCTTTCTCCTGTAAAACAATGAATGATCCAGAGAAAATCACTTTTTATATATAGTCACTGTTAGCTAACATTGACCCACGGAGTATCACATTATTGGAGGATCTCCACAGCAGTCGGTGAAGTAGCATCTCCCACTGTATAGATGAGAAAGTTGTGTGGGTGCAGGTGCAGAGCAGATGTATTGGTCCACTGCCTGGCTCCCATTTATTATCACTGCTCACTGGACTAGCAGACCTTTAAGCGCTTTAGATTGATTGTGTTTGACAGTTGCACACAGGTAATCTAAACAGTCAGACTGATCTGACACTGACAGTGTGTGTTTGTGTGTGTGTGTGTGTGTGTGTTAATGAATGTATCTGCGTGTGCCCAGGCTTTGTGACCTGATTATTAAAATAATGATTCATAGACCACTGACTTCCACTGCCGTGTGTGACACCTTACCTGTCTCTATTTCTGCTCTATCCCTCTGTGCACACATTCAGCTTTAAACAAACACACACACACACTTATACAACTTACTTCCTTATTTACCCTGAAAAGTGTCACATACAGGCCCTCACACTGCCTCTGACATCAGGATATTGTTGGCATTTAAGCACTATACAGAGGTGTTTATTTGTAGCATGTTGTGGCTGTCTGGCTGTGTTACAGTGACATCTGTTGGTGAAGTGACAGCTGTCTTGTGTTTCAGGGAGCGATAGGTCCCGACGGTCCAACAGGAGAGATGGGCTTAGAGGGCAAGAGGGTAAGAAATCTGACTTGATTGTGTGTATTTATTGGAATTTTCTTGTTGACATATAAAACTAGACACATTAACAAAGGCAAGCTGTATAAACACAAGAGTAATGCCCATAGAATAGCATTTAATAGTGTTAAAAAGTATATCATCTTGCATGCAAAATGGATTCTTAGAGAGGGAACACCAAAAACAGCAAGCTACAAATCTTCTCAGTAGTAGAGGCAGTAAATATACAGTGAACTGACTGCTTTCTCTCATCCTCCCCTCTCTCTCCGCAGGGCACTGATGGTCCTCCAGGAAAAATAGGTTTCCCTGGTCCACAGGTAAAGCACTAGGGTACTTTTCCACTCCTTCCTCTCATATATTCTTTTGGTGGTTATGTTCCTCTGGAGAGGCAAAGCTTCAGAATGATTTAGAAGACCTGCATGATACCAACAGTGTGGCCGCTCACGGTCAGAAACATTTTTACTCTGGAGGAGGGAACTGTCCTTGGAAGGTTTCTACAGACTGCGGGCCAGATTTACATACGTGACAGTTGAACGCAAAATTATTTGCACGGCCCATTGGTGAGATTTTCGAATATTTACTCAGCCTGCAATTAAACTGCACTTCTGGGAATTAGTTGAGCATTGGGCATCGTTCCTTGTTGTTCCAAGGTCCAGATTCACACACAAAGGTAATAGAGCCTTTGCAGTCAGGGCTGCTAGTCTTTCAAATCTTTTTAAACCCCACTTTTTTGGTTTCATGTTTTATGACATTAAGGTTTTTACTCTGTATTATTATGTGTTCTGTTTTTTTATTGTAAAGCACTTTTGAGGTACTATATCATTTTTTGAAATTATTATTATATATCGCTGAAAATGCTACTGATCTTTATGTATAGAAATGTTTGTAAATCCAATGTAAATACTTACAGTATCTTATCAGACAAATGCACTTGCCGTTACTCAGTAAAAATCCAGATCAAGTTAAAGTTTAGTGGCCACACAGTCACGACTCGCTTTCCTCCTCTTTGTTTTGGGTTGTAAAATGGTCAGACATTGTACTTTTGCATTATTCCATAAATAACATGTCTTTATCCTGTCTCATACTCTTCCTTTTATGGTGTCCCTACAGGGGAAGATCGGTGAGTCAGGAGAAACTGGGCCTAAAGGTTTTCCTGTGAGTTCACTTTGCTCATGCATAGAAATAATAAACATATAGTACTTAAGAGACTTGGACGCAACGATGGACTCAAAACAGCAAACGTCTTATTGCATGTTGGAAGTTCTTTGTGTAAACAACCCATACTGTTTTGTCAGCTATATTCTGTTGCTGATGCTATCACAGTAAAAAACCCAAAGCTTCATAAAAACTATGCATGTGTGTAGTGTTTCATTAATGTGAGATGATGTGTACATGTATTCTGAACCACTTACCCTTCTGTCTCCAGGGTATCCAAGGGCCCTCGGGACCTCCAGGGGACAAGGGAATAGCAGGCGAGCCGGTATGACCCTTCAACTATCTCTCCATCATTTTGTATATTTCTTTACTGTATATCTTATTTACATCTTTACCACTGACATATCGTGACACAGTCATCTGCCTGAGTCTCATTCCCTCTCTCTGTCCCCTTCGATGTTCTTTGACGAGGCAGGATATTGCATTATCTTTACTCCGGATCATCAAACTTTTTCCTCGTGTTTTATTCGATTCTCTTTGGCAACATACCCTGGTTCTCTTTGCCCAGTCCTGTTAGCTCCAAAATATCACAACCAGCCAGGAGGATGTTTATGAGACATATTTTAGTGGATATTAAAAATATATTTGCCTGTATTGAATGTTTCCTCCAGAGCAGCCAGAGACCTGTCTCATCCTTTACACATCTGCTCTGTAGTGGCATGGGAGAGTGAACTGCAAGCATGCTGGGGGATTGACTGAATAGAGCATTTAATTTTTTTTAATTTTTTTAAAGTGCAGGTACAATATATGTGATTATTGCCATGATGGATAAAACCTCTACCGTGGAAGATTTGCTGTCTGTTTTGGTTTTATCCCATGCACACTAAAAGAGGCAGACCAGAAAAAGTTGGATCACCCATATCAGAAACAGGGACCCACTCCCTCTTTGTTTTCACTGGAACGAATGAATCACAGGCTAATATTCTCTTGTTTCCATGGATCTCCACCTATTACTCTTTCAGTGGGACACTGAATGTTGGTTATTTCATACAGCAGACTGTTTATACCTACAGTAGAAAGAATAAATATTATGAGAGCCTGAATTTCAAATGTATTTTGCTTTTATGATGCGTAATTAGCATTTCGTTAGCTTTTTTTAATGGTAGTAGTTTGAATTTAGGCAAAGCTATATAAATAAAGATTCAAGACAAAGTGGATTTCACAGCTATCCTTTGTGTCTGAAAATGATTGTTGGTAATGATGGTTATCATACCTTGTACATTTGCTATTTTCAGTATTGAAACAAATAGTTTTGTTTTCAGAAGGGAGACTTTTAAGATATTCTTCCCTTAAAAATTATCTTTTAAGTTTCATTTACATTACAAGCCTTCTGTTTTCATTTGTTTAAGGGTCATTGTAACTGGTGATAATGATAATAATGACATATTCTGCAACGGTTATCATAAATCCTGACAATCTCATACCGTTGCAACCCTAGTGTTCATATACAGCCTCTGTAAATGTGAAACCAAACAAGTGGCTCAGACCGAGTCACATAAAGCTATTCCAGCCAAACTGCAACCGTGTTCATGTGACAGGGGAAACAGGGGGCAGGGGACAGGCCATAGATAAATATAAGTATAAGAGTATAAGTATAAGATAAACACAGTGGGAGTGGCAGGGACGGCAAGCAAATGAGTGCTGGTGGAAGGATGGTATTTGTTTTGAGGGGCTGAGCTCAAATATTAACAATATTGCCTCCGAGTTGCAGACTCCACCTTAAAATATAATTTCTCCCTCATAAACATGGTTCAAAGTCATCTTTCTTCCTTTCATTTGATCGTTCTCCATTGTCTCACAGCTGCTTTCACTGAAGAGACATTACACTTCTGAGCCTTGCCGTTAACTTTCTTTGCAATATGAATTATGGCATCACTTTTGTTTGGACATGATGTAAATGAACCAGGGGAGCAAGCATTATTCATATGCAGTGAGATTAAGAAGTATTCATGGCAAAGCGTTTTAGAAAGGTAATTAGTGACACAGTTAGTCATTTCATTCAGAGCCAAACTGTATACACATGGTTTACTGATGCATCTGCTGCTGGCTCACCCATAGTCACCCTGAGCCAGAGATTTTCTATTTTGTTTGTACAAGATCTGATATTGATTAGCGTGAAATTTCCCCAGTTGGTTTTTAGTCTTTCATTCAAGCATTTGGGTTGTCATCTCATAGGGATCACCTGGGCCACCGGGGACTGTGGGACTGTTAGGAGACATTGGTCAAAAGGTGAGAGATTTTGCACTCAGCCATATGCATGCATATTCAACATGGATAAGGTCACTGGTGTTCATCTGCACACACACAAAGGGTAAGACTAAATGATTAAATATGTGACATCTGTTGTTCACTCTTCTCCAGTGAATCAACAATGATCTCTGATTGAAGTAATCTGCCCAATTAAACTAATTAACCCACATTACAAAGGTGTCCACTTTCCCTTTTTCTCGTGACAATGCGTAATTGAACTCACCCCTGACACATCGTTCATCTCCAATGCCAGAGACTCATTAGCCCTTAATTTCTGTCCTAAATCATTCAACATTTTCCTTTCCCCTGTCCGCTGCGTATTTATAAAGGGTCCTCCGGGCAAGGTGGGGGAACCAGGACTACCAGGCGAGCCAGGGGAGAAGGTGAGACAATATGTTGCTGCAGTTTTTACGTTTGAGAAAGAAGAAACGTTGCCTGTGTTTCGATGCTAATGTGAATGTGTCTGTATGTGTCAGGGAGCCATTGGACCTGCTGGGAACATCGGAGAGCAGGGACTAATTGGACAGCGGGTGCGTTTATCAGCATTAAACTGTTGAATATTTGTAACAGATGGAGCCGTTCATTTCTTTAAACTTTGTATATATGTGTGTGTGTTTGTGTGTGATAACAGGGAGAGCCAGGCCTAGAGGGCGAAGCTGGTCCAGCTGGTCCCGATGGAACCAAGGTGGCGAGTTTACCTAAATTGTCCTTCATGTTGTAATATTAGGATATGGGACACAAACTCCAAAACATAGCCACAGATTCATGTTTTGATGTCCATATGTCCAGGGTGAAAAGGGCGACATGGGTCAGGAGGGTGACAACGGAGAAAAGGGTGAACTTGGGCTAAAGGGAAAGGAGGGCCCACCTGGAAGTCCTGGACTCAATGGCGTCAGAGTAAGTCTGTCTGTCTCTCTGGTCAAATTCATACACACATTTTTTTTGAAAATTGACTTTAAACTGTTTCCTAATTTTTTTTTCTCTTTGAAGGGTCCAGAAGGAAAACCTGGCAAAATTGGGGAAAGAGGCAAACAAGGGTCCAAGGTATTAAAATCAAATCATCTCTGATAACACTTTAATCCTTCAGACACCAAAAGTATTCTTATGCAATAAACGGTGGAGTTAGCTGTTCTGTAACATATCCTTTGTGTATGCTCAGGGTGCCAAAGGTCATCAAGGTCACCTTGGAGAGACTGGAACAGTGGGGAAGACTGGACCCCCAGGTTTTGTTGGACCAAAGGGGTCCAGAGGAACCATTGGACACGTGGTAAAGTGGAACAGTAATGACATACATATTTATCATTCCTTTTTGAAACAGTTTTCATAATATTTTAAAGTTCTATATTACCTACAGTGTGACTGACGACACTTTTGTTTTCTTTAGGGAGCTCCTGGTCGAATGGGTCAACAAGGGGAACCTGGTCTTGCAGGTTATGAGGTAAGATCACCTTTTAATAAGTGGACATTGAAGGTTAACCTGACTCTCGCCAGCTGTTTTTTGTTCCGCCTTGCTTCACTCATCCATCTGGGATCGCTCCATAGCAACGTGATTTCAGGAGGCTGGGCCTTATCAAAAATCCTTGCATATGATTGGATAAACCACTGGTCCGTATTCTTTATTGACGTGCTACTTCAACCACTCACATCAAAAACTAACGCTGATGAGAGCGAAGGGCAAAACATCGTTTCCGCCAACAAAAGCCTTCAGAGCCGTTCTCTGGTGTTCTTTTAAAGAAGAAATATTTGCAAGATTGAACAACACGGATGAAATAGCAGCATCCATGTTGATGCCTGCTTTCTCGATGCGAGCTGTCATTGTTGTCTGAATCACAAACAGTCGCTTCTCCGCTACGTCACATCTCTAAAACCCCGCCCGGCGGTCCTGATTGGCCTTAACTTTTTTTGCGGACCCTGAATGCAATGGAGCGAACTAAAGACAGAGCGTTTCAGACAGAGAGTGATGTGTATATTTTTTATATTAAACCACATTAACATGTTGTAGTAGATACTCAAAATACAAGTAATAACCTGAAAATTAGCACAATATGTCCCCTTTAAACAAGAATTTTGCCTTTAGTGTATCCTTTAACATAACATAATGTCTTGTGTCCGTCTTTGCAGGGTCATCAGGGATCACAGGGCCCCATAGGGCCTCCAGGACCAAAAGGTGAAAAGGTACACCTCGTTTACTTTATGCGTAACTCTGTCTGTTCCAAGTTTATCTCTGCACCAGTTAGGTTTGGCCACAAATTGCCTGAAAGTGGATCAATAACAGCAAATGAAGTAAAAAAAAGCATCTTAAACTACACGTCTCTGTGTAAGCAACTACTGATCAGCCTTGTTTGGATACCTCATTGAATGGCTGTTATTTTTACTACACATATGGGGAGGTTATTAGGTTTCATGTAATCATAATCAGCCATGTGAGCGTATCTAAAAAATGCTTTCCAATTATGCAACATTTTAAAAGACATTTCAAAAGCTAGATGCAGTCTACTGAAGCAACAGGGATGTGTGTGTTATTTAACACATCTAACATTGTTCTCATTTCCATTCGCAGGGCGAGCAGGGGGACGATGGGAAGGTAGAAGGTCCTCCTGGTCCTCCAGGTGACATAGTAAGTCACACCTGACTTACTTTTCTTCCTCATTCTATGGTTTGTCTGCTATAACATTGCATAAATCAAGTAATTTGCTGTTAACTCATATATTTCTTGTTCTATCAGGGTACTCCAGGTGACAGAGGAGAGAGAGGGGAATCTGGAGATCCGGGATATAAAGTAAGCTCCATCACTGCAGGTGATTTTAAAAGGATTTATTTGGGTGTTTTTAGGTTCATAAGGTTTATATTCTGTTACTCTTTTTCAGGGTCAAGTTGGTGTGGATGGGGAGAGAGGCAGATCTGGAGCCCCTGGACAACCTGTAAGTGTCAAAACTTCGGATTTCCATACACAGTTCTGTCATTAAGTCTACATAAACAACCAGCGGGCATGCTCACACAGGTCGTCTTTATGCGCTTTCATTAACATAACTGGCAATTTCAGGGACATCCTGGACCTCGTGGGCAACAAGGACCAAAAGGGGCCAAAGGAGACCAAGTAAGGATGTCAAAACAAAAACATCTACATGTTTCCTAGACAGTGATTGTGCCTCTGCATGCATGCTAGAATACTTTAACAGTTATATGCAGTCCTATTTCTTCTCTGTATTTCATTAGCTTCAGTCCGTGAGAGCTTCAAGCTTTTAAATGATGTAGGATGAATGCTTGAGTAATGATCTTAGGTAAACAAAAAATTATTTGACCTAATTTATTGACAATCTAAGGGTTGCAACAATGTCTGTAAATCTCTGGCCAAGTAATAAAGTTAGCTAATGTTGCAGAAATCCAACAGAAACATCTTATAAAGAGGCCATTAATCAGCCTGAAATTACTGTAATAATACAGAAATACACAGCCGTCATTTGCTTCTTTTGCTATGCTGGTCGCTAACACCTTGTTACTTCACTGTGTGTCATTGGCAGTGGCTAACAGTGACCAGCAGACGTGGGGCAATAATAACCAATTAGGATCTTATTCCCACTTTAAAATATTTTTTCTCTCCCCAGGGTCAGAAAGGTAAAAAGGGTCAGTTGGGACAAAAAGGAAACAGAGGAACAGAAGTAAGTATACATTACCTGATTGTACACACCTGATTATGTGACTTACAGTATTTCATTACAAAATACAGATGTTTTGAATCCGGCTATCAGCCTTTAAAAAGTTTGTATTCATGACTAGAACACTTGGAAATGAAGCATAAACAAAAGTGTTCATTAACTTAAGTAACGATGGATGGAAAAAGAAGCCTGTAACTCACGCTGTCACGCTTGGTCCAGATTTCTAATTCTAAGTCCTCTCTTTCCACAGGGTGGCGGTGGTCTTTCTGGTCCCAGAGGTGTGGTCGGCCGAGAGGGACTGGAGGGTGTGCCCGGGGCGGATGGAGTCCCAGGAAAGGATGGCAGTACAGGCATTCCGGTGAGACTAACAAAGAAATCTCTTGTTCATTAATCAGATTCATCCTATTTACCCAAGAGTCCATAGCTTTGGTAGCATGCCCTGGAGGCATAAATAAACATTAAGCCACACAATGCAAAACAGAACAAGCAACAATATGATGACTTCCCTTTAATGGGGCTGAAAAATACTAGATCTATCCTGAGGTTGGTGCTAGAGGAAAGTCATTAAACTCATGGTTTATCCACTCAGAACAATGAATGTAATCAGCACATTTCATGGCTCTCTATTAAATATCGAGATGTTTTGTCTCAAAAATGTAACAAAGCTTAAAGAATTCCAAATATGGAAAAGTCTTATCTTCTGATGATCTCTGTGGCAAAGTGCTGGACAGATAGACAAGTTTGTTCTGTATCGTCATCCTTAGGTCGTGCCAAAGTTTAAATATTAATAAATAATTTTAACATTTTAATTTTAAATTTAATAATTTTAATGCTTAACCTTTGCCTTTTCCTCCATTATATGTCACAAGGGAGAGCATGGTGATGATGGGGAGGCTGGTCTTCCTGGCAAAGCGGGTTCACGTGGTAAAACTGGCGTTCAAGGACTCCCAGGAGATCAGGGGACCATTGGACCAAAGGTAAGAGGGATACGTGATATGCACTATAAGGCATTTAGACTAACAAGCCATGAATAAAATTGAACTACAAGGGTACTTGGAGAGCACAGACGTCAGACCTTCAAGGCATGCCCTATCGCACATTGTTGATGCAATGTGAAGTTTGATCAGCTCAAAAGTGTAATGGGTTCTTCTTTGGCCCATGCTACACTATTCCACCAAGTTTCATGAAAATCAGGCCAGTAGTTTTCCCATGATCCTACTTACTAAGAATCATACTTTTAGATATAATGTTCTGCTGTGCAGGTGATATATTGGTATGACTGCTTTGATTATCAGATTAATGCAGAGATCATTATTTAGCCCATGAGACCTTCACTCACTCATTTGATCATTATTCATCCATCCAGGGTGAGCAGGGGCTCCGAGGCCAGACTGGACCTCCAGGAAAAAGGGGCTTTAGAGGTGGAATGGGACTGCCAGGGTCGCAGGGGGGCCAAGGACCCAAAGGACAACCTGTGAGTAGCATACGTAATATAGACAATGACTCACCAACACCATCAATTATATAATGTCATGACATGTGGGAGATTCTGATTGCTGACTTGATTCTTCTTCAGGGTGATACAGGGGGACCAGGTTTTCCAGGGATCCTGGGAGTTTTTGGACCGAGGGTATGTTCACCTACAAACAGCATGTGATTCAACCACACACATTACAAGTACACAAGTAGAAGTCAGTTTACACTGTTGACAAAGCATTTGTAGCTTTTTGGTAAATGGATGTACATTGACTTAAAGACACAGACACAACAGAATCTATTTTCAGTCACTGAGGGACTACTGAACAGTAAATTAGCTGCTGTAATAAGGCAGTTGAAGTCATTGCTGTACAGTTTGCTTGATCACTCCCCCCTTAGTAACAACCTTGGGGTGTCTTTTACTATTGCATAACTATATATATCCCATTTGACACATTCATTAAAGAAATGAACATCAGCTCATCTATAACTATTCTGTGTTGTCCGCAAGCCTTTCAAAACTTTTCTCACCCATCACCAGATCCCATTTACAAACAGCACACTTTAAAGGTCCCATATTGTGGGATTTCCATGTTTTTTTTAAATTAGAAAGCAGGTTGAGGTGCTATATAATTACTGTGAAGGTATCAAAACACTAAATCTCATAAGAAACTATTAGTATAGTATTCAGAAACCGTGCCTTTAAATGAGCCCCAGGACTTCTGTAATGTTGCGATGTCACAACTAAATTATACATAGATAGAAAGTGTCAATACAGTGATGTGACAGTCATTCCCCGGCTGCAGTCAAAGTGCAGAGGTGCTTGGAGCAAATGCAGAAGACCCGGAAACACTGAGCATTCAGAGCAGACTGATCTTTTTTGTGAGGGGGACCTAAAGAGACAGACACTAAATCAAAGATTTTCAAACAGAGGGTGAATACAGATATATTCAGACAGACAGACAGACATGAGAACAATAATGAACATGAATATATGTTTTTGAACATTAAAGCATGAATACATTCTAGTAAAAGCCTAAAAGCAAGCCAACAGATGTCCTCCTCACCTCCTCTCCTGTTTGTGGTGTTGCTTTCTGGAACATTTCTACGATAACCAGTTTTGAGAGCATGTGGGCTTTTATGTAACTTTTCGATGATTTAAAACAACTGCTGGTGTGAAGCAAAGTTTCCATCATAAAGCATAAACCCGTTCCTGCGTCGGGTTGAGTGTCGGTAAAAATTGATTCTATTGAAATCACTTCACGCAGTCTAAAGCCAAAACCTGATAATACAGCTGGAAACATTGTCTTCAGTATGGGAACAGTTAGTGGATGTCAGATGTTCCGTGATGAGACGTAGATTTAGTTAGGAGATAGGGGTTGGTGTGGAAAAAGCAGTGGTGGAAAAAGCACTGAGCTCTAGTGATATCCGAGTGTAGAAACACTCTGCTACAAGTAAAGGCCGTGCAATCATACTTAAGGGAAAGTACAAAAGTATCAGCATCAAAATATACTTTAAGTACCCAAAGTTGAAGTACCTACCTACTTTACTGTACCTAAAGTACAGTAATTGAGTAAATGTGCAGTACTTAGTTACTTACCACCTCTGGTAAAAAGACATTCTGCAAAACTAACATCAAGTATTACAGTATTAAACAGGTGTAGATGTGTGAGGAATGTGTATAAATATTAATCACTGCTTTTTTCAGGGGCCTCCAGGAGACTTTGGTCCAAAGGGCATACGAGGACCAAAGGGGCCACAGGGCGCAATGGTAACTAGACTAGCCATCTAGATTACACCGATGAAATACACTGAAGCTCTTATTTAATTATTTTTCTCCCTTTTCTTTCCATCAGGGAAGTGGAGGAGTCATTGGCCCTATAGGAATTATTGGTCCCAATGGAAGCGCAGTACGTGTTACACAGATTGAGATAAGCTTTAACATTTCTCTTCTTTCTCCAGCCAACTAACTCTGTACATCTCTCTACAGGGTCCTAGAGGAGAGAAGGGCAATCGTGGAGAGACTGTAAGTCTTGCATCCTTAACCACGTCTATTCCTTTCAGTTTTTTACACTTTGATTACATTGCCTACTGTAGAGAAAGCCGATTTGATGACAATATTCAGCCTGAAAATATGTCTTTCCTCTCTCTCTGAACAGGGATTCCAAGGCCCAATGGTATGTTTGCATAGTGTGTCATTTTCTGTTGTTACAGATCATTTGTATTTTCTATGGACACTTGATTGACAACATGAAACCTCATGCAGCACATGTGTTTTTCTTCATAATTAGGGGTCTCCTGGACCTCGTGGACCCCCTGGACTTCCAGTAAGTTTTCCACATATAAAGGTTTAAGCAGCTGTCAAATAAACATCATGTCATATTCAAGTTGCCTGACTCATCGTCTAAATAACTATTTTTTTTCCTTTCAGGGTCGCCCGGCTATCCCTCTATCATTTGTAAGTCATGTTGTGTTTGTTGATTTTATCACATCCGATACGTCTTAAAGTAGAATATGTGTCATCCAGAAAGATACAATGACATTGGTAAAACAAAGATATAATAAGATTGGGTTATTTCATTGCAGAAGGAAGACGGTCTTTTGTTTATGGATTCATACACCCCACTCAGGACTGAGGTTAGTGGAGTATGACGTCTACATTTCTCTGTATTGTTACATCATTTATTGCAGACTGCACAGACTCATCTCTCTTTCTGTCCTCCAGAATAAGCCTGTGATGGACCTGCCGATGCTGGACCAGGGCGCAGAGATCTTTAAGACCCTCCACTACCTCAGTAACCTGATCCAGAGCCTGAAGAACCCACTGGGCACTCGGGACAACCCCGCCCGCATCTGCAGGGACCTGCACAGCTGTGAACAGAAGTTAAATGATGGTGAGTTTGTGTGCGTGTGCCTTGCTGGAGACTGACACAGAGTGTTTTATGTTTAGATCGACTAATGACCCCAAATGTGTTTGTATTTTTAGGCACTTATTGGATGGACCCCAACCTGGGTTGCACATCAGATACAATAGAAGTCTCTTGCAACTTTACTGGAGGTGGACAGACTTGCCTAAAACCAATAACTGTATCCAAGGTATTTAAGACACAGCTTCAATGACATCAGCAAAGTCTGCTAGATTATACAGTCTAAAGAAATATTACACACATGAGCACATACCAGACTTGTTAACCTGTGCCTGTTTTGTCCGAGCAGCCAGCAATCAGTGTCGGGCGTGTCCAGATGAACTTCCTGCACCTGCTGAGCTCAGAGGCAGAGCAGCACATCATCATCCACTGCCTGAACATATCAGTTTGGAGGTCAGCTGAGAATCAGCCGGCCGCCCTGAGCTCTGTGAGATTCAAGGCCTGGAGTGGGGAGGTGTTCGAGGTCGGAGGAGAGCTGGAGCCAGAAGTCATAGAAGATTCCTGCTGGGTAGGACCGACATGATGTCACCTGGCTTTATGCCCTATAGATGACATCATTCTCGATTTTCAAGCGTTTTGCCCTAATCATGATGTTCGTGTTTTGGACTAAAAAATGTCTTGTGCATCTGGGTTTCAGATAAAAGATGGCCGCTGGCACCAAACCCATTTTGTGTTCCACTCCCTGGATCCCTCCCTGCTCCCTGTCGTCGACATCTACAACCTCCCCAGGACTACACCTGGCTCACATTACCACCTAGAAGTAGGCCCTGTATGCTTCCTGTGAGGGCGGCCGTGTAAGTCTTTCTGAGCATGGGGGGATGGATCATCACCCCTCGGTGACACCCTGATGCGGGCGTGGAGATCGGAGAAGTCTCCAATCCATGGCAAAATAATCCAAGCGAGTATACAAGTCTTCCTCCAAACAGATCCTGCTTCACTCTTCCAAACTCCCGTTGGACTGCAGACACAGAGGGAGGAAACACGGGGAGACATGGGGAGGCAAAGAAGAGCTGAGGAGGAACAGGGGAGTTCTTGCACTAATAGCTTCTCCATATGGCAAAAGCTTCTTCAAGCTCTTCAAGAAGGATCTCCATGTGTACGCCAGCTTGGAGGAAAAAAAGGCTCTATGCCACACAATCTCTCGAGAACATTGCTAAGTGAAGGGAGACCAAGGCCAAGTTAATCAGCGGACATTATAGTAACTTATTTTTTAAACTGTATACAATCTGTATACAGTCTGTATACTGTGTGTACTTTTTTGGAAATACCAGGAATTCAATTCTGTCAGGAGAGAAGAATTAAAGTAATTGGAATCAGTTAAATGTACATATATACGTATGCTTATTATTAACTTTTATACATGTATATCTTATGTAAAGAAATAATCTTCAAGTGCAATAGAAAATGAGAAGATAATTTGATATTTTAAACTTATATGGAAGGATTTTTCAGGGGTGCCATTTAATTTGCCTTTTGGTGCTCATCTCCGTGTGATCTTGTGAATAAATCCAGAGGCAGGCTCATTTGCTTAAACTGAGCAGGAAATCACATCTGTATTTACTAGTGCTCCAAATGGAAGAGCATGGCTTTCAGTTGCCTCCCTAATGTGGGAAAAACCAGTGTCAGCTCCCAGTAATAACGTCTGAAGCCACACACTGGTGCACACAGGTCGTCCACAGGGAGAGTCAGAGCATTACATAGTTATTGCTATACTTATTACTCATACATTATTGAACAGGATGCCACTGATGATTAGGGAGAATATCTGCGGTTGTGGAGATGAGAGGTCAAAGTAATAATAAATAAAAAAAAGAGTACGGAGCTCTAGTTCTCAGTAGTGTTTTATTATGTTCTCTACAACTGTGGAGTATCAGTTCCTTGCTTCCTTTTTATGATAAGAGTTAATATTTACCCAGCACCACATGGGACCAGGAGTCTCTTCTTTTACCCCACTTACAGTAGACAGACTACAGGTACAGGCATTCCTTAAGAGGAGAACTGAGCCACAGGAGAGAGAAGAGTGCGTGATCGTCCATGAATCAAAATAAAACCCCCATCTCATATCCCATCCTTTTCTCTTATACATGGTGCTAAGTAAATGATCTAAGGTGCTAACCATAGTGCTATAATTACACCACTTTGCTGAAATATTCTGATGTTCATAGTGCATGCTTGTTTAGAAGAATAAAAAAAAAAGTCCATATAATATATTGCCATAGCTTCCATAATGCACTATAATGGAAATGTCCCAAACTACATAGTTCCCCAATAGTCTGTTTTTATTCAGTGCTGCAATTTACAAAGATGCTTATTCTGATTGAAAATGTCTTAGAGGTAACTATTAAAAATTAAAAAACAAAATTCTCATTTTATATCCAGTATAAATCACAGGGTTTGAAGTATCTTTTTAAGAATAAAATTGTCTTTTACTCTGTACAAAGCCCCCCCCAACAGCTGTATGTAATATTTTTTAGAAACACAACTAGTGGAGATAGTTTTAATTAAATAAGTTTCTTCGTTGTAGCTGGACACAAGTGTGTATAATTGTGCAAACCTTGCTGTATACAGTGGATCCCCTCTTGCTAATTTAATGTTATTTAATGTTGTTAACGTGGTTGCTGACTGAGCAAGTTCTGTTGGTTGAAGCAATACTACTCTTACAACTTTATCAGTTTGCCCAACTGGTCTTGGAGTTTATAGATTTTTTTATGTGTAAATTTGGGGCTCCAGAGAACAAATTTATTGCAATGTTAATTATCTTTTATTTTTTTATTTTTTGTTATTTTGCTTTGTTTGTTTTTCCTCTATGATAATCAACCATGTACTGTACAAGGACTCTGTGCTATACTATAACTTGTGTTTTAAAGAAATATGCAAATATGTGAAAATTGTTTCTTCTTTTTGTAAATCTGTTGTAGACATTAAAACGAGCTAAAAAAAATACCTCACACTTTTTTTTTCACATGCCTTGGAGCAAAGATTTTCTGTTGCCTTTTATAGTTAAAGCCGGTTTGGAAATATCAGCCAAATACAGTAAGTCCTCAAACTCTGAAAAAGACCATTTCTGGTGCCAGCATCCTTTATCTGTCTACTGTTTATTCATTGTCCAATGTCCATTTGTTCAATAAATACTTTCAATTTGTGTGTGGATTATTACTTTTCAACTATTTGAATGGCTGGAATACCCACAAATAAATAAAATAATGTTATACCATTTACAAAGGTATCTGAAGCCTTATACGTATTCAAAAAATACAATTAAAAAATTGCACATGTGATTTCTTACTTGCTCACTCAAGATCTTCCTGGTTAAGTATCTAAAACTGAGTTTCTACACATACACTTATATGATGTACCAGATGCAGAGTAAAGAAGATAGCCAATGGTTTTTGCTGTACAACTATGATATGGTTACTTTTATATAGAAACTCTATTTTAACACTGACGGATTGTGTGACTGCAGATGCTGTAACACAAACTGAGAGATATACTCCATCTACAGTTGATTCATAGCAGTCAGAACAGAAGCATAGACCTCCAAGGGGAGGGGCTTGGGGATGTATTGAGCTGGTCGCTATATTAACCTGTTAGCAGGCCCTTGTGCAAAGATACAGTCTGCTGTTTTGGGGCGGCCGTTGGCTGAGTGGGTAGGACAGATGCCCCATGTAAAGAGGGATGAAGGTCCTCAAGGCAGGGACCGCAAGTTCGACTGCGATCTGCGGCCCTTTGCTGCATGTCTCCCCCTCTCTCACCCCATTTCCTGTCAATCCTATATAATAAAGTCTTAAAAACTGCCCCAAAAAATAACCTAAAAAAGAAAAAGATATGCTGTTTGGACCTTGCTGACCGTGTATGTAATTTGTATGCACGCCGAGTTTCCTAAAAGTGCAGTGCAACCAGTACTCTCATGCTGGAATAATGTTGTATTACGGATTTACCTGTGAGCACAATAAAAACAAATATACACATGGTCATTTAACTAGATTTTGACACACAGGGCCCTTCTCTGTGAATGGGCCACAAAATCAGAAATCAGAAAGGTGTTTATTGCCAAATACGTTTACACATACAATTAATTTGCCTTGGTGTTCAATGAGCACACTAATTAAAAATAAATAAACAATACGCAAAGTACTGTAGTCAAGAACATAAATAGAAAAATGACCATAAACATATGAAAAAGACACTGTGACATATATAACAAATGTTGTATCATTTAAGTAGGGTGTGCAAAATTTCACAGTATAAACATACAAAATTGTAGGCTACTTATCATGTAAATTCCATAACAATTAGTCAAAGTTACCATTACAGTATCGTGATTCTTTTGGGGCCCAACTTGCTCAGTTGACAATTCTGCTTTGATTGAGCCAGTTATAGGATAAAAAGGAATTTATGACCATCATTATATCTTACCTGGGACATCACACTACATTTTATATACCTTACAATTAAAAACAACTATGTAACATAGCAGTTAATTGTCAAACTGTACCCAAGCCTAGATGAAAATAAGAGTTATACCACTTGATGTCGCTATTGTTGTCCGGATACATTTCACCTGGAGCTGAACCAGCTGTTTACGTCAAGGAAGTTAGAGATGTCTCAGCCCTTTCCTGAACTCAGCTTAGTGGGTGATAAAACACCCAAACTGTAGCCATTACTGTAGACTGTATACCTACTAAATGTTATAAATAGCCCACTGCAGCAATAGTGTTAATTATTCCGCGCCACCATGCAACACACCCACTATCACACTCGCCACACACATGCAAATTATGTTTAAGCATACTCTCTGATGACTGTTACACTTACACACACACTAACACACAGACACCCCACCCACATATAATGATCCATGTACCAGAAAGTCCTATTTATTAACTTGTTTACTTTTGTTAAGAATGCATGACAAACACTTGACACAGATATATGCCCCTACTTAGCACCAATGCGATTATGCTGCATTATAATTAACAACGAGACCGGATTCCCCTTTGTGTGAACGTGATCATCTTAATTTGTCACTATGATATGGAGCCACCATTTCTTAGAAATGTGTTGTCATAGTATTCAGCTTCACTACATAGCTGAATACTAAAAGGAGCCAATTCTTCACCTGACTCCCACAGCGTCTGTATTTTTGAGCCTCCACGTCCCTCCCCAAAGTGTTTGTTTTGGCCAATCGCTTAGTCCCAGTATCTACCCTGTTCCATGCTGCCTTTGAGTTACTCGTAAATTCTTTATTTTGTAAGTCTTAAACAATTAATTTGAATATAAGCATCGTTGTGAAGAAATAGTGAAACATATACTGAAATTATTACTAGTATAGTCTATGTTATTGTACTTTATATCGTCGTATTCATCTTTTAATTGTATTTACTGTGGGCGTTTCAGTCGTGAATCCAAATATGTCCCACACAGCCTGAAGGCAGCGCCAGTTTCCAACGTGCACAATGGTGACGTTTACCATATCATGATGGCGGTTAGCCTGGACTATTTTGAATTCCGTCCCGCTTTTCGAAGTTTACCCCGCGTCTAGTCTGTAGAAATGTGTTATTATTCCGGAGAGGACACAAGATAAGTTACACCTCTATCATGGATTCCGTCTTGGGAGCAGATTTGACGCTCCCCGTTGACATCAACGGAAGGTAAACCCAACCTACGATAGCTAGCGAGCTAACGCTAGCATGTAAGAGTACGTTATAGCCATTAATCCTGCAGCAGTTTACTAACTAGTTACCGCTACACGGGCCCCGGCTATTAACTGGAACAACATGGTAACGCTATACTGAGGGGTGCATTACCAGGAATTAACTACATAACGTTATACCTCACTGCGCATATACATATATATTTATATATATTTATAATGTTAGGTCTTAAGAAATGACTCTTTATTATGTTTCTGGTGGTAAACGAGTAGGTCATCTGACATTTGGATGATCACACATGTTACAATGGCACATCTAACACAATTAGTAAAGCTAGTAACTAACTTACATAGACAATGATTTTTTCTAGTTTCGGTTGCTTGTGTCTAATGAGGTAGTATCTCAAATAATGAGTTAGTATCTCAAAATAATGAGTTAGTATCTCAAATAATGAGTTAGTATCTCAAATAATGAGTTAGTATCTCAAATAATGAGTTAGTATCTCAAAATAATGAGTTAGCATCCCAAAACAATGAGTTAGTACCTCAAATCGATGAGTTAGCATCTCAAAACGATGAGTTAGCATCTCAAAACAATGAGTTAGTACCTCAAAACGATGAGTTAGCACCTCAAAACGATGAGTTAGCACCTCAAAACAATGAGTTAGTACCTCAAAATAATGAGTTAGTACCTCAAAACAATGAGTTAGTGTCTCAAAACAATGAGTTAGTACCTCAAAACGATGAGTTAGTACCTCAAAACGATGAGTTAGCATCTCAAAACAATGAGTTAGTACCTCAAAACAATGAGTTAGCACCTCAAAACGATGAGTTAGCATCTCAAAATAATGAGTTAGTACCTCAAAAGGATGAGTTAGTACCTCAAAACAATGAGTTGGTACCTCAAAATGATGAGAAAGTATCTCAAAATATTGACTTAGTATCTCAAAATAATACTTTCTCATTATTTTGAAAAAGTATGTCTTTAATTCTGAGATAGAAATTCATTATTTTGAGATACTAACTCATTTTAATGACTTACAGGATCTTTTCTTATCTTTTTTTGCATCAAACTGGCGGAGATAATAGTGAGAAAAATCTCTTAACTTATAATAATAATAATAATAATAATAATTATTATAATAATAACGTATTCGTGCTCCCAGATTCACTCAATCAAATTGAAGTGCGATGGAAACACTGGTGCAGAAAGCCTGTCATGGCGTAGAGACTACCATCACGTTATTTCCGTTATGAATCCTATTCAGCTCATTACATGTCGCTGTGATACTGCTTTGGTTGGCGGGTCGTGCTCGTTGTTGACCTGTCATTCAGAGTGAAAGAAAGCGGAAATGAGCAGCGTGTCAGCGGGGCTCAGGCTGAGGCAGCGACGGCTCCCTGCGCTCTTCACGCACAATGTGGAGTAACTTGTTTTGTTGTGTCCCCCCCGCGTGTGCGCCTTGACGCGACAGGAGGGTGTGATTGCGGTAGGTGGACTGTGCATTATTAGCGCTGCTATATGTGCTCTTGCTGGAATAGTTTTTGCTGAATATAGCTTAAGTTTATAGCTTTTTTCCCCCCATGCTTGACCAAAAAGCTAGTCGTAGCATATGTGTTTAAGTTTGTAGTATCCCTCTCTCTCTTTTTAAATGACCTAGCTCAGCCGTGTCCTGTGTAAAGGCGGTCATCCAGGTGGTAAGCGTGCCTCAGTAACCCAAGATGTTAGCTGATATGTGTGGTTCAAATTGCTTATTCTGTAATTCTGAAACCTGATTCACTTTGCCCTTTTAGTTACAAAAAGCATGTCTTCAGTTCAGTCATTGTGTTTCTTCACAAACTACTGTTGGTGACATTGCTGTGAAGCTTCAGCTGCTTCCACGTTGAACAAAAGTCAGAGAGAAAAAGGGAAGTCACTGTTTACACGCTCTTAAATTGTTTCCATTTGGTGCTGGAGGGGTTACTATAAATTTAGCGTGGATAACACTGATGCATACATGTGTTTAATGTCATTTATTCTTTATGAGACTTTCAGTTGTGACTGGCTTCTATGGAAATGGTTTAACATATTTTTGTTTGCTGTTTTTACTGTTATCGCGGCTCTTGTTGTAGAGTGCTTCCTCTCCATTTACACAGGAAGGGGTTGCTAAGCATGTGCAATCTCAGTGATGCAACAATGACCTTCGGTGGTTTGTTGAGGATATTCAAGTCACGCTGCTCATGTTCTTCATGTTTTATTGTTTAACGAATCACAGGGACCACTTTGGCATAAAGCATCTTGTTGTTTTTTTGTCGAGTGCTTCATGTTGGTTAACTCTGTAGTGTTTGCTGGCAAAGCAAAAGGAGGATGGGGAAGAAGAGCTGTGTCATCATGGTTTATTGTGGCAGCCTGACACTGGGGAAGCTTTAGAATGAAGTGTAATTATAGCAGGGATATTCAGAGTTCCCAGAGTCACAGAGAGCCTAGAAAAATAATTGAAATGGACAAAATGGGTTAAGAGTTATAGTCATCTGATTCATGTTATTGTTTATAGTAATAGAAAAACACCAAATAGCAATAGTGTTGTTTTTAAAAGGTCTCAAGTGATGATTAGCTTACAGCAAGACAAAAACAAGACACAGGGTCTGGTTTATAATAATCTCATTTGCACATACATATTTTATAAACGTATCAGCGTGTAGACATATAAACAATTCATGTTGGAACTGTTGATTTTTGCTGATGAATATACTGAGAAGCAGCAGGGCGGCTGTGCGTCCACTGCCGGGGAAGGTATGGGAAGTAGTTGTGCAATGCTGTACATTATATTATTAGACACAAGGGTCAAGGTTGAGGGACTTGAGCTTGAGCCCAAATAATTCATGTTTTGTTTATGCAAGTAATTGACCTCTTAAAACCAGATTTGTAAAGAGATCTGCTTAATAAACAGCTTTACTACATGTGCAAATCAGCGATACATTTGTGTTGTGGTAGTACAACCCCGCTCCCCTTTGTGTCATTGTGATCCAGATGTGTGTTGCTGATGTTTGGTGCATTGTACCGTGTCTGTGAGTGACGCCACTGTCCCATCACTGTGTGATGCTTAGTTAGCTGATCAGAGCCACAGTAGTCTACTTGTCTACCAAAAAAAAAGCCTTCCTCACCCACTGGTTTCTCTGTGTTTCTCTCATCTTGTCTGTCTGAACATGAGAGCAGGGCTGCCACTGGCACATGGTTTTAGACACACACACACACACACACACACACACACACACACACACACACACACACACACACACACACACACACACACACACACACACACACACACACACACACACACACACACACACACACACACACACACACACACACACACACACACACACACACACACACACACACACACACACACACACACACACACACACACACACACACACAGAAAGGACACTCCGCCAGAGTGGATGTAAATGAAGCAGAGAGTCATTCTTTAGCTATTTATGGTTTCTTCTTGGGGCTCAATGGAACTGGCCAGCGTGAGTAATGCATAAACATGGCGCATTTATGTAATAATCTGAGTATGTGTGTACAATGTGCAAGGATAGAGACTAGAGAGCAGAGCTTCTTTTCTTCTTAAATGTGAATTGTCTTTGATAAAAGTGACGAAATGTAACGGTTATCCTTTTTCTTAATATTTGTAGTGACTAGGGTGCATTGCTAACAAAATGATTGTGTCCACAGCTGCAGACTGCCAGACTCCTTAGATGGTGGAGAATATTCCACAGACAGCATGACAGGTACAGTAAGACTTTCTTTTGTTCCCTCTTCCTTTTTTGCCTTGCTTAGGTTGTGTGTCTCTTGTGTATTAATTAATACTGCTTTTGAATCGTTGCTGTGGCGTCCCACAGTTGTGTCCCCATTAAAGCTCTGATGTGGGATTAGCTGTATGATGTTAATTAGCAAATCCTATTTGTAATTCATTGTCAAGCTCCGGTTGTGTGCCAATAATATACTGAGGGCTACAACAGTACATACAAGCCAGTAAACAATTGAGTTCTAGATATAGGTCAGCATCTGTGGCTTTCTGTCAAGTTGGTCGTAAAGACAAATGCACAGAGGCACCCAGGCTAAACACTGACAGTTGCATCATTGTGATAGTTCTTTTAATGGTAGTTCTTGTACGTATGTGTATATTAAAGCTGCAAAAAGGGGCTGGGTGATAATTCAGTGTAATAATTTGTCATCTTTTAATGGAATTGTGATCCTATATTGGGACATACAGTTACGTTGTCTCAATTGAAAATAACAAGCACATACTAACTAAATCTGATATACTGAAAAAATAAACAAACATATATACATACTGTGTGTGTTTTTTTTATATATATATATATATATATATATATATATACTGATATTTTGCGTGAATATAATTGGAAGATTGCAGTTTTTCTTTTTACATCAGACTATTTGTGTGTATTTATGTAAACATATTCAGTGTATAGTAAAAAAAACAAACTTTTTTTTGTTTGTTTGTTTAGTCATTGTTTAGTCAATGAAATGTCAAAAAAAGCAAAAGTATTTTCAGGATTGTGGATAAAAAGAGAAAAACAACAAATACTCACATTGGAGAAGCTGTAACCAGGGAATGTTTGGAGTTTTTGACTGAAATATGTCTGAAATTTATGATCAAAATAGTTCTCAGTTATTTTTCTGTTGATCAATGAATTATTTGTTTTTTCATTTGACTTTTATGAGTAATGGTTTTGTGGAAAAATATGTTTATATTCTACAGATCGATGTATTGAAATAAGTATTATTATTATTATTATTAATCTGTGCCAGGACTCAGGTATCATATTAACACTAGTACTACAGAATTAGGCCGATACTCAGCCTTAATAGTAATATATGTGCTGGAAGACGTGTTGTGTCTCTGTTAGCTAACTGAGTTGTTACAATGCTACCTTGGCTATAAGGTCTGGATAGAAAAAAAATATTTTTGTTAATTCAAAAACATTATTTCAGGTGAACTCTCCCTGCACTTCTTCCCTTACTTTCTTACTGTAAAGTACAACAATGAAGCCAGTGCTGAAATTTAAAAAATCATCAGGAGAAAATAAGCAGAATTGTACTTAAATCATAGAAATTGGATCAAACTCTGAAGTTTAAAGTTTAATTTCCATCCATGGCTGCAGACAACATTTTGTCTCCTCCTGCTGTGTCGCTACCCCTCTCTTGGTTTTGCTTGCTCCTAGTTTATTCTCAGTAGTAGTCAGACACTAGAACCAGGAACCAAGAGTTATGAATAAAGGCTAATAAATACCATCTGTAGAGATGTAGGTTCATGTTTTCATTGAAGACATTGACATACACCAGAGGCAACAAGGACAAAAGCAACATCTCTCTGATTTAGAAACAAAATGTAAACAAACAACCCATGCCGTAAGTGGAAGACATCAAGTTGTGAAATGGAGAAAGTGTTGCGAAATGTGTTGACTAGTGTTACATGATCAGCTGTGGGCTGCTTGCATGGCAGCTCTCCAGAAGCTGTCTCACCTCTGATGCATCTGCAGTGAAAAACATCTCAGCTTTCTCTTTATCTCTCTCTCTTTAAACACATTCCTGAGAGCTGGGAGTTGACTTCTTCTTGTCGGCAGGGAAGATTCGCTATGCTATAGAGACCCTAGTTGTGACTCAAACGAGTAAAAGTCTACCTCTTTGTTGTTTTACAGCTCCGTCCTTCCCTGACAAGATGTCCCCAATCAAAGCTCTCACCATGAAGGACTATGAGAATGTGAGTAATGGATATCAAGTGGTTTGATGTTTCTTAAATTGGGGTTGCTACGATGATACAACGCCTCTTGGATTGCCCCAAACTCTTTTTATATAACATCAACATATGATAAAGACTCATTTTAATGAATTGTTAAAACATCGACATACTGAGCTTGTCAGTTTAAGCTAATGCAGTCATTTTTACCCCAACACAACAAACAGGGTATTGTCGTTAAACCTGATCCTCAGTATGATTAAAACCAAGCAACTCTGACCATTTATGGAGATTTAGTGATGATGCGCGTGTGTAGGAGGATGATTGAGGTGAAGCCTATATTTCAGCATTTGAGTGGAATGCTAGCTCAGATTTTTTGGCTTGTGCTGCCTGACTAGCTTCATGATGATTAGAGGTTTACGGAGGGGTCCAGACTTCTACCTCCTCCCTTTGACAGTCTACCCAACCCCCATTACCAGATGTATGCTGTTCTGAGCCTGCAGCACAATGATGCACAGTCCACTTCACACACATTCGCACTCCAACACACGTACAAGTATGAAGGCCTCCCTTTATTTTAACAATAACCATACACATGACCCCTTTCTGCCATGTAAACACGTTGTCTGGCTTTACTGTGGTTTTCTTTGACCCAAATTATTTGTCCTAACTTCATTTTCTTATTATTTAATATAAGTAAAGTAAATGCATGGATTAAATTTGTTTGTTAGACAAAGAACAATGAAACATTTTCAATCATATGTCATTTGTTGGTCAATTCTTTTCCTGTGTATTAAAATGTTTTTGTCAATCTTCTGCAGCAAATCACAGCTCTGAAGAAAGAGAACTTTAATCTGAAACTGCGCATCTACTTCATGGAGGAGCGCATGCAGCAGAAATGTGACGACTCCACTGAGGACATTTTCAAAACGGTGTTGTATTTACTTTCGTATGCAAAACATGGGTATTAAACTCTTTGTCTATGTCATTCATTTATGTGGCCCCCGCAGCGTCTAAGGGGCCTTGTCCACCAAAGTGTTTGTTCTTGCGCCCAGCATATGTTTGTTTTTCTCTTTACGTTGGAAGGAAAGCGTATTTAGATAATGCGACAAACTGCAGTAGCGCAATGAGATCTATTCGGCCACTGTCACTTTTTACCCACCCATCCAATCACATTGGAGGAGTTATGGGACAAATACCACAAAAACTAACCGTCACATCCTGCATGACGTGAGAGGTCAACAACAACAACAGAGGAGAAATTATTACTTCTCGTATCTATGTATGAACCCAAATAAACTGGAGGATCATCTCTCCCTGCTTCAGCCATCTCCACTCAGCCCTGTGCCAACATTATATTATTGTATCATAGCAACCAAAGCGTCTCGGCTGAAAAAAACCTGACGCGCCTCCAAAATGCTCACAAGTGCTCCCAGCTGTGCCTTTTTCAGAAGAGCGCCTGGCGTTTTCGCCTGGGGACAAACTCATTGGTGGAAATGGCCTTAACGTTGCATGTGACTCAGTGTTTCCTACCGGGACTACTTGAGATCACAACTTCAGCCACAACAACAGGCGGATTTAATTCAACCAATATGGCACATGTATGATCTTAGAACAGCTGTGTTGCCTTTTTATTATTTTTTTTCTTTTGTGTGAGATGTAAGCACATTGGAATCTTGCTGTCTCATTGGGGCTGCTTGTATTTCATATCTTTTTTTCTTTTCTTTTCTTTTTGAGAGGTGAAGTGTCATGTAAGAATGTTATCGTTATGTACAAACTCCAAGATAAACTTTAAGATTCATTAATTTGGTAATATTGGGTGGTTTCACATCTTTACATTTTGCATCTTTTTGTGGTGGTTTTTAGACATTTTACGTTTCTATGTTGTCGTTTTGTTTCCCTCTGCATCTCGTTAATATTTCCCCACTGTGCCGGTGTTTCTGTGATGACTCCAGATTCGCTATAATGGTTGTCTTTTTATAGAACATTGAGCTGAAAGTGGAGTTGGAGTCTATGAAGAGAGACCTGGGAGAGAAACAGGAGCTACTCGTGTCTGCATCGTAAGTATGGTTCCCTATACAGTTCAGCATCGGCTAAACTCACATGCCTGGTGTCATTTTAAGAATTCTGAAAAAAAAAGATCTTAGTTTGCAAGAAGATGTCATGAAACCCTGTGTCGGAAATGTAAATGAGCACTAACCTAATCTCCCCTGTGAATTATTTTCAGGAAAGCCTTGGAGAGTCTGGCAGGTCGAGAAGCAGGAGAACCCCGGCGTGTGAGAGAGCAAGCTCAGAGAGAGATGGATGCACTTCGAGATGTGTTCAACAAGAGGATAGCTGAACTAGAGCAGGTGAGGAAAAATGATTTACTATACTTCCTGAGAGCAGTAAGTTTCTAATTCATCCTTTAAGGTTGGAGCTAGTTGTCTAATTTGATCATTTTGCCTGATTTCAGTGTCTGCGAACAGCAGAGGAAGAGGTTGACAAGATGGCAGCCATCGCTGAGCAGGAGAAGCTTAAAAATATTGACATGGAGAAGCAGTTCCAAGCTCTGGGTCCACCAAGCACCTTTTCCCCTGTCCCCAGCCCAGTCCAAGACCTGCAGCAGACCCTACAGGAGAAAGACAAGTGGGGACACAATAGACAAGCAGAAACATTAATGTATGTATGTTTTACTTCTTTATTAGAGTCTAAATGTTGTTGTTTTTTTGCTCACTCCAGGATCATTGAGCAGCTCAAGATCACTTTAAAGAACCAGGAAGCTGTGATCCACCAGAAGAAAAGTGAAGACCAAGAGACAGATGCACCATCAGCTGAATGTTTTAAACAACTATCGGATCTTGTCGCCAAGAAAGATCAGGAACTTGAGGTATAATTTATTGCTAAAGATATGTCAATTAGGAGCTTTCACTCTGCAAAGATACAAAAACATATCAAATAATTTTAATTTTACAGAGTTACAAAATGTTTAAATTCATTTGTTGCCATGTTTTGAGAATACATACAGTAAATTCAGTTTATTTATTGCCAACCACTTCACTGCTTGCAATATTAAAAGGCACTTGAGTGACATATGGCTGTCTGTTTCCCAGGCAATGAGGAACGAGCTTCATAGAGAGAAGGACAAAACAACACCGGACCACCAGGTTGGTAGTGTACTTAAATAGTGTACTTTTTTCCCTTTTAAATCTTTTGCTGTTGTTTCTGTCTTGCCCACGGGAGACATTTTACATCAATAATTGTAATGTCATTCTTTCGTTTCCAGAAATTGCTTCACACCAAAAGCTAACTCATTTAACTGTGAATTATTGTGACAAGCTATATGTAACACCCACAGACCAACAGATGAACACAGGCATGTTCTTTGTGTTCAGACATTGTCAACTTCAATGGATAGTCTTTGTTCTTCTGTTGAACCACAGGAAATATTCTTTGACGTGTTTTATGACTTGCTTTTTTTCCTCTGTGCGCCTGCTGGTGCCGTTGATCTTTGTACACTGCTTCAGTAAAGAGGACTCTTGTTTGTCGTGGTAATCTTGGGGCTTTAATGGGTTGTCAAATGTTTGTTTCACAACAGGAATCTTATATCACTTTTATTCTACTACACTACTGATGCTCTTAAATCATGACTTGCTTTCCCTTACATTAAACTTATGTTTGTAACCCATGGAATAATCTCTCAATTTCACATAATCCTAAACCTGTATTGGAAATCATTCTCTAATCTGTATCTCTATAGCAGCTCCAGTATATGGTTTTATATTCTGTGGGTTTGGGGGCTGAATATTATGACATATACCCTTTAAGATCAAATGTGAACTCTGTTGAATGGGCTGATACGATGTGTAGTGTTAAGTCGATAGTAGTTAGATTTCTAAGATAATTGATAGTTTGTCATTTTTTTTAGATGTCCACTGTATAGAGACTGTGCAATGCAAGCTTATTGGTGAGGGTACTGTGTTGTTGATGTTCAGAATAGAAAGCTGTTAGTTGGAAAGTATTCCTCATCAGGCCTTGGCGTCTGGACTCAGGTCACAATGTTAAGACTGGATTATCATGCTGTCTGGAGACAGTTCCTCTAAGAGTTATTTATGTCCCGCCTTCTTCATTAAAGGGGAAAAGTAACCTGTCAGTGTTTGTCAGGTCTGGGTAAACAAATGAATGTGCTTTTTGAATGAAGGATTTTTGATTGGAGACAATGTGTCTAGCAGGGATGCTTTTGTGGCATGGCAGGACTTCGAATGGCCTCTCCAGGATAGAGGTGTAATGGAATGTGATTGCTAGAAAACTCCTCTAATCTTAAAGCGGATTTTTAGATGTAATGCCAGGCAGGATGGACTCTAGAGTGGTGATTGGCTGCCATCTTTACCAGTCTCCCCCGGAGAAGCACCTGTATGGGGCCTATCGTCATACCTGATCTGTTATCTGGGAGAATGTTTTCTAGAGATGGTTTGGCACCGGCCATAACCCAGATCACTGCAGCAGTCCCAGAGGATTTGATTTGATTGAATGTGCGGGGGAGAGTGGAACAGAGGCGGGAGCAAGGATTATCAAAGGCTTAGGGCTTATACTGCTCTGCACTCAGTCATTCTCCTCTGTGCTTCTCTTGCTGATGCAGAGAGAGAAAATGATAGATGGCTATTCCATGGTTGGCAGGCTGATGACCATTAGGTCACTGGACAGTCTGTGTGTCAGTGAGAGGCTTTTTGGACTTGCTTCTTAGTGGGTGAATCTGGAATCTAAAGACCTAAGGTGCCATGAAGGACCCGTGTCGCATATGTGGTGTTCGTCTGGTGGGAAGCCAGTGTCGCTGGATCTTCAGCTCATCAGCACAGAGGAAGCTACAAGTCGTCTTGTCCCATGTGCTCGGCTGGGAGTTGACTCGCGATGGTCGTGGAGAATTCCTCTGTGGGAAATGTGTCTTCCAATTGGAGAAGGTGGTACAATGTGATGTTAACATCAGTCAGCTGCAGGATGAACACAGCAGTCAGATCCAAAAGCTGCAGGCGGATAAAGACCACCTGATCCAGTGCATCATCCACATCTACAACAAAAATAATCCAAGCCTGTCCAAGAGTTACATAGGGAGCACCAGCTGCAAGACTTTGCTCAGGTCCTCTGAAGTGGGCAGTCCTGATGATGAGGCTGTGTCTCGGCAGGCCTCTGAAGGACAGCTGTTCAGAGAGAGTGGAAGTGGTCATGTGGAGAATCGCATGAGAAGGTGTGTGAGTCTGGACTGGATTGTTGGTAAAGGGGCAATTCCAGGGCGCTCAAGCCTCAGGAGCAGCAGGATAGGATCAGCGACAGGTCTTGATGGCTCTATAAAAAGCTTTGGTCTCCGAGGCACACACCACCGTTCGCAGAGTATGTACCTTGACCTGGTCCAACGTAAGGGCATACTACCTAGACCTGGATTTAAAGGTCGCTCCACATCCCTGCAGTCCCTCAATAAAGACTTTTCTTCAGACACCCCTCCAGAGCCTCCACCCAAACTAAAACTCCGACAGCCCAAGGTGTTTGTTGCCAGACATGGTGCCACTGACAATCCAGAAGGAAAGGTTCAGGCCAGAGCGCTGCTTCGCAGTTCCCCAAGCCAGCCTTCTGTGATCTCTGACCTGATTCAGCTCCTGCGCTGCATCTCCAAGCAACAAGTCTCTGCTCCTGCTGGGAGCCACATCCCTGTCCTGAGGAGGTTAAACACTGGCCCTCTCAACCCCAGAGCCAAGCGCAGACACAGAGAGGCAGAATGGAAGTCTCTGCATGATCTTACTGAGGAATTTGATGATGAGTACACCCCTGTCAAAGTGATGGAGGTAGTTAGAAATGCCAGCTGGGCAAAAAACTGTGGCCTTAATGAGCTGTGACAGACAACAGCTTTGCTGCTTAACATTGCTGGTATTAATACATTTTTCATGTTTTATGTGCTCTCTGGATTTGCAGAGTGAGGTTAGGCGAGTGGAGTCCTGCAATAAGCTGCTGACTGAAGAGCTCACCCGGACAAAAAGCACCAATGAGAACCTGACTAAAACACTGGAGGATACCCAGAATCAAAATAAGGTACGTGAAGATTTCATTTTTGCTGTTTTTTAATTAGATTGATCTTTGTGTAAGATCACTTCTTTGTGTTTTCAGATCCTGTTAGGGAATCTTGAGGAGAAGGAGAATGAACTGAACACTGAGAAGAAAAACGCTCTTAAACGAGACAAAACAATTCAGGGGCTTACCCAGGTCTTCAAAGAAAAGGAAAAAGAGGTAATGTTCATCGTGTAATTAACACATTTTCTTCATTATAATTAATAATATTTGTTATTAACTGTGACATGACTTTACCTGCCTGTCCTCTCACTATTCTGTATTACGCAGTGCCCTAGCACCAACCGGTCTGTCTTTTTCCTGTTTGCACAGATTGCAGAGTTGTGTCATGAGATTGAGGACAGGGATGACGCTTTGGCCAAGGCTAGAGAGGCAGCACATAAAGCCCAACTGCAGAAATACCAGGCAAGTCCTGCACTTTTTATAGTCTGTACATTCACACATTATATTACTTAGAGGTCAGTATCTCAAAGAATGTTAAAGAAGCAGGAACATAAAAGTATTTTTGATTTCCATTGCAGCCTCTGTAAAGATAAACATTTCTTGCATTTATCCCTCAGGGAGTAGAGGAGCACCAAAATCTATTAATGACAAAGCAAACTGAGCTGGCCCAACTCCAGGGGGAACACAACGCCAAGGTGCTTGAAGCCCAAAAGCTGCAGCGCGGCCTGGACAGGAAGGAGCAAGAGCTGGCTGACTTGCAGCAGGCGAAGGACCAGCTAGAAGTAGAACTGGAGGACCTGCAACAGCAGAAGAAGAAGGGAGACAAGGCCCTAAATGTAAGACAGTGGTTGTCTAGTAAATATTTTCAAATAAAACTGTATTGTTGTCTTCAGAACAAAGCCACAAGGCATTTTAATTCTTCTTTTCTGATATCTGTCACCATCAAAACATCTGATTTTGTGTGACATTATCACTTACCCCTACAGGATCTGAACAATCAGCTCAAAAAGCTGAGTGGTGAGATCGGGGACAGGGAGAATGCTCTGGAGCAGCAGTACCAGGAGCTGCTGGATCAAACCAAAAGAAAGGTTCAGGCCCACGAAGTAACCATCCAGCGGCTCACATCCACCCTGGCCGATAAAGAGCAGCAGCTACAGGTGACGTAACAACACTGGACATACACAGATAGATTCCAGCAAGAGATACAATCTTTTCTAGTGTTCATGTTTATCCCCATTGGAAAATCTGCCATCGAATATATTCAGATGGTTGCTGTTTTTTGTGTGTTCATCAGGAGTACATAAACATGGTCAGAGACTTTGAGCAAAGCAAAAGTCCGGGAGGAAATGATAATGTGCTTTCCAAGCTGCGGCAAAGGCTGAAAGAAAAGGAGAAGGCGCTGGAGGTTTGCATTCCTTCTGTGCAATCTTCTCACCACAGTGACTATAATTGAATTCTGACACAGTTCTGTTTGCTCTCCCACAGCAAGCGCTGGATGAGAAGTTTGCTGCCATTGAGGAGAAAGACAATGACATACACCAGCTGCAGCTGTCTCTAAGGGAGAGAGAGCGAGACCTGGACAGGCTTAATAACTTGCTCTCTCACAACAATGAAACCATCAATGTAAGAAGCCATGGCCATGTTTGATTTGGAAATATATGAGAAACCGAGGGCAGAAATGTGCATTTTCATCAGTAATGAAATTATTGTTGTGCTTAAATCTGATGCATCTTTCTGGTCATTCCTCTCGTTCTAGAGTTTTGACAGCCTGATCAAGGAGAAGGATGTGGAGCTGCAGCATCTTGCAAACACACTGAAGAACCTGCAGAGAGCCAAGCAAGATGCAGAAGATAACATGAATAGATCACTGAGGGAGAAGGACTCTATCATCAGCCAGCTACAGCTCTCCCTGGAAGGCAAGACAAAGGATATGGAGGTTAGTTGAAAAGTTTCACCTTCACACTCCATCTGCTGTATTTTCAGAGATTCTGACCCGGAAAATGTACATGTACAAACACTTAATCTTTAGACGCTTCTAATGTATTTGTTTATTTTGGTAACTCTGTCAACCTTTGCTTGTAGGAAATGGCTGAATCAATGCTGAGCCAGTCGCAGACTCATGCACGTGACCTAGCTGAACAGATGGGTCAGAGGTTAAAGGTCACAGAGGCTATGTTGGCTGAGGCCGTGAAGGCCAGGGACAGGCTGGTTGCTGACAATGAGAGTGCTGTTGAAGGACTGTTGGCTACAATAAGCAGCAAGGACCAGCTTATCAAGGTTACTGTTTATCACTTTATCACTTTCATTGACACTAAAGTGTGAACATCTATCTATCTTTTTTATATAGTTTAAGAATGAATTACAACATTCATGCAACATTCATTATTAGAATGAACAAAATTGTGATATGGACAGCTCATTTAAATGACAAATTCATTACACTTTTATTGGGTGACTTCACATATACAGACACACAGTGTGCATTGTATTTACATTTTACAGATTTGCAAAATGCCATTCATATATACAGGATGTGGGCAAACATCACTAACTCGTTACTTTCATCTGTTCTTTCTTCCGTCTCTTCAGGAGTCTGCAGAGCATTACAACCGCATGCTGTCTGAGCGCGCTCAAGAGATTCAGGACCTGAGGAAGCAGCTGTCTGACAGGCAGCAGCAGCTTGCCACCGCTGAGAAGCAAAGCTCTACAACAACCCAGGAGGGTTATTTAGAGACCGCAGAGCTCAGAGCCCTGCTTACTGAAAAAGACAGCCTCATCAATGTAAGTTCCTCTGGGATACAACACAGTCACTCAACTGTAAAATGTGCTTGACTTAGAAGCTTCACGAGGAAAGGAAATGTAACCTCCAAGGGAGAATAACACAAATTATACTCCCTCCCTCCATTCTGACATTAAATGACCTTTTGGCTTATTTTGACAAAGCTGATATGTATCAGTAACTTAATATCTTTGTTAATGTGCAGAAGCTTTTGCAGCGTGGTCAGGAGAGGGACCAGGTTCTGGCAGAGATGAAGCCCAAGGCGGAGTCGGATCATGTGTTGGAGCTCAGACAAACTATCCAAATCATGCAGGAGAAGTTGGACGAGAGAGAAGGTGAGACCTTTAGCTTGTGAGCTTTAAACCCTCTTACCAAATATGTTGGAGTGCATGTCGGCCCTACATTTGATTTGATTTTGTCTGTACTGAAGTTGAGCTGTCCAGGAGAAACAGTGAGGATAATGTGGAGAACATTCTGCTCTCCAAGAAGACAGTCGTTGTCCTGAAGAAGGAGCTAGCACAGAAAACCGAGGCACTGAATAAAGCTCTGAAGAGGGAGAATGAACTGAAGGTCAGTCGGTTATAACCATTTTATTTTGTCCATAATCAGGACTTCCGCTAACAAGATTGTTTTTGTGTAATCCTCTGCTTTATTTTCTCGACATCCAGATTTCTCTGGCTGAGCTACAGTCATTGCTATCTGAGCTGGAGGGTCGCAATGAAGGTCAGACTGCTAATATTGAGTCCCTTACTGCCACTCTAAAGACCAAGGATGAGATTATCAATGTAAGTATTGACTCATTCACACAGTCAAACTCAATGAAACACACAGCAGCTTTGGATAAGGAGCTTTTCTTTTGAAAGCATTTGGACTTGGTGTCTCGTCTAGCAGTTCTCTTGTTTTCTTACGGGCAGGTTCTCCAACAGCACCTCGGTCAGAGAGGGGGCAGTCGGGCTGATCATACCCAGGATCAGATCATTGGCTCTGGCATGGAGAGATCCCTACCAGGACTCCCTCAGAGAGAGAAAACCATGATTGGTGGAGATAGCCAGCAAGAAGTAAATTAACACATTATACATTTTTCTAGTGAATGAAATACCTGGAAATCACATTTTGCACAGAATTCTCTGACATTAAGACGATTTCCCTTTTATTTTTTTGTCCCCCTCAAGGCTTTGCCTAATCTTATAGCCTTGCAACAGGAGCACAATGCTCTGAACAAAGCACTAAGAGCTGAACAACAGCTCTACTCCAGCCTGGTCAGGACTGTAAAGGAGCAGGACAGGTAGGGATAATGGCCACTGTAACATCATTTGTTACAATCATTGCAATAAGTGACGGTGAACAGATTATTCTGAGTAGCTTAACTTGACAAATAAACCTTACTCTGTGTGTTTTGCAGCGCCCAGCGTCTCCATGCTCTGCAGCTGGAGTTGACAGCAGTGCAGCTCCTCAGGCAGCAGCTAGAGGAGAGCATCAAAACTAATGAGGAGCTAAGGGACGACTTGGAGAGAGAGATACACAGAGCCAAACTCAGAGAAGGTGCAGTGCAAACACACTGGGTGGTAAATGAGGAGGGGAACTGAATGACAGAGAGAGAAACACAAAGCATGTTTATCATTTCATTTGTTAGAAGAGTTAGGAACCTATAGCTCAGTGAGACATACAGTTTAGCCATAGGTCGTAGGGTAAACACACAAACACACTTGTCTTCTTTGTGCACTGTGTTTACTCTAATAATATCTCCTGCTGACAAGCTCATACCCCCTCTTCCTTATCTGTCACTTTGTTCTGCATGCACACCTGGTCCTTTCACTCATCTTTGTGCACTTGCATCTATGTTCACTGTTCTTTCCATCATCACCTCTTCATCTGCATGTTTTGTCCTTTGAGTTTCTTTGTCACTCTTCAAATGGCTCCACAGTGTTTTCAGTTTGTCTGTCCTCTATTTACAAAAAAATAAAATAAAAATAAAGGCTGCTGTTTGCCTGGCTTCCTCTCACATTTAACATGTCTGCTTGTTTTCTCTGTTCCATTAAAACCTTGTTTGGTTGCATCACCTCTCTATCACCCCTCTGTTCATTAATCCAACTCGTCCAGCCATCTGTCACAGGACTCCATTGCATAAGCATGTCATTATATAACAACTTTAAGAAAGATAATAAACAATAAAGGTTTTATTAATATAAAGGTACTTCTATAGAATCACAGGATATGCTTCTGTAGAGTAGCCCCCCTGAAATTGATCCTAATAAAAAAATCCTGTTAATTATCTTATGACATCACTTAGTTTATCTAATTTAACTATGTTAGTGACTGTGGCTTTGAGACAGATCAAGAGTCATTATACGCTCAGGTAGTCGTCTAAGCCAAATGACTTCAGTATCTGTCCACATACGTGTGTGTGTGTGTGTGTGTGTGTATGTTTGCTCGCCTGTGTGTGTGCATGTCAATTGCATGCTCATCCCCCACCCCTGTCTGAAGAGAGCCAGGTGTATAAATAGGTCAGCTGTAAGTAACAGGCCCGTGGCTCATAATCACACTGAACAAGATAGATGTAGCTAAAGTAATTAACACTGAGTACATTTCCATATTTCTGGTTTTGGTCATATCTTTATAATATACACTACATACGTGTGCATCCTACATGTAGACAAAAACATAGTGATAATATTTATATATCAATATATTTTTGAATGTGTATTTTTCTGAAGCTGCAGCCTAATTCAACGCACTGTGTAGAAGATTAAATATAAAATGAACAAGCATGCCAAGATGCATCAAATGCATAAAAAAACGTTTTTCTCAAGATAGAATATGAAATAGTTAGAGTACATTCACAAAGCATAGATGGGCTGGGTTTTTGTACCAGATTTTACTCCGAAAGTGTTTTTTCTTTTTTTTTTTTTTCATTCATTCATCTGGGGCGGCACAGTGGAGTGGTGGTTAGCACACACCACTACTAATTTTAATTTTCAGTTTAAGCTTTTATTTTTCTCCAGAGCTGCATGTAATCCTGTGTCAACACAGTGCCTCTTGGCTAGTCTCTTTATACATGATGCCATTGTTTTGATAGTTGCAGTATAGAGATTATCTTAATGACCTTTTTAACATAAGGTCACACAAATTCCTAACTAATAATGAGGCAACATGCGAATCATTGTGAATCCATGTTAAGTTCAAAACATTGTCAGTAGAACACCTACCTTTGCAGAAATGTAGACACCAGAGAGATTGTGTGTTTGTCTAACCCTCTGTGTATGTATTCAGGTATGGACCTGATTGATCCTAAAGAACTGGAGAGCACGAGACATCAGCTTGAAGATGCACATCGCTGGAATGCCTCTCTGCAGGCTCGCTTAGGAGCCATACAGAACCGTGGAGGAGGGGTTGGTGGGGCCAATGATGGCGGTAAGAGTAGAAAGAATACACTTTTATTCTCTTATTTTAGAGTTCTGGCCGATAGAAGTCCTTTTTTGTTACATATGACTCTATTTTTATTATAGGTGACACTTTGAGTTTTATTGGAGATCAGACTTCCTACATGAGTATCTGTGTGGGAGAGGGGCAGGATGACAGCCTGTCTCGACTCTCTGAGCAGGAGCTCAGGCAGAAGGTGAATTCCTTTTCAAACTAAATAAAATGTTTGGACTAAAGCATTGGCCTGTAATGAATGCAACAGTGGATTTTAGTTAGTTGGAAAGACATGTCACTGAAATACGTAAAAACAGGAAGATAGTTATGCAAATGGGTGAATCTGTCTGGGCCTTAGGTGCCGGAGCTGCAGGACTGTGTCAGCAGACTGCAGACTTTAAACAGCGAGCTGCAGAACCGGCTGTCACTATTGGAGAAGTCAGACCATGACGCTTTCAACAACGAAGACAAAGATGTGACCAGCAGAAGCCCCTTGAAACAGGTTAGAGGCTGCAGAAGATGGCTGAAGCTGAAGCTTCAATGTTCCTTTTTAATATTTACAATGAAGGGCAAATTTCTGTCATTTTTCAGAAAGTGTTTTTGCCGTATATTCACCTTTAGCAAATACTCAAATCATGTCGGAGTCATTGTCTAACATCCACCTTTATTAGCTCCTATCTTACCTTTGAACCTACATCTTAACCTTTAATCTGTCTAGCCTGTAACTAATGTCTCTTTACTCTGTGTACTGTATGTCTTATTTCTCTAACTCAAGTGTGTTGATTGTCTTTGGTAGAAGATCCTCTTTTTCTCCTTCACCTTTCCTAACCAGTCCCTGTTTTTTTTTTTTATCTCTGTGTCCCATGAAATGCTCTCTCCTCGCCATGCCACATTAGACATATCATACCATTCTGCTGTTGCTGTGCAGTGTTTTATTGATTCTGTTCCCTCATTAAGTTTTCTTTTACCGAGCCATGTGTGTCATACTCGCCTCCCATCCCATTACTCTAGCAGCTTGAGAAGACGCAGGAGATGCACAGTAAGAGGACACATCATTCTGGTCAGGATAAAGATACTCAGACGGACATCCAACTAGGACAGGTATGAAATAGATGATCGTTTATTGAATTTTGAAATATTCTAAGACAAAACGTTATGTAAATACTATAGGGAATTCCTTTTTGCATGTAACTTTAACCAAAAAGCCTAAACTGCCCCTTTTTGTAGATGGTGTCTGGAAAGCTGTTGGGTGACATGAGTGTTGACAGTGGTCTTAGCCAGAGTAGAGAGCATGCTCAGTCTGGCGATGACACCTTGATCACTGAAGAGAAATATTCTACGCAGAGGAACACAGATGTAATGGCCCTTGAATCCCTGCTGACTCATTGTGGAGCCGCATCCGTCTTGCACCTTAGGTGGGTCTTTTCTTTAGTGTCTAGAACCTGCTCCTTAGTCTCACTTTAAGAGTCAGTTGATTGAACAGTAAACTAATTAAATGTCCCCTATTGCAGAGAGGAGCTGCTCAGACTTCGATCTGAAAATGTGGAGCTGCGGGGTCTGCTGAAAGAACAAAAATCCGCAGAGTGTAAAGAGAAAGAGAGCACAGACAGCTCAGGGAACAGCAGTGATGGACAGGCTGAATTGAGGAGGAGTGTGGAAACACTGCAGGAGACAAAAGGTCACTCTAAGGTCACCAATCTACCAAAGGAAAAGGAAGAGAAGAACTCTAACGAATTGTTGGATGGACACACTTCTGTCACCGCTGAGCTAATTGTCAGCAACACAGAGGGGATGGAGACTACACAAACTAAAGGCCAATCACACAGCAAGAGTGCAAAGCAGCAAGTTGCAAGGCATGGGGTAAGTTTTGTTTAAAATTTTAAGAAACACTACATTGTTTTTTGCATGAAGTCTAATCGTTAGTGTTGTTAATACCTGTTCCATTTGTTTCAACTGTAGGCTGGTGTCAAATCTCGCCTCCCGGTCCCTGTGAGGCAGAGAGTGGAGGCTAGCAGCAAGCAGTCTGTGAGCTCTGACCATCTCAATGATGCACTTCAGCACCTTCATTCAGATGGTGTATATGGGTCTAACCAGCAACATGAAGACTCCGACTCCCCCATGTCACCTCAGCATAGCACGTCCCCTTCTTCCACACCCAGATATGCACACCGCACCGGCAGTCCAGTAGAGTCGGAAAAGGGCTCCGAAGCCGGAACAGCACTGGATCACACCCTGGTAAACTCTGCACTTTTCACTCAGCTGGAGCTTCTCCACCAGGAGTGTCAGGAGAAAGAAACCCTGATCAACAAGCTAAGTGAGCGGCTGACTGATTGGGAAGAGCTCCACGCTCAGCTCCAGGAAAAGGACCTGCTCAATCGCCAATACGTGGAGGCCTTACAGGCTGCAGAATCCACCATCGCTTATCTGACTGCCTGCAGTCTAGACAGCCAGCGAGGATTTGGGTCACACACCAGTCCGTGTACAGGTTCTGGCTCTGTGGGTTCAGATGCTGCCCTTTTTACCAGATGCATGGAGCTTCAGAAAGCTCTACAGGAGAAGGAGGCGCTTAACAGCCAGCTTATAGAGCTTCTGAACATGGCGGAGAAAGCTATCACCTCCACTGACAGCCAAGAAAAGATTCCAGGAATAAGTGATTTATGTTCGAAGCTAGAGATGGCCTCACAGCAGGTGAATGCATCTTCAGATAGACCAAGAAGTGTTTTGGGAGGGACGGAGAACTCTATACAGGAGTTACAACGACACACTGACTCTTTGCAGGAGGCATTGTGGCAGCAGAATAGGCTTAATGCAGAGCTCCAGGAAAAACTGAGAGCTGCAGATGCTGCTGCTCAACATGGCTACAACAGTGACCAGAATGGTACATGCTCAAGGCAGAAAGCAGCAGAATCACTTAAGGAAAAGGAGTCTAAGAGACATCAATTGGGAATGGGAAGTTCTGATAATATCAGTTTAAATCAGGAGATTAAAGTTCTGATGAACTGCCTTAGTGCAGCAGAGTCTGCCATTGCCTCTCTGGCAGCACAATGTACAAATACCAACTCCTTGGCCTCTGGTAGGTCATCACAGCCCAGCCCTGACCTGCAGATTAATTTAGACACACTTCAGAGAGCCTTGCAAGAGAGGAAGGAACTGAGACAACCCACCAAGCCAACCACAAAATCCAGCGGCAATCAGTCCACTGCTTCAACTGGAGCAAATGGACAGCTTCACCAAGAACTCCATAACAACCTCTGCCGCCTCTACAAGGTCTTCAGTGATCACTATCGGAGGATCTCTGAACTGCAGGCTTCCCTACAAGAAGAGAGGGGTCGTAGAGAGGAGAGTGAGGTCCATATGACGGTACAGGACGGCAAGGGATTACCACCGAGTGTTCAGCTCCAACTGGAGACTCTCCACAAGGCACTGAGGGAGAAGAAAAAAGCATGTAAAAACCTGGAGGAGAAACTGGCCACTGCTCTTACCTCCCCTGAAACTGCACGAAAAGGTAAGATCGAGTATGCAAAGGTTTTTTTTTAATACTTGGCTACAAGTATTTGAATTGCGCATGTACGATTCAAATTTGTAATCATTTTGTGATTCTGCAAAGGCATGATTGTGTAAAGTTAAACTTCTTTTGTTAATCAAAATTGAACATGAACACCATATAGGAGAGAGACAAGATTATGTACACGTTAAATGATTTCTTCCTAACCCAACATGTATTGCCTCCAATGCCAGCTCTGGAGCAGGATGACAAAGGCGTGCAGGTGGATTTGCAGGACCTGGGTTACGAAACCAGTGGCAAGAGTGAGAACGATAGGGAAGAGAGCAGTAGCACAGGTAGACGGCTTTTAGACAGACCTTGCATGTCTGTCTGCTGAGTGGACACTAATCTCAAATGTGGATAGATTCTCTCTATATGTCTGCATGAGGAGTGAACAAGGGCAACTCTTATCTCTTACCTTGAGGAATGTTTTGTTAGGATCCCATAACCACACACTCTACTGGTTTTAACCTGGTGTTTCTCTGCACTACTCCCAAATTTGAATGGTCTGTCAATGATTTTGCACTGACAAATTCTTGCATGTTTCCACTCTGGAGTTTGGGAATGTCTATCGAGCACTCATTAACCTTTCACTTTTATTTCTTATCTTATTATTTCACAGCCCAGCTGTATCTCAAATGATTTATTTCTTATTATGGCACTATCAACATGTTTTCCACAATTTCTAATGCTTTCCTATTCCCTAGTTGATTGTTTCTGTGTTCATTGTGTTTCCAGATCTAGAGGTTGGCGTCAACCCTAGTTGCAGCGCCTCTAGTCTGCCTTCACAACACGAGCAGGCCACCTTCTCCTCCACTGAAAACCTGGACTCAACCTCCAGCACCCCGTACCCTAGTTCCCCAGCTCTCAGCTCAGCCAAGGTATTCACCTTTCTTTGCGCTTTGCATTTCTCATGTTGACATACATGAGCAGTGCAGATAGATACTCTGTATTTAAAGAGTTCACGGGCTGGGGTCTCTCTTTTTTTAGCCTTTTCAAAACCAAAAACAAGCAAAAATGTAAGAAATGCATTTAACATTGTAATAGGTTACCACTGTGCAGTACTTCCCCACTGGCCCGGAAGCAGCTAATATGAGTGTAGACTAATATTAGTAGCTCTTTATTGTAACTGAGGAAGTTTACATTCCAGCAACCCCAGCAAACATTACCTGAGACCTGTTGTTTGCCACTGGTTAGTCCTCATCCTTTACTTTTGTTACGCTAAAAGTGAAAATATCGTTTAGAAATTTGAGCAATGTAAGGACAAAATAACGGTCTGATCTTGCATTTTTCCTTATGAAACATGCAATATAACACCAAGACTAATGAGCTCTACACTGCAGTAATGTTTCAAGAGCAGAGCTGTCTAAATTTTTCTTAGCTGGTGGAGATGTTAATTTGTTGTCCGGGACATGCATGGTTAGCCTCTTTTAGCACATCATTATGCATATTAATACCCTCTTTACATGGTTCTTGGTTTAGGTCTATTCAGATAGAAAAAAATAAAAAGTCAGCCGGGGTGCATTTTAAACAAACTGCAGATAAATTCTTCTGGCTACAGTTCTTCACTGCAGCCAGCAAAATTGGCAGTCGCTGGCTAGAAATGAAAAGCTTTTGTATACATCTGTGTGAAATCAAGGACCCATTGTTTCAAAATGACCAAGAATTGTAAACTGCACTGGTGCCGTGGGAGGACAGAAAGCTTGACAGTTATAGCAACAGTAGTCTGGCTCACTGGATGTACAGTGCATTGGGGGATATCGTGGGATAAAGGCATTCTCCTGGCCTCATGCTATCTCCGCTATAAGGTTTAGCGCAGCCCAAGACATTTCTGATTGATTTAAAGAAATACAAACAAGCCAGGCCGTTTTTTTTCCCCTACCACAATGATAAGCCAATGTAGCCAGAACATACACCGGCACTGACACAGCACTGTGGAGATAGTTCTGGCAATGGCAATTTGCCACTGTACGAATTGTGACCCAAAATATCAGTAGAAACTCTCTCCTGTCTGTTTTCAGGTCAGTCTGAAAAGCCTCCAGGTCTATGACGAGTACGGTGTTTCAAAGGACCCTCTGCAGCTTCAGGGACAAGTCAGAGAGCTGAAGGTCCAGCTGGAAAACCAGACCAAACTCATCCTCCAAATGCAAAGTCTTCTGCGTAGGAGCTCCCTCTCCAGTGATGTAGCTGCCAACACCTTTGATCCCTCAACCGTCAGGGATCAAGAGGGGACACAGAGAGAGCACCATAGCCAAGACAGGAGCTACAGAAGCGGGCAGCTAAGGGAGAAAAAGGAGGGTGAGAACCAGCCGATGAAGGATAAAACCAGCCACTCGAATATGGAACTGGAAAGAGAGAGGACACTGAACAGAAGCACAAGTGAACAGCTGCAGCAGACCCACAGCCGCTCCGCATCACCTGCAAGGTCAACACTCTTCCTCAGTGCATTATCAATATTATACTATACTTCTACACTGGGTGAATGTGTCACAGTCATTTTGAAAATCAAATCTTGAGTCATACTGTTGCTGACTTAGTTATTTTCTTTCCCCCCGTGCTTGCCCTCATTCTGTCTCCACAGACTGGATTCCCTGGTGCAGTCACAGGCCAGGGAGCTGTCACAACTAAGGCTGCAGATCAAGGAGAGCCGTAGGCTGGGAGCCCTGCAGCGTCGGCAGCTGGGCGAACTGAGCAAGGCCTTCAAGGAGCTGCTGCAGGCCGGCGAAGTCGACTACTACATGGGGGAGGCGGTTAAAGAGCAGCTGGACAAGAGCTTGAGCATTCTGGACAAGCTGGAGGGACGGCTGGACAAAGGTAGATCACAAGCACAATTTGATATTTGATTCATCATACAGCACTGTGCCAAAGCACACAAATCTCCAGCCAACACACATGCTAATGAAGAGTAAGAGAATAAAGTTAGGCTCTCCAACTTGATACTTAACCTCAATATTTAACAAAGTTAAAGGCAGGTACTAAGTTTTAAAAACAGCTGTGTTTGAGTCATATGCAAACAGTACTCTCCTATTGTGCAGAAATGTCTTGATGCTTTAATAAAGAGAGAGCACTATCAGAGAGAGAGGAACACAAAAGAGCAGTCATTCGTAACTGATTTCCACAGACAGGTCCTTGACAGCATCTTTTCCTCTGTCTGTTAGGAGAGTCTTGTCTGGATAATGAGGACATGGTCGCCCTGGAACTGTCTCGCAGGTACGCCCTTAAACTTTCACACTGCGAACAGAGTGTCTTTTAATCAATTTTGCTCGTATTCAATTTGTCGCATGTTTATTTGTCATGGAAGTCAACTAGAATGGTCCATTCCTTCCTAATGTTAGGTTACAGCGATACTCTAATCACATGCTTGAATGAAATGGTTTGACATTTTGGGAAATATGGTTATCCACTTTCTGGTGGATAGATTGATGATATGCCACATAAATGTCGTCCCGGAGCCAGCAGCCACATGGAGGAACAAATAGCCTGGCTCTGTCCAACCGTAACAAAACGGCAACAAAAAAATAGTCCAGCACATGACCCTCTTTTAAACGTGGACTTTACATGTTGTTTTCTTTTTTAGGAATTAAACAATTTAAATACAAATTAGATATAGCGTGTTAATTTGTCACCAGTTGTGTGTTCTGAGTTCTAAGTTGATGAGATTTATTTTGACCAGTTTGGATCGTTCTCATGAAACTGAGATTTGAGATTTGCTCGCTGAGCTGTTTTGGTGTTTGTCTCGTGACCCTTTTATAGACAGCCCCCCCCCCCCCTTCTCGACCCAGCCAATTGCCTTATGACCCCAGGCGGTGCGTGTGCTGTTGATTTGGAATAGTGTCCTGCTGTTGACCTAATTATTTCAGTGACAGCCAGAACATTAAGGTTACACTGCCCCCTAACTGGGTCACCGTTGTCTCTGAGAAACACACACACACACACACACACACACACACACACACACACACACGTGTCAATGTTCTGGAACAGTATCATCCAAAAAGTAAATTAAGCTTTAAAGTTGATTGGCCCGATGGCAAGTGTCTTTTTTTACTGTGACCCGGTGCAGGGAGAGAAATTAAAGTTACTCATAGTGACATACGTTAATCGATATTATTACCGATGTGGGCAGCCCTGGGGAGCTTCAACAGGGTTCACAGCTGTCCTGTGAGGAGAGCATGAGAGATCCTCTGGACAGCCCGGCTAGGATCCAGCGGGAGATAGATAATCTGCGTCTGGAGCTAGAGGGCGAAAGAGAGCTGCTGCAGCAGCACATCGGCTTCCTCGTCCAGCAGAACCTCACGCTGGCTGAATGTACCAGGGAGCAGCTTGACCTGTGAGCGGGTTTGATCCAGACAGACAGCATGACGTTTGCTGTGAACCTTTCTTTCATATTTTCCAGCTGTGTGTTTCTGCTGAAAGTTGCAAGTCTTCTCGTCAGGGACATATTTTTCTTGACATCTCAGATGTCTCTTGGGTGCTGTTCCTCGCGCTGTGTACTTCTTTGTTTGACATGGTTACTCATTCAGTGAGATGATGTGTGCACTTGTTGCATCCTCTGGGAGACTAAGTGACTAACGTGACTAATTTCTCCTCCTCCTCCCAGGTTGGCTAAAGAGCTGCAGGAGAAGAACCGTCTGATCCAGAGCCTGCAGGGCCAGTTCAGAGGCCAAAGTCCCAGCAGCCACCACAGCTCAAACTCTGATCCGTACCATTCAGACAGGACCTCCTCCTGCCAGAGCAGCCCGACCACACAAAGTGACAGTCGAGTCCACAGTAAGCACAAAGATATGTTCATATAAGCTGCAGATTTTTAGATGTGATACTTAAACATATACTTAAACTTAATCTTAGTCTAGTACCCTATAGCTTATCTGTTCTTTAAAAAATGCATATTGTCCTCTTTTCTTGACTCAGTGGTATATCATTGAGACTACCTGAGTCCTTGTCCATGGGCCCTGCTAGTCTAGTCACAGTCTGTAATGGCACTTATTTTCCACTCAGATCCATTCTGTTGCAGTGAGGCATCCCACAGGACAAAGGCTGCAGGCCAAGGGTAGCGCAGGTGTCCAGTTTCAATCAGCCCCACTAAGAGTTGCATTATTCAGTGGCAACTATCCGGTTCAATCTTCAAATTGTGTTTCCCTCAGGAAAAGAGACAATGTAGGCTATTACAGAGACAAGTGAAGCATGTGGATATGTGAGAGGTCCTGCAGAGGGGCCTGTAAACCCACTAAACTCACATTTTCCTTTCTGCTACACTAACTCTGTATAGTTGCCAACACTTTATCTGTTTGGCTCCTCACGTTTCAGAGTGTTGTCAGTGCTTGCTGATATTTTGGTTTACCAGCTCTAACTATAGAAGGTGGAACATGACCTAGTATTAATTTAGGTATGTAATAATGAGGGATGAGGGGTAACAGAGAGGTCTTTCATACAAAAAGTGTGTCTAAAAAGGCACTTTAGACCACCCATTGTTGTCACTCTGTGCATCGTTAGGCCAGCACAACCCCTCTGAATGGACAGCAGCAGTTTTTCCTACTGTGGGAGGAGCTCAGGAGGAAGGTGTGTGCGGTCACAGGGACGCTGCCAGCAGACTGCAGGGCCTGCAGAGGGAGAATGGGCGACTACAGGAGCAGCTGAGGGACAGCGAGGAGCTCAACACCACCCTACGCAGTGAATTGGACCTGCATCGTTCAATTATGGCCCAGACCAGCTCCCACCATCAGGAACAGGATCACAGCCATGGCCAGGACGCATCCGGGCCTCAGACAGATGTCCATAAACAAGACGGAGACACCGGCTCACAAAAGAACGCTGCCGAACAGCCTCACACTATGGCTTCAGGTAAATGTGGGTCATAGGTAGGCTGATTATCATGTTAGTTAGTTTATTTATTATTCATTTTTAAACTTTACATAACAATAGTGTAAGTCTAATTCAGAAACCAAAATGCTCTCATAATTTCATTCATTCAGGTTTTGCTATTTGATGATAGTGTCACAGCATTATGGGGGTTTACTGTCTCAATGAAAATATGCAGGATTATTTATTAAAGGGGCACAGATTTCAAGTTAGTTTTGTATTCAGCCTCTCAACAATTGAATGGCTCTGGAGGAGCTTCTTTGGAAAAAGTCGTAGTGATGTCATCAGCATTATCTCAGCTTGGGCTTGGAGAATACATATTTTTTACCAGAAAGTCTGTTTTACAAACTTTGTGTGGTTGTGGTGTTTGAAAGACACAGTCATTTAGACTACTATGCAGGGAGGGTTATCAAGTTGAATTATAGGAAATGTAGGGTCTAGTGTTGTTGTAGTTTTCACCCATGCTAGAGATTAAAAGTCAGGGTATTTTGACAATTTCCTATTTTCAAATCTGTTTTCAATCCTAAATCTCCTTTAAGTACCCCTATAATTTAGCTCTGGGCATGTGCTTCTGTCAGACTCGCTGGTGGAACATCTGCAGGAGATCCGAGCTCTGCGCCTGCGCCTGGAGGAGAGCATCCGCACCAACGACCGTCTTAGGGAACAGCTGGAGAAGAGATTAGCGGAGGTGGAGAAAGACCCAGGTACACACCTGAAATCACCTGCCTGTGTTTCATTTTCTCTCTGTGTGATTATTAAGTTGTGTGAAATGCATTGTATGTTAATGATTTAGTTCACATATTTTTTGAGTGATGAGTGTGTATGTGCCTATGTTCAGCAGCCACAAACATCTTCATCCACGGCAACGAGGAGCAGGGTCAGCTGGCCAATGAGGTGCGAATTCTCTGGGGACAAAACCAAATCCTGAAGGAACAGCTCAGCCTTGGGTCTAGAGGTAAAACACAACACAAGCTCACTTTGTACTATAATCATTACTCACCTTTTCAGTCAGTACGTTTCCACATACCTATTTGCCAGTCTGGCTTGGCTGGTTGCTGTTTTGCCCAGGACTTTATCAAAAACATACACACATCTATGACTGAAGTGGTGCTTGCAACTAACTTTAACTTTACAAACATAACTCTTCACTAACTTTAAAATGTTTTAATTTCCTTCAGACAAGCAGAAGGAGAACGAGAAGCTACGGGAGACTCTGGCCAGGCGGACGGCAAAACTGGAGCAGAGCAGAAGGGAATGTGAAGCTCTGAGGCAAGAAAACAGACAACTGCAGGAGAGGCTGGAGCACAGCAGCCAAGAAAACTCCCAGCTTCAGGAGTCACTGCACTACAGCAAGGAGGAGCTGCACAGGTACACACACACACACACACACACACACACGTCTCCTCACTGTACACCAACACTATCATTACAACCTGCAACTGCACAATGCAACTAATTACCATTCATTCAAGAGTCATTATCATTACTATTATTACAGCTCAGAAACAGGATAGCCTATCATTTGTAGGCTAATCCACGAACACACATCCATAAATACCATGTGACCTCTTGCCCCGGGACCTCATGACACGGGGAGTGAGGCTGACACCCGAAACCTGGAGTCTAGTTTACTGTCAGATCACTTTTCCTCTCCCTTTCCTTTCCTCGTTTCTTTAGTGTGTGTAGTGTGGTGGACTTTATACTCAATGGCCAGCAAAGAAACCTATCTAAAACTAATAAATCATCAGAACTTTAATGCAGTTTTTTGTTTGAGATGATTTTTTGCTTATTTTCAATTAAATAAAAACAAAAATGTATCCCATGGTTTAGAATAAAAAACAAACACAGGGAGCCCTACACATACAGTGCAGTGCATAGAAGTAGTTGACCCTCTCTATTCCCTCTTAGTTGATAAATATGAATCATAATTTTATAAGTAATTGAATTTGATGTGTATTTGTGCGTGTGTGTGTGTGGATGCTTCCAGGTTGCAGGGTGACGTGAAGCTCCAGAGGCAGCAGCTGTCTGACTCCCAGCATCTTCTGCAGTCACTGCGGGTGGAGCTGCACGTTCACGAACAGATCAAGACGGAAGCTCAAACAAAAACAAAACACAACGGTACAGCCAGTTTTGTTTTAAAGAGCCTATTGTTGTGTTATCTAGTTTAAATCATAGGTTCATTAATAATGGGGTCAAGTCAGTGTGACATAGCCAAACTCAGACATCAAAGATTTTTTAATCAAAGGTGAACAATGAAAATAATGTAGAACAAATGAACTCTCTCTCTACATTTTCTTTTTTTGAAGTGAGTGCCTTCAGAGAGCAAAGATAATGTACAGTTAGACCGTATAAAGTGACTCTATGTGGTGGAAAGAGAATGCTTTAAGTCATTCTGGTCCAGTTTGCTTCTGTGTCCTGTTGGTTTTCTGTAACACAAATGAGACTAATGACTTTCCCTCTCCTTCACTCTTCCTCTTGGCAGAATCCAGTGAGGCGACCAAGGAGCCCGTCCCTGTTCCTCCCTCCGGCTCAGTGGACCTGGGCGAGCTGCTGCTGGAAATCAGACACCTGAGGCTGCAGCTGGAGAGGAGCATCCAGACCAATACAGCACTGCGACAAAAACTGGAGGAGCAGCTGCTTAGAGGACCCAACCGCTCTGAAACCATTAACATAAACTACCTGCTGTCCTCTCCAGGTAAGCACAAGGCACAGTCTCATATGCTGATTCCATGTTGCAGGTATACAGATAAACACACAGGGATCTGCCTGGCCACTAAGTGTTGGTTTTTCATTTGTCTTAGATGAAGGAGGCAAGTCACCCCGTCATGAAGGATGTGATCCTCTCCGTCACTCATTTCAGAGTCACAACGAACACACCTGTGTCCTCCATGGTAAGAAAACCTCATCAGAATTAGTATCATGTTAAATTATAACAGTGAATAAGCCCTTACAGATAAAAAGCATTGTACATTTCAGAGAGAGTATAACGGTATTTCAAAACCTCTTTCCAGATGACAAACGTCGTGCTCATTCAGATGTGGACGGTGGGTCATTCAGCAACAGCTCCGGTGACAGTGTCTCCGGCGCTCCCTCTCGCCTGGTGCCGGGCCACCGGATGTGGGCCAGTCGCAACGGCCGCCATATTTTGGGTCTGATTGAGGACTACAACGCCCTCCGCAAGCAGATCTCAGAGGGCCGTAAGCTGTCGCGCAGCATGGTCACACAACTGCAGGAGAGTCTGCACGCACTCAAACAGCAGGGCTCTGACAACAAGGTACTGCCAACACGCCATGTTTTAGATGTTTTTCAGTTGCCGTCTGTGGTGTATTAAACAAATTAAATGTATGAAATCAATCGTAATAAGGTCGTAATACCAGTAATTTTAAAAACAAACTTTTCATTCCACAGCTTGCACAATTTATAAGTATTTAGTGTTAATGCCATTATGTGTACATATTCATAGGTGACAGAACAACAACAACATCTGAAGAGTCTGAATGGCAGCGTGGACACCATGCAGCACGTGTTGGAGGAGGCTGGTCGACTGCTCAAACTGGTGTGGAGAGTCTCTTTGCCTGCTGGTAACATAGCAGGGGACGGCGGCAACAACCAGCAGGTAGACATGTACTAAGTATTCTGCGTGTACCCTAGCTAATTAAGTATCTGCAAAACCAAAGCTTAATCTTTTTATCCTCCTTATCAGGATGAGCTGCTGAAAAATGAGATGGCCAGACTGAAGAGCAGGCTGTCACAGCAGGAGAGGATGCTGAGTGGAGCCGTCAAACGCCTCCGGTCAACCAACCAGCTCAAAGAGGGGATGGAAAGAGTCATCATTGATCAGTGTAAGGTTCTCTTGTTTGACTTAGACACTTACTGTACTGTATACTCGTAAAGATGCGTCTTTACATCTACTTCCATTTTTTAAAAGTTATTTGTCAAGCTAAACTGTCAAATATTGTCTGTTCCTGGCTTCTCTAATGTGAGGATTTGCTACTTTTCTTTGTTTTATACAATTCTAAATTTAATATTGTTGTTTTTTTGTGACAGAAAATTGTGAAAAAAATGTTGTTGCCCTAAGCAACAGTCCCAAACACATCTACAGAGTTCCATCTCTGTTTACCAATGTGAAAATAAACTGGGGTATGTGACTTATTTGATGTGAATTTCTTGCCCCTAATCCAGTGTATCTCACCCACGGGGTGTTGAAGAAAGCCAGGGGGAATTTAGAGGTGAGTTTACCAAAGACAAATGTGCCCCAGTTAAATGTGCCTGTGCGCAATGATACATTGTCCTTCAGTGAATCAATCTTCTTTTCCTTCTCATCCTCTATGTGAAATAATGATAGACAAATTACTGCACCCTCTTTGGCCTGAAAGGCCTGTCTGGAGGACCAGACGAAGGTCAGTGTGGTTGAAGTGCAGGCTTTGAGATTGATCTCATGCATGAGACCCGATTTGATTTGATTTTGTCTATTGCATGAAGCATATACCAAAGTATTAAAGTATCAGGAGCTGCTCAGATTTACCAGTTTATAGGATCAACTCAATACATTCTACCGTTGTGTATGTATGTGAGTTTTTTATGACTCTTTTGGCTTATTATTTGGACACACTTTTCTATTACTTTTAAAAACAAATGTTGCCATGCCTGTTTTAGACAGGCTATCCTATTGATCTTATGCATGTGACCCGATTGATTTGATATTGTCTATTGCATGAAGCATATACCAAAGTATCAATCTATCAGGAGATGCTCAGATTTAACAGTTTATCGACTCAGTCGTGTAATACATTCTACCGTTGTCTGTATGTCTAAAAATGCCACCCTATAGTCAGTTGACATACTATGCCAGGGGTGGGCTATTCCGGTCCTGTAGAGCCACTGTCCTGCATGTTTTAGGTTTCTCTGTGCTCTAACACACCTGATTCTAATGATGTGCTTGTTATCAAGCAGCTGATGCTTGTCATAGTTTGATTATTGTTAGACTCAGGTGTGTTAGGGCAGGGAGAATCCTAAAACATGCAGGACAGTGGCTCTCTAGGACCAGAATTGCCCACTCCTGTACTATTTTTCTGGTACACACTTTTTTCTATGACTTCTTCAACAAGTTATGATATGACTAGGTCAGGCTATCGTATGACTGATTTAAGCATTTTTTGGAAATATTATATTTTGACTTTTTTGCCACTCTAAACTATGACTTTTTTTGTGGACACACTTTTCCATGACGGAATTGTTTTTGTTTTGTTATTTCATTTTTTTGGACATATTATATTCTGACTTTTTTCGACATCTTTTTTTTTTAAATTTGTGAGAAAAAAGCCCCAAAAATTGGTAGAGCAAGTCCTAGTATACCGACTAACTATACTGTGGCATTTTTCAACATACAGACACAATGGTAGAATGTATTGTGGAAACTTGCATTACAGGGAAAAGTTAACATCAGGATTCCCTAAATAAACTACACAGACATATGTACTGATGTACTGTACTTTTGTTTCAGGAGGTCCCAGTCAATGGCCAGTAGGGGGCGCTACAGACCTCCAGTCTTCCAGAAGAAGTGCGGACAGATGCTCTGAATCCTCAGAGGATCACAATAGCGATGTTTCTTTACACAGCAGCTACTAAATCTGCTGGTTCAATGCCCTACACTGCTTTTGATAATGTAGCTTCGAGTTCATCAGGTCTCATCCTGCCTTTCTGTCCTGCTGTAAAACTGTCACCTTACTCTCCATCATCGAATCCTTTTTGTACTAGAATTGCACATGGCCCGCCTATGATTTGATTGATTTTAGGTACTCAAGTTGTAAAAGTTCTTTTAAAGAAAAATGCCTTTGTAAATAGTAAATCCTGCATTTTAAATATTTTTCCTCTAAGCTTTTATATGATGCATATAAGAAAATGTATTTTATTACTGACTTGTTTTGACCTTTTTGTTCTCATCGGTCAGTTTATGTATAGGATGTTCCAGGACTACTGTGTGTTCAAGGAATTATGTGCAAATGCAGTAAAGAAAAGAATCTAATGATGAAACATAGTTGCGGTACAAAAGTCCCTTTATTTGCATATACATTTTTCTCATTACTAATCTTTGCAGCTGCTTCAAATATGGATAAGCACAGATAAGAAAATAGGAAAGTTCAGATCAAGACTTAGTGAAAATTAAGAAGTAGAAAAGGTATAATGGAGCTTTACAGAATAAGCATTACTACTACACTTAGGCATTATACACGAGAAGATTTGAATTGAAAGGTCTAATTTTTTAAGTAGCACTTGAAACATGTCTTGTCATTAAGTATCATCAAAGTGACCTATAAAACTAGGCCTTGGAAAGATAAACCACAGTCAGTGACTGGTGTTTAGTAGCACCAAGATCTCTTTATAATACATGTTTGGACAGTCAGGCAGCTTCTTGTTGGCCTTACAAAGTAAACACTTTGGTTGTGGTCATGTCAATTTCAGTTACAACAGCAGTTTTGGCAAGATGAAATAATGGCTCCGATCGTTATCAAACATTATATTACAATAAACACTCACTCCAGGTCACAACATTGTGCTATTTGAACTATTGTAATAACTGTGTACATGGTATTACACCAGAAAGTCTGTTTTGTTACTGTACTACTGGAGGTAAAAAACAAACACTGTTGGCTTTGTAAATCTTATCTCTGCACAAGTCGGACAAAGGCCTGAACCAGCTGGATGAATGGCTCCTGGCCCTCATGGCTTGCCTTGGAGCCTGGTGTGGCAGGTTTGGATTGAGATGAGGGGAGGATGCCGCTGGCAGGAGACGATGGAGAGCCCCTGCGGAAGTGGCGGGAAAGGCTCGAGAGTAGAGTGCTCTGGAGGTGAAGAGGAAAGTTAGGTCATACTGAGGAAGATTATTATTAAAGATAAGGCTGATGGTGTTCTTCAATGAAAACACAGAGGAATGAACTGTCAGAGGCTTCTCATACACAAAATTACTTGAAACAAAGAGGTTAAGAGAGATGTGATGTCTCACCAGTTCAGAGCTGAGCTCCTGCTTGAGCCTCTGTTTGTCTCGGGGGAGGATGGAGGGATCTTTGAGACACCGAACTGCCTGAGAGATCAGCACGTAGAAGCAGTTCTCCATGGTGAACATTAACAATGACCTGAAGAAAAAATAAGTACAACTTCTTTAGGATATCAAAACATCTCAATTTAATATCCTAAAGAAACGTGAAATGAGTTGGAGGAAAAGATCAGTACAACTCTGGCTGTTGGCTGTAGCTTCATACAGACTACAGACAGTTAACTTCAACCTTCTCACCTAACTCGCAGCAAGAAAGCAAATCAATTGAAATAATACTTGACGTAGGTGGAGGGAGATGTACTCACTTCAGAGCTTGGATCTCCTCTGATGAAGCCAGTGAGGCTATGCTTAATGAAACTGGCTCTTTCTTCTTCTCCATCTTTGAACACAGAACACAAAAACAATCAGGCATCCGCTGTATGTCGACTGTAGTTGAAGTTATTCGTGGTTACACTGAATATCTACCTCGCTTAACATGCTCAGGGCCACGTTGATGGTGGCCAGCAGGGTTCCGAACGAAGGAGCCACATCAGGGTCAAACGCCGGAGTTGTGAAGCTGAGCACAAACAGGGTTCGAAACTCTGCCAAGTCCATACTCTGTAAAGACAGGAAAACAATCTTAAATGTCAACATGTGGCATTTTCTTGTGATGGTCATTATCAGGATACATTTAAATAATTACTCATTTTGGAACTACATGAGCAGGATGAACAGGCTGACCTGGTCCAGGAGTATCTGGCAGCAGTCTGGAGTGAAGTGCTGCAGAGTTGCCAGAGTTTTGCTGAGGATCTTCAAAAGACTGCACTGCACAGCCAGCAGGGCCTTCTGCTCGGCTTCCTCTCTTTCCCCTACACCGTTTGCTTCTTTAGATGGGGTTTGCGGGGCCCGTTGTGTCCTGGGAAGAGGACCCGGGGGCAACGCTTCGCCATTTTTGGCCTAAAAAAATCCAAAGCAAACATTAAGTCTAAATCAACGTAAACATCTTTGAATAAAGCCATAGAAAAGTGTGTCCCCCGCTAAAAAAAGTCACAGTTATTATGTCAAAAAAGTCAAAATATAATAGGGCCAAAAAATGCTTAAATCAGTCACAGGATAGTCTGTCTAAAACAGTCATAGCATAATTTCTTGAATTTTTTATTGGGTTCTTTAGTTATCGGCCGATTACGTTATAATACATTGGTTATAATACAGAACAGATATGTACTGATGCTGCAGTGCCTGTTGTTGTCATAATCATATAAAACGTAGTAAATGTCCTGGTTTCTGACCTGGAGGTAGTGATGAAGCATCTTCTTGCTGTGGAGCAGATACGTGCAGGTCTGGCACAGGTAACACAGGTTCACCTGCAGGGAGGAGACAGAAAGAAACATACTGACTGACTGAACACTGCAGCGTCACTGCACCAGTGGAGCTGTGGTGTTTTCATCTTTTGCTGATGTGGCGCTTTCTGCTGGACTTGCCTGCACATCTCTGAGCAGGTTGGGCAGGTGAAACTGCCATTCTTTACAGAAGCTCGAGAGCTGCAGCAGGAAACCGACAGTATGATCCGCCTCGTCCAAACAGGCCAGGCTTTGCACTGTTCGCACTGCATTCAGACACTGAGCAGGAGAGAAAGAAAAGGTCAAGGTAAGTAATGTTAAGGTCAACAAGAAAAACACCCACATTACAACCAAATTTTCTTTCTTCTTGTAAGAATATTTTTCTTAGTGCGTTATAGTATCAAAGTGTAGCTTTGAGGAGAAGTGATATGTAAATGAATTCAAGAAATTAAGAGGAACAGTTTATAGATCAATCAATTCATCAAATTTTGTAATAAGACAACTGTCATTACAGTCATACCTGTAGTATGCGTTCTTGATGTACTCCAACAAAGTCCAGGGCTTCGTTGATGAAGTTGTAGCGCAGCGTCTTGAGCAGGCTCTCCATTAAAGACATGCAGAGGCGGTACACCCCCGGCCAGCAGGCGGAGTCCTGGGACTTCTTGGAGAAACTCTGCTCAGAGACATGGACGGACACACTACGCTATTATATCATACTAATGCTATGTTATTTAGAAAGCAAGGCAGAAAAATGTTTCCGTAAAGGCTAGAATCTTATTTTTATTACCTGTGAAACTCCGTTTGAAGACACCTCATAGACACTCAGAAGAGGGAGGCAGATAGTCTGGATGACCCCTGCTCCAGCAACAGCTGCTGCCCCCTGGAGGAGAAATCCAGACAAATCTTTAAAATGTGAAATCATAAACTGATAAAAAGGTTTGAAGAACATTAAAGGATGAGGCATGTATGTTGATGTATCCGAAGCCTGATACAGAATATTGCTCTGTGCCATAGAAAATGTGTGTTAGTCGTCAGCTGAAAAAAGTCAACAAACCTACTCGTGTTTGAGTAATGTTTGCCAAAAACCACAGTGTCCAGCTGTGTTGGGACATTTATGAGCCATTCTAAAAATATATATTTCTTCAGAAGCGATAAACAGGTTTGGGGTTGACAGCCAGCGGCTGGATAGGGAAAGAGACGGACTAATAAGCCTTCTAGATCACTAAGATCCTCTGAGACCAATCTGTTGGTGGTTCGCAGAGTAAACTTAAATCAAGGGAAAGCATCTTTCAGTCACTATGCAACAAACAGCTGGAATAAACTTCCTGAAGATGTGAGACTCTCACCCACTCTGACCACTTTTAAAACTAGACTGAAAACTTTTATGTTCACCTTAGCTTTCTGCTAAATCTTTGCACTTTTAACATCCGCACTGTTTTTATTGTTGTCTATGTTTTTATTCTCTTTGTCTTTCTGTAATGCATTTTAATTCATGACATGTTGTGCTGTGAAACACTTTGAGTCTGCCTCATGTATGAAAAGTGCTAATAAAGTTGCCCTGCCTTGCCTTGCCCAATGTATTGATAGTTTTGTTTCACACTATTTATTGGCAAGGACAAACACAGACGTCCTCCAGCCTTATTCTCTAAATATCGCAGCAGAAAAATGTTTTTGTTGTTACCTGAGGAGTGCGGGCTAGTGTGAGCAGCAGGTGAAGTGCAGCCTCGGTGAAGTAGAGGTTGTGTTTGGATCGCAGACTGAGCTCAACAGCGCTGAGCACCGAGGGCAGAACCGGAACCTTCCTCATCACTGAGACCCAGTGCTCGCCATCCTCGTCGGTGCAACACAGCTCCTTTGCTAAGTGAAGCGCTAACACACACACCTGGTAAAAAGAGTGAAAACGAATTTTATTTCCTAAAGTATTTTTTCATATCACAGTAATGAAGGTGGACCGAAAAAAGACATTTGTCTACGTAACAGACCACCAGAGGCAGTGCTTGACCCCCCTGGATCACTGCCGGTGTTATTCACAAGATCACAGAATCGTCTCATGGGTTCAACAGATTTCTGTCCATCATTCCTGTCTCAGCTCACCCCATCTCTCTGGTCCTTCTGTGGACCGCGGAATGACTCAGTCTCCATGCTGTCCTCGTCCTCCACTGTCTCTCCCGCCTGGCTCATGTGACGAGTATTATCGATGAGCGCCAGAGACTCATCTTTCACCGTCTCACACACGGACAGCAACAGCTGGGGCAGCTGAGAAATATCTCCACCTAGTTGGCAAATAAATGAATGAACACCAAAGATTGAACAACAGACCACTGCCACCTTAGATTAAAACACAGACAACATAAGACACACACGTCCCTTACCATTGAGTCCCTGAATCTGCAGCACAGAAATGAGTGCAGAAAAGATTTTGGCTTTGGTCCTCTCCATCATCTGCTGGTCAGCTTGAAGGACACTCTCCAGGATCAGGGAGAGGGGGGACAGGATGTCAGGAGCAGTTGCTACCACACTGGAGACAGGAAAAGAGAAGTTTATTAGAGATAAAGAAGTTAAGATACAAGTGTGTACTGTTGACTACGACATTAAGGAAACCTATAAACTCTCTGTCAAATGCATTAATACATACCATCTCCACTGTTTGAGGAGGATGAGCAGTAGAGTGGCCATCATGGATCCAAGCCGAAGACAAGGCACAGACATGGGTGTAGTCAGCTGAAAGAGACAATAAGAGTTAGAAAGTTAAATAGCAATAAAAGGAGTATGAATAGAAAAGAAGTGAAACAAGAGGGGAAAAGAAAATATATTATGCAATGATGACTTACAGCAGCTTTGGTCCCATCGAGGACGTCCATGAAAAGCTTCAGTTTGGTCGAGTCCTCTGTTAGCTGCATCACATCGGACTGAAAACAGAAATAAATAAACATAAATACACCAATCATCACTGAATCCATCCAGGACACTCAAACTAATCAATCAGAAATAAAGGAATCGTTTGACATTTTAAATGAAAGAAACAACATTCAACATATTAAGAGAACTTTAGAGGTTTTTGATTACTATTAAACTATTTTTGCCGCTTTTCAAGTGAACAACTGAGTGCAACACTATGAATGTCTCCCAGGAGAAACGTTATCCGATTATTTAAACAATATTACATCACTGCCCGTCTATTACAGTAGACTTTTCACTCTGCCTTCCAGTTTAGTTCTTAAGAAAAACTAGAACAATAATACACTCGAGGATCAGACATACATGGGTCGTGGAAAGAATTAGTAGCATCCGCCAGGCAGAGATCAACATCTGAGTCTCAGGGAAGGAGCAGATGCCTTCCTCCTCCATCTCCGCCACATGGCACACTATAGACTTGACATACTGGGACCAGTACTCATATCGCCGTGCATTTGAAAACTTCTGGAGCCCATCTTTCAGAGACTGCTCCAAGGAACCACTGCAACAAGACAGGCATAATGTATCTCAATTACTTGAGATATGGTATAAGCTAAAGGGAAGTGATGAATTTGGGAACAATGAAATTACCTGACAACATAGTAGATCTCCAGGCCGATGATTTTCATGACAAAAGCACACGTCTCCAGAACACAAGGCTGAGGGTGAAATACAATTCTGGAGTTGATATGCTTGACATCTTACTCATACAATTAAAGTTGTTCCGATACTGCCTAAAATGTTGATATGGGTGAGTATGCAAACATATGCACCTATCTGACACCATGTAATACAGCTCTGAAATAGATCTACTTTACAGTAGTTTATGTCCTTTTTTCCTTATGACTTATTTTGAAACTAGATAATAAAAGAAAATTGTATGGCATTCACTCTATAAAGCAGTGTGAAACAATACCTCTGTGGTATCTGATGGTTGGGTGAGGGTTCCAAACAGAGGCGTTGTCAAATTTTCCCAAAACCTTTGTCTGTAAAGAAAAAAAAAAATTATATATATATATATTCATCAAACTCCAATATTCAGTCATTCATAACATCTAGTTGAACATATTTTTATTATTGCAGGTCAAAGGAAGTAATTTTGTCTCAGATAAAGTGCTTACTTGGTACGTAGGACTGAGATGGCACTATCTCTGCGGTCCTGCCAGAGGGCGAGGAGGAAGGCCAGGGCCGCTCGGTGGAGTAGCGGGGGACACCAGTATTTTCCCTGTTGTTTGGAGTCAATCAGGTCCAAAACCACATGGAGACAGCTCCACTCACCAAGCAGAAACTCCTACAGGTAAAAACAATAAATATATATATATATTTAGGATCAAGATGCAACACTACAAAAAGTAAAAACAAACACACTTGTTATTTTTTCTACACATATTCCTGCAGTTCATACCTTTGACCCCTCTTTTCCATCTTTGACTTCCAGGTTAAGGAAAAGCTCAATTAGACCGGGCTGGGTTTCCACAGCGACGGTGAGGAACTCAAGGATCATGACCTTGATCCTCATGTCTTCTGTCTTGCTCTGGAGCCGAGTGAGAAACGCATCCCGAATGGCTGCTGCGTCGCTCCCAAGGCAAGCGTAGACTGACATGGGAGCAACCTACGGACAAAATATAAGTTGAGCATTATGGATATTTACTGTTGTTAAAAAACGACAGCACATCATCAAGACAAAAACCGACAAGTACAGCGTGGATATAACGGAAGTCCTTACTGTGGCGAGTCTTTTGAGCAGCTGGATTGCCAGGCGAGGCAGTGCCGGGTCATGTTTGTGGTAAATATACTTGGCCAAGACGACTATGAGATTGTTGCCATGGCCACCATGTTGTGTCAGGGCCTGCTCCAGAGGGGACACAACGTCAGATGGCGGCTTCAGACGGATGACGTTGTTGGTAACAGAAAAGGCTAGTTTGACTGTCTGGATGAGGATCTGACCAGGACCCTCAGCGCCACAGCTGGATAGCATCAGAGAGAAGGAGGAAATTAGTCCATGTCAATGATGTGGAAGGTTTTAAGATAATTATATCAAAAAACAAAACAGAGAAAACTAGGCATGAAGACTTGTCTGTTCACCTGCTGGGCTGTGCAGCCAGGACCACATCTATGGTGTCCACTCCAACTCCCATGATATTGACGACTGCCTGTCCAGCCTCCGTGTTTGCCAGGCTGTAGATGCACAGAGACTGCAGGGTGGGAGTGCTGCAGAAAGAAAGGAAAAAGTAAATCAACAAACTGAAGTCTGACAGTTAATTATCAAGGGCAATCATGGCAACCAACAATGATTTTCATTACTGATGAGTCCAGAAGCTAAAAATAACTTATTTTTTTAAAGCAGCAAATCCTCACATTTGAGCTGCTTGAATCAGAGGACAATTCATTGATTGTTAAAACTGATGAAGATTAAATGTCAATCAACTAATTCAGCTCAGCTCAAGAATAAAGATAAACATTTTTAACTGAAGCCAGTATGTGGACTTTGAGCCGAGATGGTTTTGGCAAATCACTCTTAACATTAATTTACAAAAGAATAATTAATAACACCACATTGGAACATCCAGTACTGTATATTTCAGTGTGAAATCTTTAAAGTAATTTCAATCATATTTTTCAAATAATAAATATTCTGTTAAGACTTATCCTTACCTGCCCTGGTCCTCTCCCTCTGGACTCAGATTGAGAATGGCATGGATCAGCTCCAAAGTAAGACAGCCTGCAGAAACAAAGAGCCGCCAGAGTTCTATCACTTTTTACTCTCAGTTTCCGGTCTGGTAGAAAGAAACCGTCTTTTCAGCCATGTGCCTTACCTATCCTCTCCCTGACTCCATAGGTGTTGTAACGCCACTTGTGGTACGTGGGCAGCATCTCCTTTAACACGAGCAGCACACAGGGGATCAGGCCTTTGTTCTGAGTGCTGCCAAGCTGACCCTGAAATGAACCAAAAGGAGATAAGAATAAACATATTATGTGCAATAAAGCAGCTGGACACAGATTTATAGATTAATTCAATGTTTTACATAAGTAAAATAGCACTGTCCAACTTCACACGTGGGCTAGAAAACATCTAATTTGGTAAAAGCTGTTGTCACCTTGACCAGGGTTGTAACAAGACGAAGGAAAGCGATGGTCACAGCATACTCCCCCCTGGGCTGCTCAATCTGGACCAGCAAGTTGCCATAGTTCCCTGCCTTCATCCCTTCAGCACTAGAAAGAAAAATGTTTAGTTTAATACTTTTTATTTCCCCAAAAACTAATAGCCTGATATTTTCCAGGCAAATAAAACACTAGGTAGAACACCTTTTTCCTTTTTTCCTTTACCTTACACACTGAGCCATGCTGGTCAAAGGGTTGGAGGCGAAGGGGAGGAAACCTGTGTGATGCAAACTGGACCACACCTGAAGATTAGAAAAAATAGGTGTGTGAGGAGGATTCAAGAACTGTAACTTTAAATCTTTAATTTCACCTCCTGTTCACGTCGGATGAACCCATCCCACCCACCTTTCCAGGCATCCTTGCAGCCAGTACAGACAGGCAGTTCACACAGGAGGCGATTACGTCCACTGGAGGGTTGATGACCGATGTTAATCTGACGGTAAACACACAAATGACAACATTCATTCTTGGTTTCTAATCAAGACTGTTACATATAGCAAGTACAAGATAACAAAACTGTTAAAAGTGTGTCTGTAAAGTTTACCTCTGCAGCAACATGTAGATGCGTGAAGTGAGAGGCAACAGACAGTCTGACACAGTCCAGTCTGTGCTTATGATCTTATGGACCAGGTCCAGGATGGGCTTCACACGTGCACAGTGAGCTATAACATCTAGCACAAGAAAGCCATGTTCAAATGAATTATGCTGAAACAATGAGTGGAATAATAATTTCATAAGTTGACATAAAAAAAACATTTGCTTAACAATATTAACCAAAACATAGAATATTGACAATAACCTTATCCTTCTAAGTATTTAACAATCTTCTTGTGAGAATATATGAACAGACTGTTGTGTACCTGCAGTTGAAACAACATGGAGCAGCATCTCCACCTCACAGGTGAAGAGAGTCCAGGAGCTGTAGGAGTGTTCCCAGCGAACCACATAGCTCTGCTCGCCTCCAATCATCACCTGGCCCAGCACTCCCTGTGGCATCCACAGGTTAGTCTGCCCTGTGCCTGATGGTTGAGACAAAGTGTTACAGTGGAGGTACATCACACAAGAGAAACAGGATAGTCTACAATTATGTCTAGTACAAATATGCATCAGAATCATATTACAGATATTCTTGGGCCCACAACATTTTGTATCTGTGTTCAACTCTCAGAGTAACAAACCAGAAAAACTAACCAAGTGGGTAGAGAAGTTTTGGGGTTTGTCTCCTCCACAGTGTCTCATCATCCTTAGAGATTATATCATTCGGTTTATGTTTGTAGACTTGTGTGTAGAACGACATCTTATCCAAAAAGTTATACACCTGCCACACAGAGGTAAGAAAAAATACATTGTCAAACCATTTATACAGGGAGTGCATATGTCTGTGCATGTGTGAAATCTACCTTTTTAACAGTCGACTTATTTGACAGAAGTGCAGTTAGGAGCTGTAACAGTGGTCCAATTTTGTGAGGGAACATCCCGACGGCACTGTCCAGGATCATTCCCAATCCCATGTTTGGTTTCTGGGTAAAAAACAAAACGTGTACAAACATGTTATCAACAGTTGTTATTTTTATTCCTATCAAAGTTTATTTTAAAGAACCTTCTTTGCTTTGTTTTTTTTTTCTCACCATTTCCCAAAAAACTTCAGCAAGACTGGGAGCAGAGAGGACCTCACAGGCAGCATCGATAAGGTGGGAGGACTGTGTCGCCACACCGCCAGTCTGTCACATGCATTAAGATAAGGCAAGTTACAAACATGAATGTACTGAGTAACATACAGGTATATACATGCTGAATCTGGATGTACTGTATACCTGCAGGCTTTCCTCTTCAAAAGAAGTGACCACAAATGAGAGGAGACCATAGATACACATCTTTGCTGTACTTGCTGTGCACTGGAGAGAAAAAAAAAGTCCACATTTAGACAAAATGTAATGTAGTATAACAGTACAAATACATATGAGAATAAACACTGGCTCCTACTGATATGTGTTTGTAATGGTTTGTTAGGGGTACTTGTTATTTTCAGTGTTGGTCGCACACAAAACATTTCACAAAGCTGCTGAAGTATATTTTCTCAGCCTTGTCTTCAAATCAAAGTCTGGCTGCACTGCATATTTAAACTACAGCTTGAGGGGTATGATGATAAAACCTGTAGCTCAGATTCTGACTATAAAACTAATCAGCATGTTTCCATACTGCCAGGTGGTTTTCATTGTAGCCATCTCATTAGAGACTGATTTAGGTCAGAGGCCCCATGTGCTTCCACTTAACTACCTGGTATAGAAAACCAGAAGCTCTCTGATCCCTTTTAGTAGCTGTGACAAGACGGTAATCATGAAATAGATTTTGTTTTAACTAAAGTTACAGATTTTCCTCCCATCTTCTTAAGAACTTTAATTTTGCCCAAGTGTGTTTCTATGTCCTCTTACATTATTCCCTGAGGATCCAAGGCCTTTCAGCATGGTTGAAATGTACTTGAACACCCCCAGCTGCAAGGCAGTGTTGCCTATTCTCCTGACCACAGGGCTGGATTCGTCCGGTCGCAGAGTGTGTCTCAGCAGGACCCAGGCCAGCAGCACCGGCCCGTGATGAGGGATGTCACCAAATGTCAACAGCAGCTGATCTATTTCCTGGGAGAAACAGAGGGAACACGGAGGTTCAGATTTCTGTGTGGTTTATTCTACCTGCCTGAATCAGTTCACATGCTGTGGGGTTGACTATGATTGCTCTACAGTTACATTACATAACATTTGTGTCAGCTGCATTTAGAGACTGGGGGCAAACCTTGATGACGTCAGGAGCATTGGAAAACTGATGCTGCTCTGTACAGTCTTCCAGGGCACACTTATGCAGGAAATCTATGTCCATTCCCTCAACCAGGATGAGAGAGCTCAAATATCTGCAAGCCAAAGAAACATATTAGGACAATGGGATACATTAAAGACAACACAAGGAATAAAATATTAAGCAATGTACTAGATCGGCCAATAAATGCTGATATATTATGCATGTGTATATCAGCCAATAAGTCACAAGAAATTGCGCTACAGAAAGGTCAAATACATGTTTGAGATCATTCAGAAACAGCCTTCACACCAAATATACTGATACAGTTGTCCCATTCAGTAAATGTCTTGGTCACAGAGGACAAATTTAAGGAATCTCTCAAAGAACATTGGCTTATGTTGTATGTTTATGTAAAAAAGTATATCTTGGTAGCTGAGCATTTGGTTACCCTTCAGCAATGTCACATGCATACCACAGACAGGCACACTATTTATACTTCATGGTGAACAGCTGTCTTTAAACATGTGAACTTCACAAACACAGACACAATGAAGTGCTCTTACCCGATGCGGTCAACCAGTGAGTCCATGCTCTTGTCTACTAGGTGTCTGTTGGTCTGCCGCAACCCAAAGCCTTCTTCTTTGAACATTTTGGTGAAGTTCAGCAGGTCCGACGAGCTCATCTCAAAGTAGGCGTAATACAGAAAAATGATCTCCAGCAGCAGAGACTGTTCCCTTAGACACTGCAGGAACCATAGTGACACCTGCCTCTCCGTCTTAAAAATAAAAAGTCAAAAATGTACAGTTGTCACCATAAGTTATGACCTTTGAGTCACAGAAAAAATGTGAGAAATATGTGATATTTGCATTAGATCTAGGTTACAATAAACAGTGTTATGGTATTGACCAGATATAAACAAAATTATCACCATGAGGTTTCCGTGAGTTTCCCATGTTGGTGCTTCTGCTTTGAAGAGGTTCTCAAACTGCGACTGGTACTTGCTCACAAGGTCCTTCTCCAGTTTATTGACACAGTTACAATATTCGGCCTGGACACAAATAAACACACCCAGATTTATTTTACAGAAGCAAAAACAAATAAACATATTTTTAAAAGGGAGAAATGCCCAATGTGAACCAAATCGAGCTGCTTCTCACCCTGTAAGGATGTCGCTCATCCTGAAAGTATGTCAGCAAGAGCAGGACACATCTGAGCAAGCACATACGTTCCTCATAGTAATAGTCAGCTACCTGTGAATACACACAGTCACACTTTTTGGATTAAATATAGATGTTTAACTATCATATTGAATCAAGTACAACTATACAGAAAGTGTTAAATGGCTTCAGCTAACTGTACTGACCTTCAGGAGCAGTGCCTGGCTTTGTCGCTCATCCTTGAGAACAACCTGCATGAAAGACTCTGTTAGCCACCATCTGAATAGCTCTCATGTCTTCTGACATTCACACAAGAACGGCAATATTTCAGACCTCAATTCAGAGACAACAAAAAATGATCTAAGTAAGATTAGACACCTTTAACGAATCACGAGTTCCTCTGTAGTCCTCCTGTAGATAGCACTGTAAAAGCTGCACACTCTGCTGCTCATCGAGACCCTATAATTTAAGAATTAAAATGACCTCATTTAAGAATTTAATTATTACCAAATGGTCATGAAATGCACCACCAAATAAAAGACAGAGAATCACATGTTTTATGTAAATCAATTTTAACTCTCACCAATAGTTTACTGATCCTCAGACCAAAATCCTTCAATGGTTGTGCAACATCTTTGTTCTCCTTCACTTTCCCAGCAGAGGATGAGCTGGAACAAATGATGGGGACAATTACCTTTCCAGTATGAATCACAGTGGATTTGATGTTGATGTTATCAAAATAACTGTAACATACCTGGGTGGCTTATAGTAACTGAGTCCTTGATGCAGTCTGTCCCAGTGTCTGTCAAGCTCTGCCTCTATCTGAGCCTGTGCACATCGAACATTTCACAATAAGAAAAGAAAATCAGTAGTGTCTATACTGTCAACACATTCTTCATAAGTATGATAAATTATTTGACTATACTAATGTTGTTTTGGTACATCCAAACTCAGTCCAAAAAAAAAGCTGATTCCACTAATTACACAACCAACACTCAAAGTATTGATGAGACCATATGACAATCCTGTCAGAAACTCTGGTTCTACCCCGACACTCTTGCATATGGGGCATGTGGAAAGAAGACATACCGGCTCTCGTAATGCAGATCTTCCCAGCAATATGGTCCATAATTCTCGACTGCTCCTAAGAGAATAACGGGTGTATTTTAGTTCATCTGCATGTGAATGATTTGTCAAGAAAGATTGTGAAGATTTGTCGATACCATTTATAACTTAGATGCTATTGTTTTTTTTTTAAAACATATATGTATAATGTGGAATACTGGATGAGCTAAAAAGAAACATTTCTGTCTGCTAATTCTATAAATAAACTTTCTCATCTTTGAATATATATATATATATATATATATATATATATATATATATATATATATATATATATATATATATTATCGATATTTCATTCCTATAATAAAATAAAAAATAATCCAATAAAAGCTTAAGGAACAAAAACACAAATATTTACTTAACATGCCTGAAAAGGAATAGGGAGAAGCAAAAGCTTATTCAATCCTACCCAATTTCCACTACTATATAATATGAATCACAATGAATGGCTTCATATTTATATCATATCTTCAACACATTAACACAATTTGCTACATATACACAACACGAAAAAGAAAACATGCATATTTTCATATGCATTAACCATAGAAAAAATAATGTAAATAAACAAATAAACAATGTGAGAACACCTGGACAAAATACTTTCTTCCTCCCCATCTTTAAACTGGATATTGCCTTAGTGATACACTCAACCTGCTACACAGCTTTATTCCACATATAGAAACATAAAAAGTGCTTAAAGTTATGCGGACACAAAGCTGTTATAATTTATGTTATAAACTACATCCCCCATCTTTATTAAAACATTGTTTTGAATATTGCCAGGGAGTAGGATGTACGGTATATTGCTTCACAACTTATTTGTGCCGTTTGAAAATGAACCAGATGAGTGAATTTCTATGTTTTTGATTGTAGGAATAGTGACTGTAAAAGTCAGTATATTTCATTTATGCAGGTCGCTTGATGAGGTACTTTCAGTGGCGGCTCATGGGTCAAATTTTCAAGCTGTGCAAATGTTCCATTCAAGTAACCAAAGCTAATCTTACTTTGTCATTGTCGTCTCCATGTCTGGACACTAACGTTAGCCTCTTCTCATATAACAAACCTTCCCTATTGTCGGTTACTGGAACTAAGTGAGGCGCTTTAACTAGAAACGTGAGCGCCTGCCTGTCGTCCCGTTAAATAAGCAGTTATATTTACGAGTCAACTCCACAGACATGCTGTTGTTGTCATGCGGCTGACACACACGCGCTGCGAAGAGCCATTCAAAATGTTCAACTGCTAGCGCTCGCTAAGCTAAGTTAGCGCGGTGCTAACAGCTCAAAAGAAACGCTCACAGACATAAATGTCACAGCGGACAGGGCTTAATAAACACACGAGTTGTGTTTAAATGTCCCCTCGCTGGTAAATACTTGAAAACTATTCAAACAACCCAGACATTAGCTAAAGTTTGTTGCTATCTGCCTACCCGACGCTCATCTCCGATTCCGCCATCTTCGTTCCTGTGCTGTGATTGGCCGTTAAGCTCTGTGGTCATCGCTGACGTAGAGTGCCTACGTCAGCGTTCTTCTTCGCTGGTATTATATCTGTTGTTCTATTGTTGCTTTACTGCCACCTTTTTTTAATTCAATAATTCAGTGCATTGCATGTAGTACAGTTAAACAAGTGCATCCATTCTTATTACATGCTTGCATGCGGATACACAAGACAGACGTAAGATTTACATAAAAGGTTAAGTAACAAACAAACAAAAAAACAAAGGGAAATTACACATTTATATTCGAAGTGTTTATAGAATAGAATAGAATAGAATATAATTACTTTAATGATCCCAGACTGGGAAATTATTTTGTAACAGCAGTAGTGGGTCAGCAAATTAAAACTTTGTACATAACATAAATAGGTTCCAATATATGCATAGTGTATATATACAGTGCACAGTGCGCTATAAACAATAAACAATAATAATATATATACAACAAAATATGCAAAATATACTATAACAATAATAATATATACAAAACAAAAAAAAAACAGTAGAGAGAGCAGAGTTCTCTGTCAGGCAGAGGTGAGAGAGTTATTATAAAAAGTGATGGATTGTGGCAGGAAAGATTTCCTGAATCTGTTGCTACGACATTGCATTAAAATACCATAGATGATTGTAACAGGGATTGTGTCACCGTTTTTTTTTTTCTTCTGAAGGGCTTATATATTTTTTCATAACTGTTGCTTTCTTCTTTGTCATTTTATCAAGGGATTTCTTATATGTGTTAAATTCTCTCTTAAATAAAAAGAGAAAAATCCCCTAATATAATATATATAATCACCACATTTACCATGTCATTTTCTTCTGAATTTCCCCTTGGTCCAGAAATTGTCACTGCCATCTTCCGAAGTAAAATAAGTATTTCCAAATGTTTCACTCATTTTTTTACATAAAATGTTTCTTTGTTTTTTAAAGAAAAATTTCAGGACTTTTCCTCTACACCTCTATCCAGTATAATTATGTTTTCCTGTACGGTGACATTTTATTTGATTTCTTTTTATTTCAATTTTATTTCAAACATGTAAAAAATAAAACAGAAAAGGTCAGAAAATAATAATATTACACAACTAAAAACCAGAGAGATACACGAATAACAAATAAACATTTTTTTTTTGTTTGACATGTCCAAAAAGAAGTATACACTCCTTCCCCTTCTCTATAATTCATTGTTAGTTAGTTTTGAAATGTCTTTATTATTATGATTATTATTATTAGTATTACTATTATATTAATGTATTATATATAATAATTTTATTATATTATTATTGTTCCAAAACCTAACTAATGTTTTAACTTGACGCATAGATTTATTTTTCATATATCCCTTTCAAATATATATTATAAAGTCTTGCATATATATTACATTTAATTTAAAAAAAATAGTAGACTATTAGTTGAATATGAAACATGTGTCATACTAAAAAAGCTACGGTGTAAATAAAAAATATATATATAATTAATAAAAATACATTAAAATGTTAAATACACAATATGCGCTTCCTTAACGGCACAATACCTTGAAAATTGATTTAAATTAAAAGAAAATAAAATCAAAACAATTAAAACCACGCCTTTAAGAGATATTTTTATGGCTGCACCACGTGACCCCGGCTGTCAAATATGGCCCCCTCCTTCTGGGTGTGAGAGAAGCGACAGCTGACAAAGGAAAGAAATCTGTCAAAAAGGACGGCACCGGCTCATTTAACACCGCACTTCCCCTCCATACAACACTGCACTTATGTGGTACGTATGCGTGTCTCTGTCGGCCTGGGTTTTATTACTCTCCCGCCTGCAGTTTGGCAGTTTTAGCCTCCGTGGCGTTATGATAACTCAGCTGTATTTCGCTGCTTAGCTTAGCTCCGAGGTTGCAGCATCCTTGGCTTGGAAGGGCTTGCGTTTAGCATGTATGTAACAAATGATTGGGGGTTATTTATTTTTTTATTATTATTGTCACCGTATCCCTCAGATCAAATGTGATGGCTATGTGTTAGCACAACATTTACATCGGATTTAGCACCAGGAGAAAGTCAATCCGACCCTTATAACCTCCCACAGGAACAAAAGGTGCATGCAGCTGATGTAGAGAGAGCATGCATGAGGGGTTCTCATTCATGGGATAGTGGACTGGGTGAATGTTCAGTGTGGCCATAGTTCAAGAGAGAAAGCAGAGCAAGGTTCACTGTTATGAACAGCTAAGATGACTCATGCACTCTGCACCCAGCCTCACAACTCCTGGATTCAGTAATGCTTTATTTTTATGATTCTATTTTGTGTTGATTTTTACATTTTCCTCTTAACACTGTTTGTTTTCTTACCTCTCTTCTAGACATCCATTGTGTGTGAAAAATGGCTGCCAAGTGTGCCAGAGAGAGAAAGTGACATTAGAAGGCCTTCATTGTTGCAGACCATCTGTTCAGATCAACCCTTCTCCTCCCTTCTCCCTGTGAGCCTCCACCCTGCAGCCATGCTCCTCAATCCAGTGCTCGTGGAGTCCTCTGTAGTGTTGGCTGTGTTGCTGTGCGTCCACATGGTGATCTGGAACCAGCACTCCTGGAGCAGCATAGCCCTCTTCATCCAGGCTTTTTACGTACAGCACAAATGGGACCGTCTGCTCAGGTCTGGAGGCGCCGTGTTCCAGTTCCGTCCTTCAGCGAATAGTGGCATCGTCCCTGCCTCCATGGTGATGCCTTTGCTGGGCCTTGCGTTGAAAGAAAAGTGCTCTGCCTCGGGGAACGTTTACTTTGAGCGCTTCTTCATGGTGGTCACCATCACAGGCATGATGCTGGCTCTGTTTCTCTCGTTGATTGCTCTGGGAATCACAAGACCCGTGCCCACCAACACTTGCGTGATCGCAGGCATGGCCGGCAGTGCGATTCTCTACACGGCAAAACAGACGCTGACGGTGTCCGAGGTCATCGAGGTCTTAGAGGTGCTGTTGATCTTCGTTTATCTCAGTCTGATTGTGCTTTACCTGCTGCCACGCTGCTTCACACCGGGAGAGGCGCTCCTCATTGTCGGTGGAATTAGTTTCATCGTCAACCAGCTCATCAAGCGCTCCCTGAACCTGGCGGAGGTCAAGGGGGATCCAGTGAACTATTTCCTGCCGGTCGTCGTGGTGGGCTCACTGTTGCTGGGAGTTTTCTTTGCCCTGCTCTTTTGCTTCATGGAGTCTGAGACCTGGGTGTCATCACTTTTCTTTCACATGATGACTGCCGTTCTGGGTCTGGGAATCCTCATGCCGTGGCTCTCCCTGTTCATCGGCCGGCACCCACTCATGTGGCTGTTGGACTTTATCACGTTAAATGACAGAAGACTTTGTCTGCTGGGGTACTGGGTGTTTCTGGCTCTTGTGGCCACTTGTGTTGTGTTACACCAGAACTACCAGCGGCTGTCAGGGTCCAAGAAGCACCAGGCCTCGACTATTGTCAGGAAGTACTTCCATCTGATTGTAGTGGCCACATATGTTCCAGGGCTGATATACGACAGGCAGCTGCTTCACGTGGCGTCTGTGGGATGTTTGGCAATTTTCTTGTTCCTGGAGTACGTGCGTTACTTCCGGATCAGGCCGCTGGGTCAGCTGCTCAGGCAGCTGCTCACGTTGTTCCTGGATGAGCGGGACTCTGGGCCTCTTATCCTGACCCACGTCTACCTGCTGCTTGGCATGTCCCTGCCCATATGGCTGTTCCCTGGGCCCTGCGCCCCTAAAGGGATACTACCCGGTGCAGGAGGCCTGGTGCCTTATGCTGGCGTGTTGGCTGTGGGGGTCGGAGACACTGTGGCGTCTGTGTTCGGCAGCACCATGGGCGAGATCCGTTGGCCCGGCACTAAGAAAACAATGGAGGGGACTGCAACCTCCGTGTTCGCCCAGATCATCGCTGTGGCCATGTTTCTCATCTTTGATGGGAGCATCAACCTGAACTCCACCTACTCATGGATTGTCGGCTCCATCACTCTGGTGGCCATGCTGGAAGCATACACCTCCCAAATAGACAACCTCTTCCTCCCACTCTACCTCTTCATCCTGCTGTTGCTTTGATGGACAGCAGACACAAAACAAAAACACATCCCACACACTGTCCTCAGCTCTTTCTTGGGAGGTAGAAGAGTCATGGATTTGGAAAAAAGTTTGAGAAATATGATAGTAGTAACAGCAGTCCATTTAGGAATCAGTGGGCCGATCAGCACAAAAAAAGAAAAGTTAAAAGCAGATAGCTAAATGAAGATGGGTAACCGCTCCGTAAACAAACCAATTGGCTAGCAGACGTGATGTTCGCATGACATTAGAGTCTGCAGCCCTCAGATCACAAGTCATTTCAGAATCAGATAATCACTTAAGAATAAGTTCCTAAGAAATGTGAGTAAGAGTTGCTAAGTATTCTTTTAGCTGTGTCTGTCGTGACGGCGATGGTGTACGGTTTCTTTGCATGTCACCGTTCTGACCACAAGGCTCCTGAATCCAACAACTCCTGAATTATGCAGCGGGAGATTACAGTTCAGCTCTGCACAGCACAGTCGCTGCTAAACGGCATGTTTCGATCAACACTGAGGTGGTCTGTGGATACACAACTTTGTATTGCCTTTGAAGAACATTATTTAAAGTTAGCTTATTGGTATTGGTTTATTTTCGCCTCCTCGATGGCAATAGGAAAGACTTACTACTGGAAACATTTGCCTTAAGAAGTATATTTTCTATCACACATTACCTACTATTGTAGATGAAAGCATGACAGCCCCGGTCAACTCTTGTTTATAAGGGTGGATTTATACTTCAGTATGGCAGAAACTAACTATGCTCTTGCATGACACTAATGTGAAATTCAGTACTGTGACATGTACACAGGTATCCTACAGTGTATTCTTATTTGAGGTTTGATGGGACCCCTTAAAAAATACACTTGATATATACATTTCCTTGTGCTACTGAGCCTTCAAAACCGGCATATTGGTAGGCATCTGTAGATATGCTTTGGGCTAAAATGATAAGCCCTTTCTTTGCAAATATTGATCCATTTTGTTGAATATTTGCTTTGTATAAATACCCTCAAATGTTATCAGGTTTCATCTCATCATTCTTGGATGAGTTTATAACCTGAGACTTGTTTTCAGCATGAATTAATTACCAGCCTTATGTCCATCTGTAAAAGTGCGTTGGTGTTTTTTATTTTATTTTTTACGTTGTACCAATTTATAAGCATGATCCTACTAGTATGTTGTTTTTGCCATCACCCTTACATTTAAAAAGAAATGTAATATTGCATGTTGAGTGCATCAGAGAAGAAAGATAAAATTGATAATCATTCATACAGTTTTAGTGGTTTTTCATTTAAGCTGCGTCTTAAAAGGAACAAAACTTAATAGAAATGCTTACTGTTGTCTGTAAAAATAGGAATCAGCCATCTTGTTTTGACACAAATCTGAAAAAATGACCTTTAAGAAGAAGAAGAATACTGGTGGGTGACAAGAGTTACTAAATAAAAGTATGTCCACATGTCAGTTGTATTGTCTCCATAAAAATTGATCAATAAGTCAAATTCATTTCCCAATGTATTAAAACTTCTCTTTTAAAAACCTTGATACATTCATGAAAATATGGGGGAGTCATCATTAATCCAGCACTGACTTTGTTGTGAAACTACATACCAGTCTATGTGTACTTTGGCCGGTGCCAAACTAAAACAAGCACATTTTCTGTGATTAAAACAGTTCATCCATGTTGGTCCTCCTTGTGTCTTTCCATGAAACACAGCACCAAACTTCATCCTTCATTTAGTGTAGAGAGGCGGGAAGGGGAGCTCCTCAGTGGGCTGCAGCCTTTAAGGACCAAACAGATGGAAACTTAGTGAAGCTTAGTGAGCCAGATATCCTCCTCTTTCACATTTAAAGTTACATTTGTAAGCAATACAACACGCATTTGATCAATTCAACACAGGCTGCCACAGCTAGTCCTGGTCTGGTAGCTTATGCTGGCTAATGTTAGCTAACTTTATATTTTATTTATGATCTGTTTTCTCCCACAGACATTGCTGTTTCAGTTTGATATCTCTTCTCTATCTGTTCTACTATTACGGTCAGTTTTAGCGTTTATCATTATCCCACAATTGTCACTTATGGACATGTTGTGTAGTCTCGCTAAAGCTGCGTCAGCAGCTAAAGTCCTGTAGTCTTGCTGCCTTTTGCTCACCAGCAGCTACTGAAGCTAAATTCACTTTTTCTTTAAGGATCTCCTGACCCCTGAGTAAGTGACATTTTGGGGTATTTCGTAATATATTCAGTGCATAACAATAACAGTACAGAAGAACTTAATAAACTGTACAATTATCCCAAATAGTGAACATAACTGCAGAACATTTGTGTAAAACGAGCGATCTGCATGACTTTTGAGCAGATTATTTCCTCTGAATAAGATGAGTTTTCCTATTATTTGTTGCTACTTTGAATACAGTTCTCTGTATTGTGTGTTTTTTAATTTTTTTTTTAATCTACAATCATTCATACTTATTAGGGTTCTTTTTTGACGAGTTCAGCATTTTCTTCTCCCCGGCACTTGACCATTGGTGTGTTAGCTCTTTGGTTGTTTTAACTGCGTGCTGTTCTAATGCAGGGAGTGGATATAACTTGTGTGTCCTTATCCTGAGGTTTTTTTTAGATTGATCTCCTAAATTATAATCCAAACTTTAAAAATATAATATAATTTGGTTTCAACAACCATAAAATCCAGAAGGCCTGGCGACCCTCCGTAAAGCTTGGGCGACCCCCTAGATGGACACATGTTGACCTCTTGTTTTACTTTTGTGGTAAGACAATTGAAATGTTTATCTGTAGTGGTAGAAGTACTATTTAGTTACACAGTAATATCTAGGAGTTTGCTAACATTAACTAACATTAGCCACCAGGAGTCTGATTTTCATTATGTAAGATTGTGATAACCGTTTCTTTAAACCCCTCATTAACATAAAAAACAGCATTAAAATAAACAAAGCCAACTCTCACCAGTTGTCAGGGCTCCAGCAGGTGTCCTTGCTTTCCATCACATGGAAGGTGTAGACGTGGCGAGAGTCCTCTGAGGTGTTTTCAGCACTGCGATGCACCACCTCCCCGTGGATCAGGACTACACCTCCTGAACACAGAGAGGTTGATGGATAGGTTGGGAATGTGCAACAGCTGACCACCTTTCACAGATTAGTTTGGTGCTACACAGAACTAAATCCTTTTTTTGTTATCAATTAATCACATGAATCACTTAGTCTATGAAATAATGACTTGTTTTGTCTGACAAACTGTCAAAAACTCAGATATTTATATAAAAAATAGCAAATCCTTACATTTCAAACAGCATTTGTTTGGCAGTTCTTACACGATAAATTCCTTAAACATTCAATCAATCATCAAAACAGTTGCAGATTTATTTTTAGATCAAGTTGAGTCATTAAACGCATCATTTTATATTTTGCTAAATACATTTTACCCTATCTTTCCAAGAGTTGATACCCCTCTGCTGTTTGTGAGGTAAATATGAAGCTACAGCCGGCCGCCACTTAGCTTAGTTTAGCGTAAAGACTGGAAACAGGGGAACAGCTAGGCTGGCTCTGTCCAAAGGTAACAAAATCAGCCTACCAACACCTCTAAAGCTCCCTTATTAACATGTTCTATCACATTTGTTTAATCTGTACACAAACCAAAGTGTAAAAATGACAATTCGTGTTTTTTTGGGGGTTATTCATGTGCAGGACAATTTCTTGGCGAGACGTCACACACTCGTGACGAGAAAGTGAATGAGCGTATTTCCCAAACCTTTAAATGACTATTTGTTTCAGCACTATAAAATACACATTGTGCATGTAATGCTTATAGATACTCTCTGAGTGTATCACAAATATGTGTGCTTCAACAACCTCAAACAAAACCCACAAATTCCCTAATCACCTGTCAGTTGCCCACTTAAATTCAAAGAAACAAGTGAATTACCTTTTTTGACAGGTGCAGCGACAAACTTCTGGTCATCGTAGGTCTTCTCTAGACCGGTGAAGTCCGTCAGGGGAAAGGTGCCCTTTGGGGTACGCACCATACGCCGAGAAATACCACCTGGGCAATGAAATCATTTGATGTACTTAATCACACAGCATGATGGAGACACAAAAGAGTGGCTGGAAATCACAGATTTCTAGAGTGAGTTTACTGTTGTGTGACCCTGGGATGAACCAAAGGCAGCCATTGTTCACAGTGGCATCTTCCAGGGCGATCCACAGGCCCATGACTCTGCCCAGGGGCTCCGTGAACAGAAATGTGGCATCTTGATGTGGCGTCACTACACAAAAGGACCAAAAATGAATGGATAAAATGAGTTTTACATTTTGATATCTCTATGCAAGAAAAGAGAATATCAATCAAAACAGGTGTTGTTGTTTTTTTGTTAAGATATCTATGTTTTTTCTTTAATTTTTCTTTTTTCGACTCTAAAATCACCCGTAGGTGTGAATGGTTGTCTGTCTGTGTTCATCTCTATGTGTCCTGTGATAGACTGGCGTCCTGTCCAGGGTGTACCCCGCCTCACGCCCAATGTCAGCTGGGATCGGCTCCAGCACCCCCTGCGACCCCGACCCCGGGATAAGCGGTTGAAAATGAATGAATGAATGAATATATTATATTTTCTTATTGTTTGCTCAAAGGGGAAATCAATCAAATTCGGCTTTTAATGGCTTTTACGTGTTTTTGCAAGTTCTTCATTTGATTTATTTATTTAATCCATTGAGCTTTCTTACCTTCTCCACCATTTCCTGGTTGCTGGAGAAGAGAGAAAGAAAAAACATGATACTTTATTGTGAACTACTCAGACAGCATCCTCTGACACTACAAGTTATTTCTTTCTGTAGATTTTAAAGCTTTACCTTAAAAATGAACATGCTTTGCAGTATCACAGGACTTACGAGACCCAGCTTCTTCCCTATGCCCTAAAAAGAACATTTAATGTGAGTGTTGGTTATTCTGTGAGCCAGTACATCCTTCTCTGACATTCAACAGCTCACTCACCTGGATTTTGGGTGAATGTGTAACCTTTTTGTACAGCGGCTCATACGCGTGAAGAGCTAAAACACAAAAACCAGAGTAAGTCATGGATTATTGACAGAACTCTTGTAAAAGTTGATTTTAAAAAAACCTCACCATGTCCGACTTTATTTAACGACCGCTGTTTTGGTACGATGAATTCCCCTGCAGGACAAGAAATGTGTTAAAACTCGAGTAAAAAACGTGTATCTTGTCCTCACCGGTGATGACATAGCATTTACGTGCAGGGACAAAGGTTAACATCAGTCAACGAACAAGCAAGAAATAAGAAACAGGTTCACCTTTGTCATCAAAAGCTCCTTTCTCAAAGAAAAAGCGGATCTTATCTCCACTGGTGATGAAATAGTCGGCACTCCCCTGCAGGTCAAAATGTTAACATCAGTCATCTGATCCAGCAGGGAATGATGGCATTACAGAACGGAGAGGCTCACCACACTGACACAGACGACATTATTGACATAAATGTTTGCTATTATTCTGAAGGGAAGGGCACTGAGGGCGGGGGTACACAGTGTAAATCAGTGGAGAGGTAATGTACCTACAGACTGGATGAACCTGATCACAAAGGGAAAACACACACTCACTCTCTGCAGTTATGTGGGAATCTCACCTGCATCTTTTAGTGCAACGTGATCGAAAGCATGTTGGAGAAATATTGCAGGATAAGACTGTGAGTTGCTGACACTTTTTAAGACTCGTCTCACACTGTGCAGCGGTGCGTTACTGTAGGTCACCTGGCTTTTGAGCTGCTCGTCGTGATCGGTGGAAAAGGTGATGCGGCAGTGCTCCGGGACGTCCATCTGGTCCACTATCTCTGCCATCCTTTGCCTCAGCTCATCGCACTCCTGGGAGCTCAGCAGCCCGTCCAGAACCACATATCCATCCTCCAAGTACTACAACAGACATGTCCTAATAGTGATGTTTTTTTACACAAAGATGCTTTTGTTTTCTCGAGCCTAGGATCAAATGTACAGCATTCTCGACGCAGTATAGTTACATTTGAGATCATTTGAATGGTGCGGCAATAAAAACATGGGTTTAAATTTTTGTTTAAATCATTTAGTTTCAATTAGAAACTAGGACAAGCTGATCGTTCATGTCTGTTTCCACGTTTTCCACAAAGATGCAAGTCTGTATCTTTGTTTTCTCACATTTACATCCACTTGAGCGTCACATGTATAGAATTTACACATTTGATTTACATAATGCAAGAAGGAAAGAGCACAGAAAAAGACCGGTGCTGCATTTCACACCAGAGCCGCAACTAATGATCTTATGGTCTATTACAGTGGTTGTCAAACTTTTTTTAGTAACGTTTGGGGGGCTTTATAAAGCCTTTAAAATACAAAAACACTTTCTACTGCTACGTTTCAACCATAAATCCTGATTGCATTTGTTTACGGCAGTTAAAATAGGAATGCTAAATATGAAATGGGGAATTAGGATCCATGCATTAGTAATATTTTTTAATGATTATATATTTTTTTTTTAGTCTCATGTACCCACTGCAGTACTCCAAAGTACCCCCAGGAGTACATGTACCCCCATTTGAGAAAGAATGATCTATTAAATATCAGCAAAATAGTGTCTGTTGTATGCAGAACTCAAAGATAAACCACTGACTTTCCCATAAAACAAAGAAATGCAGCAAACCCTCACAATTGAGCGGTGGGAACATTTGAGTATTTATAAATAGCTTAAACTATTGATAGATCATCACAAGAGTCTACTAATTGAATGGAAATATGTAATCCATGTGCAGAGGGATGTTTAAGTCCTATGTGGAGTAAAAATGTACCCAAAGCCTACGCACTTTTAGTTGAATTACATAATATTTGATGTTGTTGGTTGTTTACTTTGTGACATCTGCTCCTGAAAGGTTCTTTATTGATACACTCATTTACTTGATATATATATAAAAAAAGATCTTAGTAATTAAGTGCTTGTGTCCATGCTTTAAGTCTGAACAAATGATTTGTGCTTCAGTGCAAAAGATCTGGTGCTTCACACAGCAAGAATAAACGGACACTCGCTCCAGGCTGCCTTTGAGGACCACTTGTAGCTGCAGCAGGTTATGTAATGACTGTGAAATTAATGTGTCGTCATATCAACTACATCAATGAAAAAAAAAAACACAATCCTGCAGATATATGACAGTAGATTTTAAAAATGAATCTATATTTAGTGTTATAGTCTAATTAACAATATTTTGTGTTTACAGTTGAAGCATATGGTGCAGGGTGTTAGTCAGCCTCAGCCCACTGTACCTGCTGTACCTTTGTGTGTGAGGGAAACACTCACCCTCTGCACATCCCGATCACTCATGAAATCCATGTTGGTCTGTTCGGAGACCTCCAGCAGCTCCTGGGCGCGTGAAATCCAGCCTGCAAACACTTGGTTTCCGACCACGTGACGTGTCCACATCAATTAGAGTGGAGGTGCTGGAGCCCGTAATAGGATTTTGGACTTTAACTCTTTCCTTGCTGATGAACTGTGCTCATGGTGCCGCTGTAGTGGCGCTGCATGGCCTCTAGATGTCGCCCTCGTCGTTGCTGTAACCATAGACTGTAGGTAACATGGGTTACAGCGCCATCTCGTGGTCACTCACTTTTTAGCTCCACTCTATTTATTTGGAGGTTTTTGTTCATTTCTAGATTTAAGCTATTTTAAACAAAACATATATATGTAATATATGTATCATAAATACAATGGTGGAATGTAACTAACTACATTTGTATAACTACTGTACTACATTTTAATATAGTGTTTTATCTGCGATACTGAACTTCTATCTTATTGTTGTTCATATTTTGTATTTTATAGTTTATCTTATTTTTAGTACTTCTGATTGCTCTGTACCGCTGCTACATTGACCTATTTTCCCCTCTGGGATAAATAAAGTTATCTATCTATCTATCTATCTGTAAGCTGCTTAAGTATAAGTTTGGCTTACTTACACTTGATATTTCCATTTTATGCTTCTTTATATTTTTAATTTCCCTGCTAAGATCAGTCAAAATGCCAGCAGAGAAAAAGGTCTGTTTCATCTTCGGTATTTAAAATACATTGCTCAGCAACAAGTTCGACAGTGCTGAGGACTTTCCCCTGACAGAGGAACCACCCACCGGATGAGGAATGAACACTCGTTGCAACAGGATGAAGTGTTAAGTGTTTATTTCATTATCATGTGTCAGAATGGTACAAAAAGTAGGGTCTGAACATCAGGAAATAACGTTCAGTTGTCCACTGTTACAGACGTCCCGCTTAAAAAGCCAGTGCTCATTCCACTTGGCAACGATTCATTAATAAAGGCCTTGTCACGTGTGATAGACGGTGCTGATTAAAACAAGGCTGTCCCTTCAGAGTACAGTTAATGTTCAACAAGGATTGCTGCTAGGGGTTAGCTTTCAGTCTGCCTATTACGCACTCGGCATAACTCATGCTGCAACATGACGTAGATGTGAACCCCGGAAAAAAATCTCTGCTCTACAGGCAGCAGAGTATAGAGATGAGTTAATCATACATAGTAAATACAATCATGTATTTAAAAAAAATAAAAGTATTACACATAGGTAGAGATTAGATGTCAATGCAATCATGGCAGTTTTCTGAATAATGTGGTTTCTGGGGTCGAGTGAAAAGGTATACACGCTTCAGAAATGTTAGATATTAACAGTGTGTGTGTGTGTGTGTGTGTGTGTGTGTGTGTGTGTGTGTGTGTGTGTGTGTGTGTGTGTGTGTGTGTGTGTGTGTGTGTGTGTGTGTGTGTGTGTGTGTGTGTGTGTGTGTGTGTGTGTGTGTGTGTGTGTGTGTGTGTGTGTGTGTGTGTGTGTGTGTGTGTGTGTGTGTGTGTGAGCTCACCTCCATTTACAGTATGCTAGATTGTCATGGGTTCTTTCTGTTGACATGTGAAATCTTGTTTTTGGGGAAAAGGAGCTGTGTCCAAAGAAATCAGCATATCACCGTCCGCTGTAAAACCCTCTGTGGATCCTTCAGTCGCACTGTTTCACACAAACTACACTACTTAAGGCATACATAACATAAATACAGACCATTTATGACATTTACATAAATTCAGGAGAGGAAACACAAAAGTTCAAAACAAAACTTTTATGGCGCGTTTGCAAAGAATTCAAAAATAAAAGCTCTTAAGTGTATTAATTGAGGTTATTTAAGATGTTTAGCTGAGAATGGGCTGCTTCTGATGTCATACTAATTAAAGTGCTAGCATAAAGGGTTTTCAAGTAACCAAGGGATGTTTTATGAGTCACCAAAACTTCCTCCTTTTGGCGCTCTGCAAATGGCTGACTGACCTCAGCTCAGACCTTCACCTGACTCACTGACGCTGACACGCAGGAAAAAGGGAGTCTGACTGTGGGCTTCTAATGTGCTCATCTTGTGACTCAGAGGGAAGTGAGTGTTATGCTGTAGTCAGAAAAAAAATCCATTTTCTGGATATAAATCCAAAAGGTTAGCAGGACAGAGTGAGACTCAGAAACACGCGGCTGACTACAGATGTGCCGTGATGCTGACGTAGACCGACCACAATAAGAGCTGAAGCGGAGAAAAGATGGATGTATGAATGTATCAATATGTGTGTGGTCATTGTAGCAAAGTAGATTTTAGCTGTGACTATCCGACCTCTAATGACCAAAAAGTTTATGCCAATAGACACGTGACACATTAAGTGACGGACATTGTTTTGAACGTCCTAATTTGACACTCTGTGGTGCACTGCAGGAGGGAGATCTTTAGCGTCAGCAGCACTGGCAACTGCACTGCACCACTACAATGAGCCATGTTGCCATATCAAATTTACCTTGGAATGACGTAAGAGTCGCCCCACAACGTTTCCCCATATGTATTTTGTTTTTTTGCAGTTTAATGTGATAGTGAAGAAGACTTGCTTGTTTGTATTCGTTGTTTGGCATCCCAACAGGTCACTAGTGAAAAAGTCTGGCTCTTTCTTTTCCATAGAAATTCGAACCAGAGCAGACAAATCAAGGTGGACACAAAAAAAAGTTTAGACATGCTGGAAAGGCTGAGATTTCTCTGAGGGTTTTCCCTGGCATCATGTAGTCCTTTTGGCCTTGTCTTGGACCTTTGCTTACTACTTTAAAAGTGGTTGCTAGTCAACACATTCAACAACGAGGCTCTTCTTTCAGAAGAGGAGCAATTTACTAATGACCTTTAGAAGGGCATTTGGGTTTAGCCAGGGCCTCGGTGAAACTAAACTCACTGAGAACAAAGGTGCAGTTGTATGATTACAGTCAATCTTTCTTTACATCTCTTTAAAACAAACAAACCAAAAGAAACAGCTGGTAACAATAAGACCACATACCATATATGTAAGAAACAAAGACGTTAAACAATTTCAGCCATACGTTTTTACAACACACGAAAAAAACAAGTCGTGAACGTGATGTTTGTGATCGTTAACAGGGCATACAGCTTGTAAAAGATAAGGCCATATTAGCAACGAGATGCTTGGCTGGAGTTAACATAGCAGGGTTACTCCAAATGATGCTATTAAATCCAACGTCTTAACAAGAAAAGTGTTTCAAGGAGACAAAGCACGTTGCACTAATTTGGAACGTGAATGTGGAAATCACATACTCTGCATACTCTCTCCGCGAATAAATGTTTCCCTTGTGTCCGTTTCCCTCGCTGTCATTTCCTGTTTGTCCTCATTCGGCTTCTGAAGGGATAAACAAAACGCTGACAAATGTCCAGTTTACCCTGGAGTGAACCGAGAAGGATAAGAAAGAGGGGCTAGCATTCGAACAGCTGGGCACTTGAGTCGCCAACATCACTTTCCTTTTAGAGACAGGCAGGTCCCTTGCAGCTGGTTAAGACTCTCCTGTCTCACATCTGCAGGAGTTCATCACTCGGAGGTAATAATCAACTCATAATTCAAAATTATACCGAGCATTAATAAAGTACCATGATTCTGGCTTGCTTTATTGGTCTACATAATATCTTGGTTGTGTTATTAGCATTGTGCATACGTTCTTAATTTAATAAAGAGAAAGAAATCAACACTTTTAGGGGGTTTCATGAATGTGTGTGGCCCTGTAACTTGAATACAGGAACGGCCAACCTCCTGTCAGCAGTGGACACCTTGTGTTATTACAATCTAGTCCATGGAGCAACATATATCAACCTTCAATAGAACAAAGGTCACTTAAGATCTTTGACTAAAGGTGTGATTCCCACAAGCGTATTAAAAGCTATTCAGTGACTGTGTAGAATGTGTGGCATTCAGTCACTCACTGGATTTGTATCGTGTATCTTGAAGGTCGAAATAACCTCTTCTGACCTTGTTTCAACAGGTCCAGTCACAATCAATCTCACGTACTTAATAAGACACCAGTAATGTGTGTGATGTCCTGTCATGCAAAATAAATGTAAAGCCGGTTTCACATGCCTAAATAAGACATGACGTTTAAAGAAGCAAAAATGAAGAGTCCAAGAAGAACGGGGGCTTTTCTCCACCACAGCTCCCATACGGAAAAGAAACCGCCTGCCACACAGAGCGGTGTTATAAATTAACAACTGCAGGGTATTTAGACATTGTACTGTAGAGTTTGTTCCCTTTTTTATGTTGTCTCACCAGTCCTCTGAGTTAAGGCCTAAGCTGTGAGATCATCGGTTGATCTTCATCACAGAGTCATTTTGTTGACGTAAAAAGACGCCTCTGAGGACATTGAGCGTACAGGGAGCCTGAAGAAAACAACAGGACCGAACCTTAATGCCTCAACGGTTGCACTATAATTTCTCCCCTCACACCAGCCAGTATTCTGAGACACACGGCGCCATAAATGTGATTGTAAAAATCTCAAAAGTAGAATTTTGAGTCTCAAGGCCAGAGGAAGGTCAGGCAAACACTGCATGTTCGATTTGTGCATGTATCCCATGATCAGCGAAGAAGTGATAGTGAGCACATTTAGCTCACTGGCAAGGCAAAGTTTGTTTTCTCCATTTTTTTTCGTCTCTTTGATAAACAGGTTTGTTTTAGCAAGGTCCTACTGTGGCATGCATATTCAACATCACCTGCTTGCTTCTTTGCAACATTATATTCCGGATGATATTACAGAAAAGTCACATTACTGAACCGCCTTTCATCACCAAGATCTTTTCCTCGGTGACCACGTAACTAGTGATTTCCAAAAAGACATCCTTGGAGGTCTTGAAAGTTGACAACCCTTGCTTTTATAGGACCTGCCAGGGAAGCCTCCAGCACCAGCTAAACAACAGGCAATCACATTTTTGAGCCTGCATGGCCGACACTGCTGCAAACTTTCTTAAAGTTTGCCTGCCTTTACAAAGAAAATCACTGTTTGATTACTTCTCAAATCAAACTTCTCTCCTCTGCAGCTCTCCACGGAGGGGGTTTGGCTCACGCTTGCTCCTTATCAGCCCTCCAAAGCTGCTCTTTGACTTCGGGCGGCAGCGTGTTGAACAGGTCCTCCTCCACCACCAGACTGCTCTTCTTCAACAGCCGACACTCGCCGAGCTCCACCGGGAGACACTCGAGGCGGTTGCCTCTCAGCTCGAGCTGGGTCAACCCGGTGAGTTCGCCGAAGCGTGATGGCAGCGTCTGCAGGCAGTTGTTTCCCAGATTCAGAGTGCGCAGCTTCTTGCACTTGAACAGCTCTGGGGGTAAAGTCTCGATCTGAAGTGGAGATAAGAGACAGAATAATGACAGGTGTAAGTTAACTGGGAACAGAAAGTCGGAGTTGTTTTTAAATTTTTAATCCATATGCATTGGCAGATAAGGCAGGGATTTGAGATGTGAACAAAGGGCGTTAAGAAAATGAGGCACAGGAAACCAATCAAAAGATTAAAGGGCACTCGAGCTTTGCTGTCAGACTTAAGTTGGTCTCAAAAATGTTAATTTTAAACCCCCAAGTCTCTTGTAGCCTTTGTGTGCTTATGTTTAATGAACTTGCTTAATTTGTAATTCATTCATTCATCTTCAACCGCTTGTCCCAGTCGGGGTCACGGGGGGGCTGGAGCAGATCTCAGCTGACATCGGGCGTGAGGCGGGGTACACCCTGGAGAGGACGCCAGTATTGTCAAAATTTCAGTCTTTAATTATCAATGTCCAAAATCACATCCTACAAAAGCACCTACATGGACACAATGTCCACAATTCCGCATCTAATTTGAACTGACAATGTGCCATAAGAGCAAAGAGGATTTAGGCAAGAAGGGCCTTAACATGAAAGACACCGGAGGGGTCCCATTTATTGGAGCTATTTTTGGCTGCACACAAACCTGCTGGAACCTATTTTCAGTCCGCAACCACACAAGCAAACAGTAAAACGGCAGTAATAGTAGTCTTTACTTAAAGCACATGATCCTGAGTGAAAAACAGCGTCTTCAAGAGAGTTTCTCCCAGCAAACAGAATGACATTCCTACATCATGGATCAAATTAACAGCGTTGGCGTGGTCCATTTCACCCGAAGCCAAATGGACTAATCCAGCCATGACTGTCACGGCAGGATTTGGGACAGCTCTCAAAATATTTAAAGTTACTTATCTTTGCAACTGACTTTGAATAAACAACATCCTAAATAAAGCTTGTTTGTGAGGGTTTACTTGGAAATGAGTTTACTTCCCAGAAAGTCTACAGGAGACAGGAACATTAAATCAACCTTATCAGAGAGAAACTGGATAATACTGTGAAAAGGGCCAAGGAGTACATCATGCTTAAAGAATCATAACGTGGTTTCACAGAGAAAAAAAAAAAGAGTGTAATTATACCATAAAATTCGACTACGCTCTGAAATCCCTAATTGTTTCTGTTTAACCTGAAAGAATAAAAGTAAATGGGCATGGCAGTAAAAACTGGTGTTTCATTCCAGGTGGGAAGACTTTTATCGAACATGTATGACATTTACAAGCGTGTTTGCAACATGCCACTGAATCACGGCTTCTTTTATTCATTCACTGGGAGGCAGGTAAACAGACCGACATTACATCAGTGCTTTCAAACTTTTTCCACTCGACTTCTACATGGACATAAAATCTGAACTTCAGGACACTTTTAAAACTAGCAAGTATACGGAAAAAAAAGTGTTGATAATGCTTCCAAAGTCTCAGTCATGTGGTGATCTTTAAATCCATAATTCCCAACCTGTCTATGAAGATAACAGCGCTGACCTTATCTGGCCTTTGAGCTAATCTTATTCACACATGACAGTAAGATAGATGCGTGGAGACAGATTACCCCTGTAAGAACCTAGATAAATGAGAATAAGCTTTCACTAAAGTGAAACTGGACAAATTTAAGGACATTTTTGCCACTCACCCTATTTGCTGTCACAGCAAAGTACTGCAGGTTGTGGAGGAAGCCTACATCAGCATGGATGCTGGTCAGATTGTTGTGACTCAGGTCTAAGAAGCGCAGCTTGCGGCAGAAGAACAGCTGGCTGGGGATTTTCTCTATCTTGTTCCTGTTCAGGTACAGCCTCTCCATGTTGGTAAGTGTTCCGATCTGAATGGGGATGTAGGCGATCTGGTTGTACCACAGCTTCAGGCACACGAGCCGGTGCAGGTGCTGGAAGCTGATGATCTCCTCTATCGTCTTCAGATTGTTGTCCTTCAGGTCAATCTCCTGCAGGTTGTGCAAACTGAAGATGGAGTGCGGAATGCGCTCAAGGTCGCAGCGGACAAGCTCGAGCTCTGTCAGGTTGACCATTTTCTTCAGGCTGTTGAGCACCATCAGCTTGGTGCCCTCGTTATTGATGGAGAGCTTCTGCAGGTGCACGCCCACGTCCGTCACCACCTGTGGCAGCTTGGTCAGGTTGCTTTTCAGACGTAGCACTTTGAGCCTTTTGAGCTCCCGGAGCCCGTCGATGACGATGTAACGATTGTTCTCGGCACTCAGGTTCCCGGTGAGGTGCAGCTCACTGAGGTTCTTCAGGCTGTAGATCCATAGTGGGATCTCCTTGATGTCTGTGAACTTGATGTGAAGAGACTTCAGGTTCTCTCTCAGAAAAGCAAGAGCTGGAGCCTCAATTTTAGCTGGTGTGTGATAGAGCCACATCTCCCTGAGGTTGGAGAGCTGGGCGATGATCGGCGGGATGGTTACATCGGGGATGAGCTCCAGCTTGAGCACTTCCAGCTCGATCAGATCAAATACTGTGTCTGGGATCCCGCTGAGCATGAACAGATGCAGCTCCAGCTTCTCCTGGGAGTTCTTGGTGATGCGCTGCCTCAGCTTGTCCAAAGTCCACTCGTTGTTCAGGTTCAGCTGCCTTAGCTTGTTCTCGCTCACCTCCGACAGAAATACAGCAAAGCGCTTGGAGTAGAGAGGGTCATACTGATCGATCATGTGCAGCATGAAGGCAAAGTCGTTCTTCAAGTCAGGGATGTCGCTGTAGCTGCTTTCCTCGCGGATTGCTTCGAAGGAGTATCGTTTGAGGGAGCGGCTGACCATCCAACAAAGAGTGTACATGCAGATGAGACCATAAACCCCCACCAAGCTGATGTAGAAACAGGCCAAGATCTTAAAAAGAGTTGCCAATGGGTGGGCACAATAGAACGTGCTGTACCCTGTTAATTTCTGAATATTCACTGTGCACACTACGCTGAACCTGATGTAGCGTACATAGTAGGCTGTGTAGCTAATTATCAGTATGAACTTGATTACTTTGATGATGGTCTGACGTATATAAAGACGGTACACTATATCACCCTCCTCTACATGGATCCTGAACTTCTTCACCTTCTCAAAGAGAGCCTTGGCCTGCTCTCCTTCCTTTTTATCTAAAACCCCAGTTTCCGAGCGATCAACGATTCCTTGTTCAATTCTGGACTTTGTTCTTTGGAGCATGGGCACGCTCGCCTCAACATCCTCGCTCACACACGAGGCCTTCTTATCCATCGAACCGTTCATTTTCCCGTGAGGCTTGGGGTCGCTCTCCTCCACCACGGTCTCGGACAAAGCCCTTGTTGTCCACGGGGAGTCAAAGCACTTGAGGAGGATGGAGACAAAGTGCTCCAGTTTAGAGCTTGTGCGGGGGAATTTGAACCAGAAGTTGCTGCAAGCCAGGAAGATAAGGGTGTGGAGTAGCACCAGATAGGGGAAATATTTGGCAAACCAGTGTAGTTTGTTCTCGTAGCAGACAGCATCGACGTAGTTGTACTGATGGCGGTCGAGGTCATACTGAATGCCTTTGGGTTCTGGTGCATAGGCGGCGCTCACATTTTGAAGGGGCATGGTCTCGCAGGACTTGTTGACCACCCACTTGCAAGGCAGGCAGATCATCTTGTCCTGCGTGACCTGCAGCGTACCACCGAACACCGCAATCATCAGCATGACGACCGAGATGTAGTCGGTGAAAACGTCCCACCATGGCTTCAGGATACGGTACGCTGGCTGGGTGTCAGCAAAGTACCGGAGCTCAGTGATGGGAATCATGATGGTTTATCTAAAAAGACAGAGGGAACAGGGAATTATTTGGTGACATGTCAAGTTTAAAACTTAATCGATTGGGGTACATGTTGTAAGTGATAATAAACTGAATGTCTTTGGGATTTGGACACACAAAACAAACAATTGAAAGATTTATGGGGGTATTTTAATCCCACAATTTACAATGCAACATATGTTTATTTTCAAGATCAGCTAATCTGTTTGTTTTCTCAATTAATTGACTGTTTTTCCATTAAATGTCAAAACATGGTGAAAAATACCCATCAAAATTTTAAAGCCCAAGAGGACATCTTCGTATTACTTGTTTTTTGTTGTTTCCAAACCATTTTGCTTCTGTGTCCATTATGACATTAGAAATCCCACTTGTTAACTGTAGAGTTTAAATGTGTGTAGTACGGTATTATTACCTCTAAAATAATGACCAACTACAAATGAATATCATATTAATATCACAAGTTCATGGTCAACAAGAAAGACATTCACCCTTCTGCTCTTTTTACATCTGAGCAGAGGAATTAGAAGAAAGTCTTGTTAAACCTCAATGATTCCTGTGTTTCTTATATTGTGAGAACAGAGCTTCATGTTAAAATGGTAATACACAATACAGTAGTTTGCTATACATCTTGCATGTCATTCATTCATTCATTCATCTTCAACCGCTTATCCCGGGGTCGGGGTCGCGGGGGTGCTGGAGCCGATCCCAGCTGACATCGGGCGTAAGGCGGGGTACACCCTGGACAGGACGCCAGTCTATCACAGGGCACATAGAGACATACAGAGACAGACAACCATTCACACCTACGGGCAATTTTAGACTCATCAAATAACCTAACACATGCATGTCATTTAAAAAAAAAGATACAGCCATCACTCTTAGCTCTGGTTCAGGCAAATTCATAAATGCTACGTATAGTTTGTGACTGAACTCCAATTCAGTTATCATCGTCATCGTCATCATCATCATCGTCATCATCATCATCATAATCATCATCATAATACAGCTGCCCGGTGTATTTTTAAGTGTACTGTGCGTCGGGGACATCCTGGACACCGTGCATGTGCCGACAGCACAGTGCAAGCTGGAAGTATTGAGGACTACAGATCCTGAGACAGCACGCATGCTCACACAGGTCCCTGTTTCTTCATTTATCTCCTGATGTGCAGCGACATATCTGAAGTGTCTTCTTTTAGGATACTAGTTATACATTTAATCATTAGATCAGTATCAAATCACACTTTATCCCAGGGCTGGGCGGTATGGGCAAAATCTTCTATCCCGATTTAGGTCATTTCATATGTTGTTAACGATATATATCACAATACAGCACGTTTTCTGGTCATGTAAATGGTCTGTATGAAATAACCACCTGGTTAAAAGTATTTCTCATTTAAGAAATTGAGCGGAAATTAACATAACTGAGTTTGATGTCATTTTTTTGCAATGAACTGAAGAAAGGAAAACATGCATGGATTTACGGTTTTCGATTTCCAACCATTATGATTTAATCAAGATACAATGTCATTGGAAGGTAATACATTATCATATTAATATACTGTATATCATATCCGTTTTTCCTTTTTACTTCTTAAACCAGTAGATTACATTATCAGAATGACTTGGGATACACCACACAAAACCTTGACTGGAAGAATCGCTCAGCAAAATGGAAGCAACACGAAGTAAATAAGGCCCAAAACCAAAAGCCTCTCCCAGGTGTCCATTCACACTTGAGTACTGTCAAACCACAACAAGACTGCTCCCTCACCCAGTAAGGTAAGTAATGCAATCTAACCAGTAAGGTGTTTTAAAGCTTAATGTGAACCTTAAACTACACTGTTATCATAGAGAATAACCAAATATCATGATCTAAGTACAAACCGGATTTCAAAAAAGTTGGGACACTATACAAATCGTGAATAAAAACTGAATGCAATGATGTGGAGGTGCCAACTTCTAATATTTTATTCAGAATAGAACATAAATCACTGAACAAAAGTTTAAACTGAGAAAATGTATCATTTTAAGGGAAAAATATGTTGATTCAAAATTTCATGGTGTCAACAAATCCCAAAAAAGTTGGGACAAGGCCATTTTCACCACTGTGTGGCATCTCCCCTTCTTCTTACAACACTCAACAGACGTCTGGGGACTGAGGAGACCAGTTTCTCAAGTTTAGAAATAGGAATGCTCTCCCATTCTTGTCTAATACAGGCCTCTAACTGATCAATCGTCTTGGGCCTCCTTTGTCGCACCTTCCTCTTTATGATGCGCCAAATGTTCTCTATAGGTGAAAGATCTGGACTGCAGACTGGCCATTTCAGTACCCGGATCCTTCTCCTACGCAGCCATGATGTTGTGATTGATGCAGAATGTGGTCTGGCATTATCTTGTTGAAAAATGCAGGGTCTTCCCTGAAAGAGATTACGTCTGGATGGGAGCATATGTTGTTCTAGAACCTGAATATATTTTTCTGCATTGATGGTGCCTTTCCAGACATGCAAGCTGCCCATGCCACACGCACTCATGCAACCCCATACCATCAGAGATGCAGGCTTCTGAACTGAGCGTTGATAACAACTTGGGTTGTCCTTGTCCTCTTTGGTCCGGATGACATGGCGTCCCACATTTCCAAAAAGAACTTCAAATCGTGACTCGTCTGACCACAGAACAGTCTTCCATTTTGCCACACTCCATTTTAAATGATCCCTGGCCCATTTAAAACGCCTGAGCTTGTGGATCTTGCTTAGAAATGGCTTCTTCTTTGCACTGTAGAGTTTCAGCTGGCAACGGCGGATGGCACGGTGGATTGTGTTCACTGACAATGGTTTCTGGAAGTATTCCTGAGCCCATTCTGTGATTTCCTTTACAGTAGCATTCCTGTTTGTGGTGCAGTGTCGTTTAAGGGCCCGGAGATCACGGGCATCCAGTATTGGTTTACGGCCTTGACCCTTACGCACAGAGATTGTTCCAGATTCTCTGAATCTTCGGATGATATTATGCACAGTTGATGATGATAACTGCAAAGTCTTTGCAATTTTTCGCTGGGTAACACCTTTCTGATATTGCTCCACTATCTTTCTGCGCAACATTGTGGGAATTGGTGATCCTCTACCCATCTTGGCTTCTGAGAGACACTGCCACTCTGAGAAGCTCTTTTTATACCCAATCATGTTGCCAATTGACCTAATTGGTGTTAATTGGTCTTCCAGCTCTTCGTTATGCTCAAATTGACTTTTTCCAGCCTCTTATTGCTACTTGTCCCAACTTTTTTGGGATTTGTTGACACCGTGAAATTTTGAATCAACATATTTTTCCTTTAAAATGATACATTTACTCGGATTAAACTTTTGATCTGTCATCTACGTTCTATTGTGAATAAAATATTGACATTTGCCATCTCCACATCATTGCATTCAGTTTTTATTCACAATTTGTGTAGTGTCCCAACTTTTTTGGAATCCGGTTTGTACTTCTGCTTTCTGAGTTGGAAGATTAAAAAAACCCTCTCTGTCGGCTCAACTCACCCCTTACTTACAGGAAAAGGATGAAAGAGGATAGCTGGTCAAGTGGTCACAAAAAAGCCTTGTTTTATCCAGTTCAAACCAGAATGGCAGTACAGTCACTGTGGGCCTCCCCTGTGACGCTGCTGGCTGCTTCAACTCAGAAATTACAGCACACACAGTGACCCTGGCAGCTGCCTAAACACCTCTAACTGTGATCATTGGTTTGGTATTAAAAGCACCGACGCAATTTAGAGTCCACTCCATGGGGACAGCTTAATTACACATTCAAAATCAGAACAGTATCTTATACTGAAACACAAACTACTAAGATCTGCTCACTTTCACTGCTTCAAACACAGATAAAGGTGAAACCTGATGCAGTAGGTGTGTATAGATAATCGCCTGCCACATGGCAGCATGGATAAGATCACATGAACTGTAATACATCATGTCATAAAACGAAAGTTTTTCAAAGAGGTTCACCCGAGCATCTTGTTCCAGTATACAAACAGTGTGACAGTCACCGGTATAGTTCGTTTAAAATCAGATCCGAGATTCAATATCCTGGCACTCTCCTCTGTTATTTCAACCAGGGACTTCTCCTTTGTGAAACTACAGCTATCTGATCACTCCAGTCACCACCAGAGGAATATGATGTCCTGATCCTACAATTAAAACTGGATTAAAGAGGAAAAGGTCAAGATTGGATCACATAGCGACCCAGCTCTTGGCTTCCTGTTTGTATCTTTGTCCTGGCACATTTCTCCTGAATTTGTTCCCTGAACAGAGCTTCTTTTGTGCATGCAGTCTTTGTTGATGAGGCCCTGACGTATGGGCTGATAGAGGTGCAGGTGAACCTGGCCGCTGTGAGAGACAATTTATCACAGAGGCAACCACAATTTCCTTCAAGGACACTAGCTTCTCTCAACTCAAGCTACAGTCAAACAGAAACACAGAGAAAGAAAAGCCCCAAATGAGAGGACTTCTGAAACCGATACTATGCTCCAATGGAAAGCACAAATCATCCGGTTTTAGAAAAAAAACGTGCCTCTACGCACACCTAGAGCTTGTTTTGTTTTGTTTTGCAAAAATCCACCGTACCCGTATCATCTCAGGGCAGGGCTGTGTGAGAGCTGCCTGACAGTCACAGTTTGCACACACGCCACAGATCCCACCTCCTCCCTCGCGCATGTTACAGTATCACAAGCACACTCTCAAGCTAGGCATACGCTAAATGACGTTAGCAGTTGCCGGATGCATATTGGAAAACATATAAACCAATACGGATATGTCTGGGATAGGACAATATCGGCTGACCGATATATCAGTCTGGCTCTAATTAAAACTACCCAGAACATTAGCACCCATCTACTGGGCATCAGTGATATCGGAGAGGGGCCTGTGCAGCGCCCCAAGGATATTAAAAGACAATACCAGCTCCAGCAACCCTGCTTCCATCAGGTATCTGCCTTCATACCACCAGACTACCGAGCAGCTTCTTTCCTAGCGCTGTACGTCTCCTCAACTCATCCTCCGTTCTCCATTATGTTTCGTTTTATTCTTATGTAACACAAGAACAACTCATTGTGCAACCCTGTGTTGTAGAAAGACAATAGTTATGTATAACGGTACACTCTTAGCTGCCATTCATCAAAACTGCTTGTCATATAGACACCTTTTCATTGTCTGAATTGAATAATATGGTGACTCCCTACTCTCTGTCTCTGCTTTCAAGTTGTAAAAACTCTGACGAGGGCGAACAACACACTGTACAAACTACTTCTTTTCAGGCGTAACCCTTAAGCTTCATTCACATTGCGGCACACTAACTAACCCTGGCAGCATATCACTTCCATCCTCCAACAGCTCCGCTGGTTGCCAGTCAAGTCATGCATCGCCTACAAGATCCTCCTGCTCACCTACAAATCTCCCCATGGACTCTCACCACAATACCTCACAGATCTCCTCCACCCCTACACTCAGTCACGCTCCCTGCGGTCCTCTGACAAGGACCTGCTGGCCACCCCCCGCACCAGGTTACGGACTTTTGGGGACAGGGCTTTCTCTGTCAACGCTCCCACACTCTGGACAAGCCTACAACTCCATGCCCGCTCTGCCCCGTCCCTGCCTATGTTCAAAAAGCACATCAAAACATTTCAGGCGGCAGAAAGGAACCAATTTTGACCACGGCGGCCGGGGTATGAAGCAGTTGCCCCCCACATGAACACAGACAGATGTTGCTCTGCTGCCCAGAGTTCACCGTGCTGAACTTTAGGCGGTAACCACCCGACAACAGGAGCCGCTTTTAATTTAAGATTTGCCTTTTTTTGGAAACACTCTTGAAGGTAGGCGGTTGATAGGGCAGTGTGAAAACAGCTTAAATCTTGTTTGTCTCTTGTGTTAGAAACCTGTCCTGTACACCACCCCTCACCCAAGCCAGGCTTCAGCCCACTTGATGGATAGATGGATGGATGGAAAGATGGCATTTATTCACTAATTGTTGGCTTGAACTTTTATTACACTGTATCTGACCGATTAGCCCTTTTTGTGTTTGGTATATCTCTCAATATTCTTTCTGCAACAGATTTCCATCTAAGGGCGAGAATACACAGGAAGGCCTTTCGAAAAGCTCCAGCAACTTCTCTGTCCTGACGGTGCACACCCTAGGATACAGACGGGTGATCTTAAGGGGATGGCACCCTTCAGGATTCTTTCACCAGTCCCAAGTTGTTGAAACCCTGATATCCAGATCCCTTAGTTTGTGTCCACAGCGTACAGTCCACGCTTGTTGCTGAACACATACTGGACTTGTTATCCCAGACTAGTTTAAGATCAGGATCACAAGAGTCTCATCTCATACTGACATCCATTAATTGATTAGTCAATTAACAGGAATGCGAAAAAATCTCACAAAGAGACTATTTTGCTGGTTTTCTGTTTTATATAATTTGAAGATAAATTAATTATTAAAAAGATCACCTGTAGCCTAATCAACAATGAAAGTATTAATTAGTTGTAGCCCTATAGTACAACTTTTTCTCCCAATACATCTCATCTCATCTTGAGCCTCTTATCCGGGGTCGGGTCGCGGGGGCAGCAGCTTTAGCAGGGGACCCCAAACTTCCCTTTCCCGGGCCACATACACCAGCTCTAACTGGGGGATCCTGAGGCGTTCCCAGGCCAGTGTGGAGATATAATCCCTCCACCTGGTCCTGGGTCTTCCCCGAGGCCTCCTCCCAGCTGCACGTGCCTGGAACACCTCCCTAGAGAGGCGCCCAGGGTTCATCCTTACTAGATGCCCGAACCACCTCAACTGGCTCCTTTCAACGCAAAGGAGCAGCGGCTCTACTCCGAGTTCCTCGCGGATGGCTGAACTTCTCACCCTATCTCTAAGGGAGACTCCAGCCCCCCTCCTGAGAAAACCCATTTCGGCCGCTTGTAACCGCGACCTCGTTCTTTTGGTCATGATTCTCCCAATACAATACTGATATATTAACTCAAGGGATTTACCGCCAGAAATTGATAAAGAAAATATATTCAATGTATTTGGTGTATCCCTTTATAAAAAGCCTCATGTGATTTAAAAAAATCTGGCATATACCACAAACTCCTAGCTCTAAGATGTAGGCCTCTTCTGCATAAATAACCTTTCCACGCATAAATATATTTGAGAGGTTTCTGATTTTTATTCATCCGCCTGTCGCTGAGCAATGCATCCTTCACAAAGCATTAAACATTTCCTGTCCCTTGAATACAAAAGAAGCAGCAGAAGCTTGGGATCTCAACCCATCTGCCCAAATGTGGCAATGATAGACTTGCGACATCAAGAGCTACTGCTGCTGCAGACATGGCATTCTTTCTGCTTTGACCAGGTCCAACTGGTTCTGGCTCACAAAAGCTACTTTCTTTTCATTACAGCAACAGTGATGTATATTCACACACGCGCACACATGCTCACACATGCTCACAATACACATCTAAGACATGGGCGATTAAAAAAAACACTTTGCAAAAGCACATTTTAATGATATAATTGAATTAATGTGACTAGTTATTAAGCCATTCCCCTCTTACTAGAAGGGATTACAATAATGCTATATAAAATATCTGACACAGATATAACACAAATATCACCAGTAAGCTCTGACATGATACAGAAACACCATCTATAATCACTGCAATATTTGTGTCTAAATAACTATACTATCATTAATTTGACTATATCATTAGGCTACCAAAGAAACGCCATTCACATAGAAAAAATACAAGACGAAGATCACAATTTATATCATAATTGAAGCCTTTTATCCAATGTTTATGATCCAGTTTGTGTCATAATAGGCTGTAATAACTATACTATCATTAATTTGACTATATCATTAGTCTACCAAAGAAACGCCATTCACAAAGAAAAATACAAGACGCAGATCACAATTTATATCATAATTAAAGCCTTTTATCCATTGTTTATGATCCAGTTTGTGTCATAATAGGCTGTAATAACTAAACTAAATCAGTAATTTGACTATATCATTAGGCTACCAAAGAAACGCCGTTCACAAAGGAAAAATACAAGACGCAGATCACAATTTATTTCATAATTAAAGCCTTTTATTCATTGTTTATGATCCAGTTTGTGTCATAATAGGCTGTAATAACTAAATAACTAAATCAGTAAATAGACTATATCATTAGGCTACCAAAGAAACGCCATTCACCAAGAAAAATACAAGACGCAGATCAGAATTTATATCATAATTAAAGCCTTTTATCCATTGTTTATGATCCAGTTTGTGTCGTAATAGGCTGTAATAACTAAATAACTAAATCATTAATTTGACTATATCATTAGGCTACCAAAGAAACGCCATTCACCAAGAAAAATACAAGACATAGATCCCAATTTATATCATAATTAAAGCCTTTTATCCACTGTTTATGATCCAGTTTGTGTCATAACAGGCTGTAATAACTATACTATCATTAATTTGACTATATCATTAGGCTACCAAAGAAACGCCATTCACATAGAAAAAATACAAGACGAAGATCACAATTTATTTCATAATTAAAGCCTTTTATCCATTGTTTATGATCCAGTTTGTGTCATAATAGGCTGTAATAACTAAATAACTAAATCAGTAATTTGACTATATCATTAGGCTACCAAAGAAACGCCATTCACCAAGAAAAATACAAGACGTAGATCACAATTTATATCATAATTAAAGCATTTTATCCACTGTTTATGATCCAGTTTGTGTCATAATAGGCTGTAATAACTAAACTAAATCATTAATTTGACTATATCATTAGGCTACCAAAGAAACGCCATTCACCAAGAAAAATACAAGAAGCAGATCACAATTTATATCATAATTAAAGCCTTTTATCCACTGTTTATGATCCAGTTTGTGTCATAATAGGCTGTAATAACTATACTATCATTAATTTGACTATATCATTAGGCTACCAAAGAAACGCCATTCACATAGAAAAAATACAAGACGAAGATCACAATTTATTTCATAATTAAAGCCTTTTATCCACTGTTTATGATGCAGTTTGTGTCATAACAGGCTGTAATAACTAAACTAAATCATTAATTTGACTGTATCATTAGGCTACCAAAGAAACGCCGTTCACCAAGAAAAATACAAGACATAGATCACAATTTATATCATAATTAAAGCCTTTTATTCATTGTTTATGATCCAGTTTGTGTCATAATAGGCTGTAATAACTAAACTAAATCATTAATTTGACTATATCATTAGGCTACCAAAGAAACGCCATTCACCAAGAAAAATACAAGACGCAGATCACAGTTTATATCATAATTAAAGCCTTTTATCAATTGTTTATGATCCAGTTTGTGTCATAATAGGCTGTAATAACTAAACTAAATCATTAATTTGACTATATCATTAGGCTACCAAAGAAACGCCACTCACATAGAAAAAATACAAGACGCAGATCACAGTTTATATCATAATTAAAGCCTTTTATCCATTGTTTATGATCCAGTTTGTGTCGTAATAGGCTGTAATAACTAAATAACTAAATCATTAATTTGACTATATCATTAGGCTACCAAAGAAACGCCATTCACCAAGAAAAATACAAGACGCAGATCACAATTTATATCATAATTAAAGCTTTTTATCCATTGTTTATGATGCAGTTTGTGTCATAACAGGCTGTAATAACTAAACTAAATCATTAATTTGACTATATCATTAGTCTACCAAAGAAACGCCATTCACCAAGAAAAATACCAGACGAAGATGAGAGTTTATATCATAATTAAAGCCTTTTATCCATTGTTTATGATCCAGTTTGTGTCATAACAGGCTGTAATAAACGACACCTTGTTGGCCTTCAACAGTGGACGAAACGTGTCCGACAATATCTCATAAAGAGTGGCTTAAAAGTGTGAAGCAGTGTGTTAAAATAACATGTTGTCGGAGAGCGACCTTTAATGAGGCAGTGGGCTCCACCACCACCACCACCACCACAACAACAACAGTCAGCCGAGCGGCGCCTGCGAACGATGTCTCATACCGATGCCCGGTGAGGTAGCACGCTGCTGCGGCAGTGAAGCCCCACACAGACCCGTTAGAGAATGAAGGAAAAATAGACCCACCTGTTTTATTAAAGATGGTGTCTCTCGCCTCCGCCGCACACGGGTGACACATTTCTCAAACGTCTCTCAGCAGCTGTGGCTGAACGGACACCGGGCCCCGGAGCCCCGCACGACAGTGACGGAGGAGGAAAACCACACGAAGGGACGAGCCGAGTGGGTTTGACGGCTCCACACACACCGACCTCCCGAGGACGAGTGCTGCCGCTGCACCGAGTCTGGAGGAAGTACTAACACCAGCGGATGTCAAAATAAAATACCCATATGTCATTCAAGTCCGGGACTTCTTTTAAATCACTCCTTAAAACACTTTTATAGACTTTGTTTTAAATGTATTTTAATTTATTTATCTACGGGTGATTGAAGACTATTGAATTTTAATGTTGTGTTTTAAAGGTTTGGTTTAAAAAGTGCTTGAATTTTGATTAAAGTGCTTGAAAATGCTTAAAATTGTATCCATATTTCCCCCCACAAGAAATAGATGTATAAAAAATAAGAATAGAGCCTTTAATTGCTGTTTAAATTGTATTTATATTTATATAGTTTATATATTGCACAGTATTTCCATTGCATTGCACATTTTCATCTCCTGTTTTTCTGTTTCTTTGCACTACTCTTGTGTTTTCTATTTCTCCTGCACTATTTAGAATATATTTTATTTATTGTATATATACTTTATTTTAGTGTTATTGCACCATGGGTATGTCTGGCACATATTGCAGAATTGAGAAGAAAGCTGCCTTTGACTTTGAAAAAAACAAAAACTCTTATCCTTCTGGTATACAGGACACAATTTAGTGATAAAAAAAAGTGAAATAATGATTTTCAATATGTTTGTATTCGTATAAATATTAATAATATAAATATGTGATTTACCACAGCTGTAAAGAACTGGAAAACCCTCACAATGGATCTCGAAAGTGCCTTGACTTTAGAAAAGGTTTAGGAACCATAGACTGTATAAATGAATGGAAGGAACCCTGTATCTATTCTTTATTTCTTATTTTATTGTCTCTTTAACCTTATCATGTTGTTAAAGGTGTCCTATCGTTTATCTCACCTTGTTGATGAGTATATATGTATATTTGTTTTGGATTTAATGTGCTTTTGCCTTTACTCTGTGTGTCAAAGCACTTTGTGAACCTTTGTTTTTAAAGGTGCTATATAAATAAAGTTATTATTATTATTATTATTATTACATAAGAATTCTCAAATACTTTTCAAAATTGTACATCTATTGTGTACTTGTTTCATTATTATGAACAAACAATATATTCAGTCCTATGAGTAATATAAGACCTTTATTTTCAGTGGTTTCTTGTCCCATATTTTTTCCCATTTTGGTGCTTGTTTATATTTTTGATTCAGTGTTGACAGCTCAGTTTATGCAGTAGTTACACCAGATAAATGGCTTTATTATCATATTATTAAATGCTTATTACACCTTTACACACTTTATATGCAGTACTAGCATAGTTATGTCATCTCATCTTACCTCTCCACTTATTTTCTTTCTCTTTTATTTATGCCTTTTTACCTAAGTATTGACACCTTATCTTGTTATTGTATTTTTACCTGATCAATGTCATTTTATAAACTTAAATACACTGTTTCCAAGCACTGTGTGCAAACAAGTCATTGTTTGTTTTATCCATGGAACATAAATGATTTGACCGTGCAAACCAACTCAAAGTGTCTGATATTACCACTGTAGAACTTAATCTGGAATAACTAGATTATGGAGATGATTGAGGAAATCTAAATCAAAAGCCACACAGGGAATAGAGTGAAATACAGCCCCAGCTATGCATTAAATATATATAATTTCAAATGATTATCCTCATGACCAAAGCACATCATATTCCAACTTCTGAACATTTGCGTTTCAAAAAAGCTTACCATCGATTTTTGCAGAGGACTGTTCCGACTAAATAATAAATGTTGTCTCAAAATTAGGTCTTATGAATAAAGAATGAATGCTTCCTGTAAAAATTAACTGTGTAGAATATCAGATAGACTAGCATGTAGTGTGATATTAAACAAGCAGCATGGGGATCCTGCGTTTTAAGGTAGAGAACAAGGTTCTTCTTGTATAAGGAAAAGGATATGCTTTCTATCCTCTGGTCTATCTTACGTAATGCATGTGAGCCCCAAACTGATTTATCTTTTTATTCAGGTTTGCTCAGGAATAGTTTTAGTTCTCAGTAATAGAGAAATACAGCACACAAAAACTGCACGAGGGCTCACTAATGTGGTGTTGTGTCAGCACTGGGAGGGCTTGTGGACTGACTGCAGTTCCCCCTAAACAAGCTCAGCCCACCTTCCCGAGCAGGATTAAGCCACCCACCCTTCAGTCACCACCAAGCCACTAAATGTATCAGTTGTGCTGATTGCCATTAAATAAATCTGTGCACTCCTGCAGCATCCTTTAGCCTGTTGGGACGACAGTGAAAGTTACTTTGTTATAAATGCATAATCTGCTTTCCCCAATCCTCTCTAAGGCATTGAGTGGCAACCGGTGATGATAACTGTGCACAAAGATAATACTAATATACTACAGGAGGATGAAAATCTGAATCTCAGAGGTGATGTCCAAGTCTTTATGTCACCCTCTGGTGGTTGTGTTCAAATAAATTACTTGACTTCTCTGCACTGGGATGTTTACTTAACCAAAACTTAAATTTGATTATGTGTTTGAATACAAACCGTCTTTACTGCTGAAAAACAACAAAAAAAAACTACTCCAAGCAAACAAGATCTTTAGTCTTTTGGAAAATTGCCTCCACAAAACAAACACAATAAGAAGATTAATGAGCATGAACAAGAGCTAATTCTAACATAGTTTCAATGTTCACTTAGAAATGTCATCTACAAAACTAGTGCATCAACTGTGTGGCTGACCGGAAATGTATGATGATGTGGCATCAGCTGTACTCGATGTTCCAACCCTGAGGACTACTGATAAGAGAGAATCAGTGCAAATATGGTGTCTACTGATTCAAGATTCAAGATAATGTGTTGTTGTTTGGGATTGTGCCTAGCAACTGTCCAGTTTCTGGTTCAGCTCCTGGGGCTATACATGTCCCCCTTTATATTCTCCATGATCGCCTTGATCCTGGCTAAAAAGTGCTCTCTCTTTTGTTGATCGTGTAGGCTCTTACTATTTAAAATCAGCAAAGTAACAAATAGCTGTCAGATAATAGGCCCAATAGGCTCGTGGAGTAAAAAGAGGGCTACAGTATATCCCTCTGAAATGTGGTAGAGCAGACTTTACAAATAACTTGGTATAAAATGCAAATACCTAAGAGTAAAAGTAGTAAATGTTACTCTCCACAACTTAAAACGCTAACTGCCTGGGTACCCTCCTAGTACATTTACAGAATGACATTTGTAAAAAGCTCATTTATATATTGATCTGTCAAACAGATTTCACGATCTCTATACAAATCTTTTTTTCCCTTTGGTCTGTGTGGATATGTGTGTAAATATGTAACTATGGGTGGGATAATTGACAAGTATGTCAAGCTTTATAATGATATTGTATTAATTGTATGTTATTGTAAATAATCATTTAATCATTAAGGGGTAGGCTTAAATAAGTTTATACTTCTTCCTACTCCTTTTCGCACATGTAAATTAAGGAAAACCGCAAATGGAATTACTTATGTTATCTCTTTCTAATTTTTTACACTTTCTTTTTTTATTGTTTTTTGTTGGATAACTTTTTTTCTGTCTGTTTTTTCAAATGTCCCATGCTCGAAACATTTTGCAGTTGCACCCATGGACATTTTCTTTTTTTATCTCATAATTTCGATTTTTATCTCATAATTTTGACTTTATCTCCTAATTATGACTTTTTTTTTATCTCATAATCTCGACTTTTATGTCATTTTTATGACTTTTTATCTCATAATTTCGATTTTTTTTTTAATCTTATGATTCAGTGGCGGAAACTGCCTTCCATATAAATAGGTATATAAAATACAAAATATTAATTTAATGCAAACAATTTGCAGTCGCACCCGTTGAAATACAATGCTTATAAATTGTAATATGTTGAAAGAACAATTTATGAATAAAGTTTAATTTGAAAATGTCAACATGTTTGACGTCATCAACTCGCGACAAACTAGCTGTTGATGCAATCTTTAGTAACGTTTGTAACCTTGTCGTTAAAAAGCTCACCCGTAATGTTGGTTTAACGTAAATGTTTTAATATTTTACGGTCCTCCAGACTCTCCCGGGGCGATGCTGACCGTCAGCCGGTTGTTTCGGTGTCATTACAGCCGCTTGGCGCCGTCCCGACTCGGTGTTGTGCTCGGGTGTTTTCCTCCAGGACCACCTGAGCCCACGGTCGGGTCGGGGCTTCTCTCCTCACAGGACCGACGCTGTTTCCATGTTGTTTTACCCGCTCACAGACGCGGAGCTCGGCTGAGCAGTTACAGAGGAGTGTCCACTTCACCGAGCATCAGAAGCGACTCTATCGGACAGATCAAGCCGACACATTACCAGCTCGTTTACACGTGCAAGGTACCAGTGGTGGGATATGGAGCACTAAGCATGACTTAAGTTTCTCCCCCCCCCAAAAAAAAAATAAATAAAAATAAATATATACATAGATAAATAAATGGGAGCTCCTACCTTATTAACATATGGAAACAGAAATAAAGGAATGTAGGTGAACAAAAATGTAGGAATAATTGTAAAGCATTCGTTTATTTATTTTATTTATATATGTATATGTATTTATGTATTTCTTTACTCATTAATTTATTATTGTATTTATGCATTTATTTATCCATTTCAGCATTTTTTTTTATTTTATTCATCATTGATTTCAGAATGTAGTTATTTGTTTATATATGCGTTTATTTTTTTATTCCTGTATTTATTTATGCATGCATTTATTTATACATTTATTCCAAAATGGGGGAGGCTGGCTCAGAGATAGAGTGGGTCGTCCTCCATTCGATAGATCGGCGGTTCGATCCCCGGCTCCTCCAGTCTGCATATCGAAGTGTCCTTGGGCAAGACACTGAATCCCGAATTACTCCCCGTGCTGTGCGTGGGTGTGTGAATGTGGTGTAAATTGTTCGATAGATTAGATGGTCTGTAGATGTCCACTGCCATCAGTGTAGGAATGTCTGTGTTAAAGGGTGAAAGCGCCTTGAGTAGTCAGAAGACTAGAAAGGTGCTATATAAGTCCAAGTCCATTGACCCTTCAAGGATTTATTATTTTATTTATCATTGATTCATACATTTATTTATTCATTTATTTCTGCATTTATTAATTGAGACTTAAGTCATGTTTAGTCCTCCATAGTGGGAGAGTGTTGCTGTTGCTTTAATGGACTAAATGTTATAGTTATTTAAACATTTTGGTTGTCTTTATCTATTTTCCTGTGTTGTGAAATGTGTCTGAGTCATACACATACCTGACGTGCAGGTTGCATCATGTTTGCAGGTCTGCTCTACCAGATCCACGCAGGAGATATCCAAGCTGGCTTATCACAAGGGAGTCGTGATTGTGACATGTCCAGGGTGTAAGAATCACCACATCATCGCTGATAACCTCAGCTGGTTCTCTGACCTGGAGGGAAAGAGGTTAGTGGTGCTTTTTGGACTTCTGAACATAAACAAGCATATGTCACTGATTCATAACAGCATCGACAACATTACCATCAAAAGTGATTTTGATGAACTGATGTTGTTGTTCCTCTTTATGCTCACTCATACCATTTAATGGATCCTAACATTTGGCAGCATTTTGGTGACATCAATATTTGAGAGTAAAAAAATCAAACCTGACTCAACACATGACATAAAGACATTATTGATTAACATACCAAAAAATTGGTGAATGACAAATTGTTATCAGGACATGTACTAAGTGAGAAATAAACATGTTAGTGCACTCCGGTGGGCGTATTCTGTAATGGTCTGTTTCTAAATCACTGGACTATGATTTATTTTTACTTATTACTGGCCAACATATATAGCCAGTGTTTAACCAAACAGCAACACCTCTTTTAAAATAATATTTAAGTTTAGACAGTTGAGAAACTAAGGGGTCCGAGCACTTTATTGGGAGCTATGAGGCGAGACAGATCCCAAATCTTTCCAGGTAAATGGAAATCACAAAATACCGGTTAACAACCAATAATTCAATTCAATTTTATTTTATTTATAGTGCCAAATCATAACAAAAGTTATCTCAGGACACTTTACAGAGTAGGTAAAGACCACACTCTATGACTTATTTATGATAAACATAGACCCAACAATTCCCCCGTAGAGTACGGTGGCAACGAAAACCTTCCCTATTACTTTAGGTATAGATATATACCTATAGTAGGTATAGACCAATAAGACAACCGGCACCTCTGCAACATGTTTTAGGGTGTAAAAGCAATTCAAAATGCACTACAGAAATTGAGACTGTTGCTATATTTCAGAATGACTCACATGTTGCGATGCTTTACACTTCAGAAACATTGAAGAAATCCTTGCTGCCAAAGGAGAGACTGTGAAAAGGATTCAAGGAAGCGCTGCTTTGGAGATAGTGTTGGAGGAATCTGGCAAAGAAGAGACACAACACGGTGAAGAGACAGAGAAATCTGGCAATGAGCCAGAAAAACAATAATGCTGTGTTTGAACTGTATATAAGCTGTATAATAAACACAAATCTTTATATCTGCTAATGTATTTGTTGTTATGAATTCTAGGTAAGGAATAGGGAAATAAGTCAGACTAGCTTTTGCAGTGGATATAACTTTAATAATAATTTATATTATATATATATAATATATTCTACTCATGTATTGCATATGTTTAAACATTTCCAATGTATTGATAGATTTTAATATCCAAAATATAAAGGAATTCATAATTTAAAAATAAACAAATAAATGGCTTAATTAATAAACACTTACAATGTAGTGTGTGTGTATAAATATTGAATGAGTCTTCCTTCCAAATGTGTAAAAGTAGTGTTTAATCTTATTTTATGTAAACACTGAACGCAGTTCCGCTCCAAACTGTCCTGTGTTGACACTTCGGGCTTCGAGAGTGTGAGATCTCGCGAGAACGACGCGTTGTTATTGCTACAGATAGCGTAGCTAGCACTCAGCGAAGCTATCTAACATATCTGCAGTATTTCTGAATTGTTGGACTATGATGGATGTTCTCGGAGCCCTAGACATGACGGAGAGGCCCCGGCATCACCCGTTCCTTATCGGGGTCAGCGGAGGAACAGCCAGCGGCAAGGTCAGTCCGTTTACAGCCACGGGTTCTCCGGACTACGGAACTATAGGGAATGTGTCACCAATCGGACGCCGTTCGCTTGTATTCGCCATATGCGGACAGATGCAGTCTACCGCAGTTGCCGGTCTTTTCGTGTTGCTTGTACTGGGTGATCGCCACCTAAATGCAAGCCGAATTAATTTACACACTTCTTAGAATTTACAAGTGAAGTTTCATATGTGTACATGTTCATTTACACGTCAAATTAGAAACTGAAAGTGACCATGATGAGAGGAGGCAGTGAGAACGTTTGAGCGACGCTGAGTTTGAGCGGCTCAGGTGCTGTTTTAGATTAAAAATGGAAATTAAGAAGACTTTACGGTATATTTTCGAGCTGTTAAAAGCATGTCATTCATAATTAAGGACTGAAGTATGATCCTGGATGTTTTGACAACATTGCTGTTAATGTGAACGACCAGCAGCTCCCAGTGTTTACGGCGAGGAGATCGGGGTGTCCGACTAGGGCCGAGAGGAGCACACGGCTAACTCAACAGTTAGCGTCCTTGTGACCACTCTTGTAAACACAAAGATAAACAAGGCCGTTAAAACGATACATGGTTACAAAGATAAGAAGTTAGACTTTGATTTAACACCATGAAATAAACTCTAAACATTACACTATCTGTGATATTCGTAGGTTAAACAGACATTTTGATAGAACTTAGGCAAATACTGTCCGACTTGTGACACAGTTAGCATCCCGAATAGCTTAGCTTTGCAACATTAGCATTTATCAAACTGTCAAACCAGCTGGCACGCCCCCCTCGCGCAGCTAGCTCACATTTTCTTTACATTACTTCATTAACACACTAAAGCGGTCATTACATGTATATTCTGCTTATATTACCCACCTTTTACCAACACTTGTTTGTGACCTTTTAGCCCAGAAGAGCTTCATACAGCGGGCTACAGGGTCCGTACGGGTGCGGGGAATCCTTGAAACCACTTCAGTGTCAGTGTGGTGTTTTCAAGGTTTGAATAAAGTGCCTGAAATGTTATGTTATATGGGATGGCATATAATGGGATGGACATTTTTGCATGAAAAGGGACTTTTGATGATTAACAAATTTTCAAAATAGTTGATTATATTTCTATCGATCAATTAGTCGAGTTAGTTTTCCTTTCACTTCCTTCTGTACAAAGTTGTCTCAAAACATCTTGTTGGACAATAACATCTAATCTAATGTGATTAACAATAAGTACGGAGTATTGTAAACTGAGTATTGTCCACTGTATAAATATGTAGTTTACCATAGCTGCAAGGTGCTGGACAACCTTAAAATGCTATAAATTTGACTTTGGAAAAAGGTGTAGGAACCCTGGAATTAGCTGCTGTAAAGAGTTCGACAATTCTCTCCCCGATCTGATAAACATACACTGAGAGAGTCCCTGATATAATACAGTTTTGTTCCCCTCTGTTCCTCAGGACACTAAACAGAAACTGCATTTCTGTTTGTTAGTTTAAAGTATAACAATACCAGGTCATAAATACCAGTAGTTGATCGAAAGGAGTTTTCTTGCAACAGTCAACAGTTTGCGCCAAGATCATGGAGCTCCTGGGCCAGAACAAGGTGGACCACCGCCAGAGGAAGGTCGCGATCATAAGCCAGGACAGCTTCTACAGAGTCCTGACTCCAGAGCAAAAGGGGAAAGCGCTGAAGGGCCAGTACAACTTTGATCACCCAGGTATGTCCAGGCTACAGAGCGGCCTTTTTCCCGTCCAGTTTCTTTACAACAGCTGTATTGATATGTTTTAGACTTCCCACCTGTAATATACAACCAAGACCAAAACCTACTCCATCCTCAGCCTGCAGTGACAAAGAGGTCATATTGCAGTTAAAGATCTAAATTGATTCATTATTGTTAATACTGGGGCTTCCTGGCAGTTCACTTAAAGATCTTATTCTAAAGTGTGCACCGTATGCGTACTCATGAATGTAATTTCTTTCCTCATATGCACCAGAATGTGAGTTGAGTGTGTTGTATTTAGTATACAGTATATCGTTTACATGCTGCATGCACTGCATTGATTTTTAAACTTCTACCATTTCTGTTTAATGTCTTGCAGAGGCGTTTGACACAGAGTTAATGTTCAAAACCTTAAAGGACATTGCGGAGGGAAAAGTGGTTGAAGTGCCAACATATGACTTTGTCACTCATTCCAGGTAGGAAGGACGTTTATCACATAACTTCATCCCTAAAGAGACTTCATCTTTCCCCCCAGAACTAATAATTCTCATCAACACTGCATCTGTATATAACGTGTGCCTATTTCCAGGTTGGATGACAGGATCACAGTGTACCCAGCAGACGTGGTCCTCTTTGAGGGGATCCTGGTCTTCTACCCCCAGAAAGTGCGCGATATGTTTCACATGAAACTCTTTGTGGACACAGATTCCGACGTCCGACTGTCTCGCAGAGGTATCGATGTCCCCCTCACACACAATATTCCAGATGTTGCCACAGTATAACAACTGTTTGACTTAATTTTTCCGTAGTTCTGCGAGACATGACCAGAGGGAGAGACCTCGAGCAAATTCTCACGCAGTATACAACATTTGTCAAGCCTGCTTTTGAGGAGTTTTGTTTGCCCGTAAGTATGATTGCTCTCACGAATGTGTGCCTTTTACAATGTCTTACTTTATAAACAAACCTTAACACATCTGGTTCTCTCTCAGACAAAGAAGTATGTAGATGTCATCATTCCACGAGGAGTTGACAATATGGGTAAGTGTTTCCCCTAATTAAGTTGCTTTTCCATTAATTTTTCCAGCATAAATGCCTGACAAGTCATCTGTCTCTCCCCAGTGGCCATCAACCTCATCGTACAGCACATCCAAGACATACTGAATGGCGATATTTGCAAATGGCAGCGCGCTTCCATTAACGGCCATGCGCGAGGCTTCAAACGGGCGATATCCGACCAGGGTGACCTGCACAACGGAGTCGCTAATCCTCCAGGAAAGAGGGTCCTGCTGGAGCCCACTTGTCGGCCTCACTGAGACTGTGTGGGTGCATGGGGGGTGGACAGATGTGTCCAGACTGTGAATATGAGCTTGGAGTCGGTACCGATTTGTATAGAAAAAAAAAGGGTCAGCAACTGAATCTCCCTCTGCAGCATTTTCTGTTTTTTAAAGTATCCACAATCACACTGTGCAAACATGCAGTGCTGCCACCTCTTCCTAATTTCACTGTACTTATCGGTCATAACCGATATGATAATAGATTATGCTTTGTTCACATGTAACAGTCTTCCATGATAGTGTTTGACTTTTCAGTGTCGACTGGTCAGATCACTGGTTACTGAGCGGGAGGGTGATATAGTTCAGGGTAGGAAGCGTTATTTAAATGTGATTCTTTTGCACTTTAACCTTGTATTTACAGTTGCCTTTTTGTTGCTTTAATTGAGACATTTAAATGACATTTGCAGTTTGAATAGCATTTAAATATCTCGAGGAATTCCACACTAACATGTTATCTCGCCACTTTCCCGTTTTGTTTTAACTTATTTAAATCCGATTACGCCAGATGACTGTGTAGTAGTGTCACACCTAGATTGTTATTGCGTGCTTACAGTTGAATACATGCCTTAATTTTTTTTTAAGTTCATTTTCCACTGACCATTCTGTACACCAATAAATGGAAAAGTGTAAGTCCTATTTGAGTTTTGACCTCGAAAATGAAGCGTCTGACCGACACCGTGTATAGAAACAGAGCTGTTTTGTTTTATTGGAGTTTGAGAGCACAGTGTGACGTGTTGGTTTTGACCATTATCCCAAAAAGGAATCGAAATTATTTACTACAGCACATGTTGGAAAGACAAACACACACAAAGTCACCGAAGACTTCAGTCACACACAAACACTCTTTCACACACCGACATGACTGGGACGTGATTGTGATTGCCCGATGGTTCTCTACACTTGAACACGGCACACAATGATTCAGTATGACATACATAGATCACAGCATCTTTAGTAATTTATCTTTTTGTGTTTTTGCTTTGCTTTTTTTAGTGCACATACATATGGCACTTGGGAGAAGCTAAGCTCTTCTCATAAGCATAAACATCCTTTTTAAGAACAAAAGGAGCACTGTATATAATACATTTCATAACCGTACGTGATTCTTACACAACATGTTTCAAAACAAACTCATAGGTTCCAGTCTCTAATGGTCATCCTCTCTTCAAGTTCAAATCCCCTCACGCCTCCAGCAGATTCTCGCGTCTGCAGCCTGCGTGTTGACGTCACAGTTCAGGGCAGGCCGCTCTCGAGGTCTTGCTGTGTGAGGGGAGCTCATGAGTCGGGGGGGGGCTGCAGAAGATGACCAACAAATGGCACATACATAAAGGAAGAGGAAGGAGCAACTCTTGAGAGTAATGGACCATTCAGTTCAATGTCACACACACGAAACAGCTCCACTCTAAAACAGAGAGCCCAGGGAGCAGACTTTGGTTTATTTCCGTAGCATCTCCCTGTCCGCTCTGTGTGATTCTTCACTCCTCCTTGGCACCGGGCTTCCTCTCCTTTTCACCGTAGTCACTGAATCTCTCCCCGTCTACACGCCGGAGCCGCAGTAATCCCAATTACAATCTCCCAGAGCAGCGGAGCTCTTTGTAAACCTCAGCCACGCTTCAGTTTTCCGTAGTTTGTTCTGCATTCCCCACATCGAGTCTCCCATTAGCTCCAGCGGATAGCTTCCATTCTTCTTTCTCTCAGTCTGTAGTAAAGTGGAGTTAGTGTCATGAAGCACAGTTGGAGGTCAGTCTTGAAGGCCCCACGGGGCTCTAGGTCTTCTCCTCGCGTTCCGTCTTGCGCCTGGTGATGTTCTTGGGCTTGATCTTCAGCGACAGCTCCCACAGGGCCTCCTCTGCCAGGTGGTCGCTGAAGTCGTTGAAGAAACAGACAATGTCTTCATTGCGCTTCAGCTCATAATGCCTGAAATGAGAAGAGGTGGAGCTTTGATTAATGCAGTCATTCATTAATGAAAAAACAAACGGCTCGTGGAGATGCCAGCGATGCTTTATGATATTAAAATTTGATGAGAAACAAAGTAAGCATCCACCGTATTTCCTGCCAATGGCAAACAAATGATGACATTTATTATTCTGATTGATGTTCACAAAGCTTTCTAATGATATATCAAGATTAGGTGCATCTTTTCATCATACTGTAAATGCATCCCAGTGGACCTACACTTGCTGGAAGCGCCGCATGCTGTCCAGAATGTTGAACTGCTGCCAGCGTTTCGAGAAATTAACCTTCCCGTCAATCAGGTCAGGGTTCCCTAGGTGGACGAAGGTCAAGTCCTGCAGAATGAGACCCCTGGAAGAACAAGGAGTCACATCAAATCGTGGCTATCGGCTAAAAACATCTGTACGAGTTCAAACATTTATTAACTTACAGGTATGGGATGCATGGAGGCTCCACCTCAGCCAGAGCAGCTCTGTACGCTCTGAAGGAGGAGGAGCTGTCAATCAACGTGCAATATTCCTCCAATCCCTGAGAAAAGGATAAGGGGGGATGCAAGAGAAGAGGGATAATTATGATACTTGAGAAGTGATCAATTTCTTTATTTTCATAACATTTCCTTATAAAATTACAGGTTATTTTACAGGTCAGCCTTAAAAAGTACAGTATGCCTTCCCTCCCAAGCTTGGCAAATGAAATCTGCTTAAAAAGTTCCCTTCCTGAAGCACAACTCAAGTTTTTCATAGTCATCCAGCCAAAAGAAATAAACAAGGAGGTCGTTTTACTAGAAAAAAAATACATCTCAGCTTTAACAGGAAAAACAGTACCTAATTCCCATTTTCATCTATCTCCCTCACACTCAATCTGTCCTTCTCTAGAGTGGAATTAAACCTGCCAGTCTCTAAGGCTAAAGGGAACGTTCCTGCGTAACTGTGCACAAAGGGATCTTTGTCTTTTATATTATATTATACTTCACATAAAGTTCTGCATTGTAGCTACTCTTTATGACAATAGGTTCATCATTTTGGTTTACACCTTATCAACGGATCATTTCTCTTTATACATGAGAAACATTTTGTAAAGTAACTGGTTCTGGAAAATAAAGAGACGAGACTATCTCTCTTGTTAACATGCTGATACGCAACATCGTAACCGTCCCACTCCTCTCACCTCTGAGGTCTGTTTCTGCCACTCCAATCTCCTGATGGGGGCAGAGTCCAGGGCGGACAGTATTGCCAGGTAGGAGTTGAAATTATTCAACTTTCTTAAGTGCTGTAAAGACATTTGTATGGATGTTATATTGGTAAACAACAAGCACATTAACAAATAGGATATTTTTCCACTATAATGTGACTCACCTTCATTATCTTGATGAACTTGAGAAGCAGCTTCTCTCTGTCTTGGGCTTTCTCCTGCTGAATTATCAAAGAGCGGACCCTGTAGGGCGAAGAGAACGTGACAGTATGGTGTCAACAGGATGGAATAACGATGAAAGACGGCGAGACGCCACGGCATAAAGTTCAGGGTCTCACCAATAGCTCATGTTGTTAAAGTGCTCTGTGAACTGAGTCAGGTTCGGACTCTTCTCCTCGTTCTGCTCCTTGGCCCAGAGCAGCACCTCAGGAATCTGACGGAGGACAGGGAAGAGTTAAAGCTGGGGTGGACTCCGTGGAGCTCGAGACATAATCAGTGTCGACATACTAGGAGGACTGACACAAAGACGCCACTGTACCTCAATTTTATAGAAGAGCTCAGCATCGAGGAGAGTGAGCTGATCGGCGATCTCATGACTGCGGAAGTCGTGCAGAGTTCCGGGCCTGTTGGGACACAAACTACCAGGTGAGGCCTTCACTTTTCCCCGGTCAATCTTAGTCGTTCCTTGTGTGGCAGCTAAACGGTTTTACAAGTCTGGTCATGTTGTAAAATAAACATGAACCCAAGAGTTTGAATCTAATTTTTTTTTTTAAATAAACATATTTTAACTAGTGAGGTTCTACCGTGTCAATTTGCATTATGTCACACTGAGATGAAATCTTCTATTTCAGATTTTATATCTATAATATTTTAATGTCTTCTTTCAGTATATTTGTATCCGCTCAGCACAAAATCACCAGCTCAAATTCCTGGTATGTAATCCGTTACATACTTGGCAATAAAGTTGATTCTGATTCTGAAAGGTTGCATTTAGGAAATAATATTTACATTTCTCTTACACTTCTCTCCATATATTTCTTCATCCAATAGGAGTAAATATTGTGTTTTGTAAAAATCAATAAAAAAAAAAGAAGTACCTTTTGATGGTAATGTTGTTTTGTTAATTAAAATACTTACATTATTTATCAAGTGGTAAATAAAGCACGGTGTACGTCAGAAGAGTTGTTTTATTATTTCAATGGAAACATTATCAAACATTTGAGAGGAGCCCTTATATATGGAGTTATAGGAGTGCCATAAAAAAAGAATAAATATGTAAAAGAATAAGAAAAACAAATGTGACAACACTCAGAAATAAATCAAATAATAAATAAATGTGGAAATGCAAAGACAAAAAAACAAATATAAAATAACTATTTTGAGTATTTTCATTCATTTCCTGTATATATTTATTATTATATTTTAAAATATATTTATGTTTTATAGACATTACTATAATGACTAAATAATAATTTTAAGTAATTTATTTTACTATTTGTATTTATATTGTTTTTGTCAAATAACATTTATATATTTTCATCCCTTCATTTTTACTTATATTTTTCGAGGAAGGACACATCATGGCAGAAGCGGGACAAGAGTTAAAGGAAAGGTTGGCTTGTTGGACACATTGATTATCAATTTAAGTAATCTTAACCTTGTGTAGTGTTATGGTTTCTGATGGTCAGTTCAGCATGTAATGAATGAAACACTGTCTGTTTTCATCAAGGGCGCTGAGCCATAAGAATGGCCTCAAAGCAGCGTTACACTCATCTAGTATCCACACCATACCAGTCTCAGTACCCCCCCACAGTACCTTGCAGAGACCCCTCGGGCGGCGAGCGGCTTGAGGGAGTTGGTGTAGCGCAGCAGCTTCCTCTGCTCCACCTTATCTAGGATGTTCTTGCGGAGCACGCGGGCGAGGCTGAGCTCGCCATTGCACACCAGCGTGAACACCAGGTCCATCAGCTGTTTCAAGATGTCCTCTGTCAGCTCCACCAAGCTGGAGGACGGAGGGAGAGAAGAAGGGAATGATTCAAATTTGTGATGGGGTAAACAAATGAGAGAAGCACTAATTCAATTGGTTGTTGATGACCAGATGTGCACGTTCATGACCACAACTCCTCAATTAAAAAGGGAGATTTGGAACAAAAAAGAGAAATGTATCAGGATGCTCTTGTAAACATAGGGACATACTTTATGGTTATAGCTGTCGGAAAAACAATAACGTAAAGCTCTTATGATGCTTGAGTTCAAATAAACATTATATAACAGTGCAATTCATTGTCTGAAGGGTATTACGACTGAAGAATTACTTTTATCCTGGTATGGCATCATCAAATCAATCATTCATGACTTTACATAATGCAGTTTGGCTACAGATGTCAATAACCAGCCATCTCTGAGCACAGTTTTGACTCATGAAACTTTAAAGTGAAGCAACATCTAATTCTCATAGGTCGTTTATATCTATGAGTCGTGAGCAGTTCAACTTCAGAGTGTCTTTCCTTCTCAGATTTTTTCAGTTGAATTATTGTTGTAGATCTGAAGAGGTCGTTTCTTGGTCGACATTTCTTTATAAAACCTTGCTTACACATGACATACGCAGTCCTATTTAAAGCACGAGCAATAGCCATGTTTCTTTATTTATTCATTCACTGAGAGATCATGTTTCCTCTCCACATATCTGAGACATGCTTCCCTGAGGTGGTTCACCACAAACTCTGATAAAGGTCTTCCCCAGATTTTCTACTCACCACAGCTCATCCACCACACGGACCAGCACAAAGAACGTGTTCTTGCTGACTCGTTTCTTGAAGGTGTCCGGACTGTGGCAGAACCGAGTATATGTGCGCAGTGGTCAAGGACAAAGAAAACAATACTATATGTGGTATTTAAAATACGACAACACATTTCATCAAAACCTCTGGCACGTACCGAATATGATGCTTCATCAAGTGAGGAGACAAGACGTCTGATGTTTTTCTCTCATAAAATACAGTGCAGCCCGACACACATATGGGATTTTGGAGGCTGATAATGATTTTAGAGGAACACTGGCACGGCACAGTAACTGTGGTTTCTTTTAAGTTGTGTGGTTCTCTTTTAGCCTTATTATATGCAAAACCCCCCCACGTAGAAATCACTGTAAGTTCTATGGAGTAACAAGCTAGTTGCTAGCTAAAAACAGTGACAAAACATTACACATGGAAGATGCTACTGGAAAGCCAGCTTTTTAGATAATAGCAGAGAAAAACACAGGAGGGAGAAGTTATTTTCTCTTGAGGTACCATTAAGCAAGGCACACGATCACAATATTTTCAGCAGTCATTTAGACTTCAGTATCCATCAGAAGAGGATCACAGTCGAACTGGAGGTCTCCATCTGTGTCACTTCTAACTGATTGAGCTAAATAAGAGTAGAGTCTTGGTAAATAAGGATTTAAAAAAAATCACTAAGCAATAAAAACAGCCTCCAGTGATTGAGCACACAGTGACATGTCGAGTGATTTGAAAAGGATATCTGTAGTGTAGCTTCTTAATGAGGTCCTCTGGGGTTATAAAAGTCCTATACGTAGTCAGAAAGGCTTCACAGTACAAAACAAGATCTGTGGAGCAAAAAGAGAAGAAGAAAGCAGCATATTTCAGTTGAAGTGCAGCCAGGGCTCCCAATTAACTGAATAAAGCTAAAAACACACCATCAAATGTGAAGGCTACATAGCCTGACTGACACATAACACACAAATAACTGAACCAGAGAGAGAGACTGAGGCTATTTAAAATGCTACTCACACAAGAAGATTAGCAATGTAATAACACATCAGTCAAACTACAGAAATAAAAATAAATCTGTCTTTGAATATAGAATGATTGCAAGTACGTCAAGCTAGCAAAAATAAAGCTGCACTAGTGACCCAGAAGCCCAGTAACATACTGAACTGTGCGTAGGAAACACACAGGGTAAGAATGAGTCCTAACGTGTTCTGTACTGTACCTTTGCGGTCTGTTTCTGTAGCGTGGACTAATAGAATATCTCCTGATCCAGCACGAACGTCAGGGCCATCGTCATTCTGGGAAAATTAAAGAGAGCAAGCGAGGCGCAAAGAATTGGAACGACAGAAAGATGGGAGAGGTGGATGAGATTCAAAGCAGGAGGGGAGTGGTTAGATTTGATGTGAGGTGATGCAGTCTAGATCAAAATGTAGCTTGCACCTTTCCTTCTTGTGCCTGTTTTTTCCCCTCTTTGCTTCCCCCCCCCTTCTTAACAGCCCCCACCTCTCCCTGTCCTGCACCAGCTCCTCTGATGACGGAGAAAAAGTCAGACTTGTGCGTGATAAAAGCCCCGCCACTGCAATATGCCTTCTGTAGCAGCTTTAAATGTCATCACAGGCTATAAATCTTCCCTCCTCCCCATTTCTGATCCCTCTCTATCTCCTTTTGTAAATGATTGCTGTCACATTGGCCCTAACCTTGCAGAGTGAAGCATTTTCACACATCTGTCTATCAGACTGCACCACACAGGACAAAAGAGGAGGAGGAGGCATGGGAGGAGGGCGCTTTGTCAATTTCAGCTCTGCAGTTCCAGATACTTTACTCCAGAGGGCAGCAATGGCCATCAGTGGTGCATCACAAGATCTGATTTCATGTCTGAGTGACTCAAAGTGACCTTTAGCCTGCTGCTGGACTAACGGGATAAAATATGCTTTGTATGCAGGTGCTGCAGTGTTCTGTCACAGCAGATTTCTAAAAACAGCACACGGCATCAGCAGTGTGGTTGTCTTACTTCTTGTTTTAGTGTTATCCTGCTCATAATCTCCTTGTGGTCGATGAGGGAGAGCTCGTCCACATCTTCCTCGTCGCTGCCAGCCGACTCTGTTGACTTCTGCCGCCTGCAACAAACACACACACACACACACAATGAGCATCAGCACAGGAATACTCACAATTTTCGGAGACGCCGATGACTTATAGCTCTGACCCAAAGCCTCACTGCTAACAGGAGCTGAAACGTTGATCAATTAATGGTTTCATTCATTTTAAACACAAATGGCATACATTCTTTGGTTTCGGCTTATGTAATGTGTTCACACTGGAAAAGTGACTAGTGTCTGTCTCACTATTTTCCCACAATGCAATGCACAATGGCAGTGAAGAAGGAGCTCACAGCTAAAAAAAAAAAAGAAGAAATAAATTACGGATGGTTGTGAAACAGCTCCAGGAACAACAACTACAAAAAAAATGAATAATTTAAGTTTTGGAAAATTAATTTTTATGGGGTTTTTTTGTTAAATTTTAACTGAAACTGCATTTACATATCTGCTCCGTAAATCACTTCATAATTCACAACACATTCTTTGAGAAACGAAACTAAATCATGGAGAAATTTTCCCGATGGCACCCTGGGGTTTTCCATTCATTCGTCAGAATGCATTTTAAACAAGTAGTATGAAAAAGGACATCTAACAGTGCATCTAAGGATGTAAACATTTCCACCCTTACCTTTCCTTGTCCAAAGCCTCCTTGCTGTTGGACGATGGAATCTGAGGGGTGGGGTCTTGAAGTACATCGTCGGCTGTGATCGTTTCCTGATCATGGAGGGAAAAGCAATAATCAACATGTGTACTGTGGGTTACATGGAACAACACTGATGAATGGTTCCATGCAGTGACAGAGGGCTGGCTATCGATGAGATCGTATGAACCACCAGTGCATGCAACACTTGTGGTGGAAGGGAGGATGGAAGCGTACAAAATGTCTGTTATAACTATGTTTAAAAAGTATGTTACACGTGTTGATGGGTAAAATGCAGCTTTTCCTCAGAATGTGCGGGGAAAACCCCAACAGATGATGAGACCCGAAAAAGAAAGACACCAGAGGGCAGAACTCATACACACGGAAACAGCACCCGATGTAAAACCCCAAGTACAAATCACACATCCATACGTTGTTACATTTGCGCTCACAATCTCAACACACCAACAATACACCCTGAAAGTACAGGCTGAGCCGAGGGAATACAAACACAACCACACACGCTGTAAAACATGCACAGGTGCACATAAGCAGTTATGAGGAATGTTATTGGAAAATTGAAAACCGGTGAACCATTGAGAATTCCTTCTGGAGCGGTGACATGTCAGGTGTTAGATCGGAACAAGGTTAAATGCTCGTTACAGTAAAAGCGCAGCCAGAGAGACAGCAAGTCACCAGCCAGGCAGTCAGAAGAACATACAGATGGACATCTTTTCCACAGACACCAACCATAGCACAGAAGTCCCTTGCAGGCAAACCTGTGAACCTGAAGTCATGCTCAGTCAGGTTTGGCTACATTCACATTCCATTTCAGTGCCATCAGTTCGAGGGATGAATCAATAAGAGCTGCTCACAGCAACAGTTGAGTGCCGCGAGTGAAATCTGCCCGTCAAACTTCAAATCCCTCGCCGCGTTTCAAATTGATTCATACTCCTGAAGTGATGGTACGTGCAAATGGAATTGACCTTTCACCCGTGGCGGTCAGCTACTTACTCTGAGGGAGAGAGGCAGCTCCCCATTGGCCTGGCTGGATGAGTACAAGTTGACGTACTCCCCCTCCCCGCCCTCGTCATTTGCACTCTCGCTCTACGGGAAAAGAGGAGGGACACAAATCCAGGCGTGAGGGAGCGGAGAGGGGCACAGAGTGTTTACTAACAGACGTCAAGTGTGAATATATGGCTAAGGAGGAGAGAAAGCGGCTAGCTGAGGGTTTGGTATTGTACAGTGAGCGGTGTGTTTTCCAGCTCAGTATCGTCATGACCACCAGGTGGCACTGGAGTGCATCATTTGTAAAGGTAAGAGTGTTTACTGGCAAAAAAGAACATGCAATGCAACATGCTCTACTGGGATTCTTTTAAGACCAATAATCAGACAGCAGACAGTTTGTGGGCAGTGATAATGACGACAAGATGCCTCTAAGTGAATGAGTCACTGTATTATCATCTGAGCAACAATACTGAACACCAAACTGCTGCAATCTGTACCAATCTGCCAAGGGAAGGGGTCCAGTATCACATTTTGTTATCTGTCTTCGAGAGCTGGGTCATAGGAGTGTCCTTCCAACATCTATCCTTTGTAAGCTCACCGCTGAGGTGTGGAGAGAGTCAGTGAGAGAAGACTCAGAAGGAAGACAGACAGCCACAGAGCCCATTGAGCCAGCCAGGGAACCGTTGGGCCCGCCCCCGCCGCCATCCAGAATGGTGGCATTGGTCAAGGCAACCTGGTCCAAGCTCTGTGATTGGTGGAAAGAAGGAAAGCAGGAAAGAAAGAAAAAAATAATAAAATAAAATACAGCACCAAAGGGGATCAGAGAGGTGAAGACAGAGCAGATAGAAAAAGAAGCTGAACAAGAGGAAGCAGTGGGGGAAGGGGTGTTCACCCAACACCTTCATGAAGCCTGGACTGTGTGAGAGTGATGTGCCTGAACATGAAATACACTGCACACAAAGATACACCCCATAAAATGAAAATGTGGGACTAGTGACAACAGACACATCTCCAGTGAACATGGAAGATGGCAAGACAGAAATGTATAACAAGGAAACGTGTAGATAAGATAACTGTGCATGTGTGGGGCCAGCTGAGGAGATGTTTGGGAGGAGGGCAGTGGTGACCTGTTCTAACATGTTGCACCTATCAACCTTGTTTCAGCATACCAGTACAGAGGGGTGCTGCAAACACACAGATCACTGATAATCACCACACACACTCAGCTGACACACACAGAAATGCATGCACATGTTCATGCACAGACACGCAGGATCAGCGGGAAAAATCAAGGCCTCTCACTCTCCTCTTGCTCGTAGCAGCAGTGTTAAAAAATACTGTCTATACTAACAGCAGCAACACACACGAGGGAGCTGAGGGACGATTCTAATTTTAAATTAACTACGGAATATTTTTTTACCACTCAACGTATGCAAAGCAGCTTCCCTGTCATACCTAAACATCCCCAAAAATCACCTTGCCTTAAGGAGTCGAGGAATGCAAACAATTCCCAAAAATAGATAAATGGGAGGTGTGGAAGTGTGTGTGCATTTAGGGTGGGAGGAGGGTACAGCAAGTGGGTGAAGGGCGAGACAAGACAGATAGGAGAGAGCAGAGAGTGTGCTGGCAGAGACTGACGCTGGAGGATGAAAAAGACGAGGTAGAGAGGAAAGAAGAAGAGCAGAAACGGGAGAGGAATGTGTTTTCCATCAGGTCCATCTGGTGCTGCATTCCACTGGAGAAACCCTGAGGGAGATCCACACCGTGCCTTAGGGTGTCTCGCACACCAAGGGGTCACCACGGGTCAACCACCTCCCAAAAGAAACCACTGTGATGCATCACCAGGTCGCTATGCTGTCAGGGTCAAGGAATATGTAACTGGAATATAGCATTGTTTAACCACAGGTTGAGTCATTAACAAGAACCTGTTGATGGTTGAAACGTTCCACTTAGACCAACACAGGGCTATGTTGCTCTTTATAATCCCCAAGCAAAGGCCTGACAGTCTCTTGTGATATTTGGATGGACTGCTCCAGACACACAACACACTGACTGTATCTCTGAGGCAAACAAAAGGAGGCAAAGGGTCAGATATTATCTGTCATGTGGAGGAATGCTTCGGTGCAACGCAGACACACAAACTTGGCTAGCCAGAGGCACACACTCACGACCAAGCAAAGCACGCATTAATAATGCTTCAGCTTAAAAAAACAAATAACACACAGAAATACAACAAATGCACACTGTCAAAACAAATGCACACATGGATGGGGTGGATGAACACAATTAAGGACCACACAGCAACCAAGCAACTGCCCTTGAGGGATGATGACCCCATCAGGAACCTCAAAGGGGCAAGGGGTAGATAAGCAGACGGTATCACATATGGAGCACACAGAGGTCAAGCCGCCCCCTGGACAAGTCCAGGTCCACACAGCACCCACACCAGAGTGGAGAAATGGAGGTGGAGGGATGGGGGGTGTTAAAGAAAGGGGGTTGGGGCTGACTCACCGTCGGTGTGGTCAAGGAAGCTTGGCCAATCAGGTACGAGTTAGAAACAGACATGCTGAGGCCCAGCCCAGAGCCTGCCTCCTCCATGGCCGCCACAGACGGCTGGAGGTGGCAAGAGAGAGAAGAGGAGGAGGAGGAAGAGGGAGAGGAAGAGTGAGAGGCCTGAGGAAGGAGAGAGAAAGGTAGAAAAGATAGAAAAGAAAGTAAGTGAGAGTAATGTGGGTTAAGAAAGGCAAAGAGGGATAACGGGAGTGTTAAGGGAGAAAAAAGAAAAAAAAAGGGGACAGTTGATTACACTAGTAAGCAAGACTGAATTAGAACAGATTTAATCAAAGTTCAGCAGCAGAAGAAGCGGTGAAAGCTGAGGAAGATTCTAGTAGTTGAGCTGAGAGGCATCAGCTTACTGGCTATGGAAGTAAATACTGTACAGACTACCGCTGTTGAAGTGTTACCATGTTTAAATTATTTCTAGAAAGAACAAATAATTACTAGATGTACAGGTTACACATATTTATGACCACTGTGACAACTTTCTTTTAATATCCTGAGCTTTAAGGGCTTTCCAGAAACCAGGCAAAGTCCAACATGTTCTAAACAGGGCCAATATGATCTGCTCTGGGGTTTTTTTTCCTTATCCAAACAGCAGCTGAAAAGATTTTTTTTTTTTTTTTTGCAAAGCCGTGTAAAGTCGCCAAAGCGTGTAAGCCTGGAACATGGGTTTATGGAGGAGGCAAACCGGCTTATTCCACTGGGCCACTAGCTCATCAAGTCCAAAACATGAGGCCAGATTAGGCCTTGCGGCAGGAGCAGAGATGAGCGCCGTCGGACTGTACGCTCAGACAAAAGAATGATAAAAATAAAAGCTGGGCGCAGGGCTCCAAATACACAGTTGTGGTGGCAGGGAGAGGACAACTGACAAAGAGAAAGAAGACTCTCTGAGGTGGCCTGGGTGGACTGACACGCAAGGCTATTTTCATTACTGTGCGATGATACTGTACATCCAGCTATACTCTGGAGAAGAGCTCCATCTGTTTACTGTCCACAACAGTACGGTCTTCATTACTAAACAGCTTTAGGCCAACCACAGATCAATTTGTCACCTTCAAATGTGTAGGGCAGGTGTTAGTGTGGGAAGATAAGTAAGTGTGTTTCTTTGTGAGAACACCATGTGCCACAGAAGACAATGTGGCAAACCACAGACCATCTACTGTACATGCAGTGTTTTGCTGGTTAACGGAGCTCTACAGTGGCAATCATTTAAGGGAAATTCCTGTATATTTCAACCTTGTTGTTCCCCCGTTAGCCAATGTGGTTATTCAAGGGTACTACTGGAAATCAGGTTTGATTGTTTAGTGCGAGTCCTTGTTTCCCTCAATCTCAATGGGGTTGGAGAGTGCAAAGTAATCATGATATATAGTCTCAATAGTCACATTAATGGGAAATATGAAAAAGTTAAATAATTAAAGTTAAATCTTAATATTATGCTTATTTTCCGGTTCATACTTGTATTTTGGGTTTTTACTAGAGCATGTCTACATGCTTCGATGTTAAAAAAAGAAAACAACATTATTTTTCTCATCTTGTCTGTCTATATCTCAGTATTCACCCTCTGTTTGAAATGCTCCGTTTTAGCGTCTGTCTCTTTAGGGCCCCTCCTGAAAAGGCCAAGTCTGCTCTGATTGGTCAGTGTTGCCAGATCTTTAGCATCTGCGCTCTCTGCTTCTCTGCCCCGCCACTGCAGCCGGGGAATGACTATAGTAACACTTTTAACCTATATATAGCATAGTTGTGACATCACAACCATACGGAAGTCCTGACGGCTCATTTAAAAACACACAATTTCTGAATACAGGTTGGCCCAATATTGCACCTTAACCTGCTTTATAATCAAAACGACATGGAAGACTTAACTTTTTACAAAATGGGACCTCCGTAACAATATTCATGACTACATAAGCAGCAAGCAAATAATATAAAAATCTTTAGGTACTAGTATTCATCAAGAGTTTAACACTCAAAAACTCAGCTAACTTGCTGCTAGACTGTGATTGGTGCAGGTGAAGTATTGTCATCATCTTCATCCACTTCAAACCAGTGAGAAGCACATTGATAAAAAGTAAATACACAAATAACAATAACCCAAATTGTTCCAACCTTGGCAAAAAAAAACACTCATATTGTAATTAGTAGTATGTAGTACTTGTCAGGGTCTTTAAAAGGTTTAATTTCAAACTTGCATGGCTCATCACAGAGTAACCTCCTGTGCTATGATCTATCCAATAGTGCCTCTTCCTCTCTCTGCACACTGACTCTCTGTCAGCCAGTTGTCTCAATTAACCTAGACGCCGACCCAGATTAAGATAGGTGGACTCAATCTGATGTGAGGCTGATAAAAGGCGGGTCTTATCTGCTACTAACAACCAAACACCTCCGTGTACGAACACATGTCTGCTTTGGTTACAGAAAGGGGAGATAGAGAGATTAAGGAGGGGGGCTGAATAGGTGAGAGAGATAACAAGATAGGAGGAGGCTCAAAACAAAATTGATGAGGATTACCACTGGAATGTACTTTAGCCCCAGAATGCAATCTGCATTCTTTCCCACTCTTTCCTTCCCAGCCACGAAAAAGCATTAAGATATTGGGAACATCAAACAGGGTTGTTTGTTTTGTTCACACATGACGGTAACCCAGTCCTCACGACACCCTTTGTCACGGGAATCTCATATATTAACAGTATAATCAATGAAAGCTCCACAGCCTCGAAGTTTTGGTCCAAATTAGAAGAAGATGAACTGAACATTTTAAGGAATTTAAATTACAGCTTTGCTCACAGACCAAATTAGTTAACCCAACTATGTATTTCTCCCCACTTGTGGAAGACACTTTAATGTAACCCTGGTAGTTTATGGGAAACAGCACAATATCAAACTCACTGGTTTTGGTGCTTCAGAAGGATAACTCTCATGATACTTGCACACACGGAGAGTTTCTTACCAGTTGCCTTTGTTTTGGGGGCAATGCTGGAGGCAGCAGCGGCTCATGGACTGAGTCGGTGCTGCTGAAGGAGTCGTTGAAGCAGTAGACCTCCTGGAAGCGCTTGTTACGCTGCTCGTAGATGCTCTCGCTCTGTGGCATCTGGTAGAACATGGACGGCTGCGGCTCGGAGTAGTCTTCCACAAACTGCATGTACTGGAGGACTGGGGGTGGATTAGATTATAAAACATTTGTGGTTTATTTTGCTTAGAGCTCTGACTTTAAACGCAACCAAGTCAACAGAACATTTTAGCCTGTACAGAGTCATGTATTGCATTTTGGTTTAAATTACTTCTCAATTTTCAGTTAAAGGGGCGCTCATATGATTCAGTATTGCACCTCCACAGTCAGGAGACTTACAAGAGACACATTTTTAAAAAGAACCGTAAAAAGGCAGAGATATCTTCCCCATATGCAACTCAAAATCATCTGTCATTAGACCCTCCCTACCCGGTTAACACCCATGTCTTTTCCATGTCCACTTGAAATCATACATGCATGTAGTCATACACTATGATAAGTGCTAACAGGAAGGTCTGACTGTATGGAATGACATAATACAGTAGCTTGAGAGGAAGTGATGTAGCAGGTGTGTCAGGAAATGAACAAATGTTGCCCTCTGTGCCCCTAAAGCCGGACCCATTGTAGCACATCCTGGTATTCACTTCCTGCCTCTATTCACAGTGGAATATTTCCTTGACATAAGATTTGCTTCAATGAACTGATGATGAAGTGCAGCCAATGTCTCACTGTCCCATCCTAAATCAACTTCATCCCTTCCTTTATTGTTCCCTTCATTAGACTCTTTGTCCCTTCCTTCGCCTTCTACTCAGTCATCTCATTTAAAGGTCTTTCTTCTTCCTTGCCTTCATCCCTCCCTCATTACATTCCCATTCCCATTCCCTCCCTCCATTTCCCTCACTTACTGTGTCTGCTTTTCTTTTCTGGCAGTGGCGGTGGGCTGGAGGGGACATCTGCATTCTCACTGGCTATGTACTGGGCGACGAACACGCCCCCGTTTGTCTGGGGCATGGGTGAGATGGGTGTGAAAAGGGGGAATGGCGGTGTAGGGTGCAGTTCCTCTTCTGACAAGTTGTCATATTGGGAGGGGTAGCGTTCATACAGCACCCTGGAGCCTCCCTCGGGGAAGGGCGACTGGGTGCTGCGTCGCTTCTTCTGGGGAAGCGCAGGGGGCGCACTGATGCGGCAGGCGATGGGATTGGTTTGGTTGGGCTGAGGGGTCCAGTATTCTGGCTGCTGCTGTGGCGGAGGAGCACTGAAGCGGGGATGTGAGGGATGCTGTCCGGGGACCGGGGAAGAAGACTCGCTGTGAGACTCGGGCAGGGGGCTGAGACACCCTCCTACCGGTATTGGGGGCAGGTTCTCCCCAGCTGACAAATCCTGGTGGAGGAAGTCATAATCCGGGTCGTAATTCTCTGTATTGTCTGAAAATATAAAGAAAGGGTACACATTATCATATATTCCGATTTAACTGGGAACTGGAGTGTAGCTTTTTCAACAGGTGAGGTGAACATTTGAATGGTGCGTTAGCAAAGGTTTGTCATAGGTTGAGTTCCAATGGTTGGTTCCATTTTGGATCTGGCTCCCTGTTGGGTTAAAATATTCGATAGCTTGGACACTAATAGATCTCATGTTGAACCGTTTATCTCTCCTCCCTCTTTATTTATTAACTAAGAGCAGTGAATAAAACATTAAGGTAGCATAAGGAGGCTTTTCATTTATAACCAGCAGGGAATAATACTGCGGAAACTTCTGGGTGTTTTGGGTCACTGTACTGTAAGACTGTATACGTGTGTGAATTCAAAAGGATCTGGGTTAGATATGCAACTTGGTCTTACCAAGCGTCTCACAGCTGGTGTTACGAGAACACTGACCACTGTCCTGCTCCATGGAGGAGAGCTGTTCATCGGACTTGCTTAGTTTGCCCATGCTGCTGCATGGAGACAGGCGTGGGGAGTCACCACCATAGGACTGGCTTCCCCCGGAGAAACGCCTCTGAAGGAACTCCTGCTCATAGTCCTGCTGCTGCACAGACAAAGAAAGATCTTTAGCCCTCCTTTGTCTTAATGGTTACTTTATTGAAACCGATGGTGCCTAATAATGGACTATAATCTCCCACCTGTCTGTGGACGCTACAGGGCAGGCTGGAGCCGCGGCTCATTGGTGCAACCACTGCGACCCGTGTAGGCGAAGGGGCCGACTGACGCTTCTTAGGGGGAAGAGCAGGTGGAGGGCTTTTGACAGAACAGCAAACGGCAAAAAAACAGCAGAATGAAATAAATGTTGGACAATTTTGTCCCAGATGCAAAGTCAATACAGACAATCAGGTAAGCAAGCAAAACACGCTTTCTCAGGCATGTATGCACACACACATCCATGTATGAATACATGAACACCCACATTGTCATCCCTCCTGTGGAATAGTGAGATGAAAGTGAGTTTCATGTTAGCCTCTCTCAGCTATGACATGAAGCTGTCCAGCTTGTCAACCCTAAATTCAGTGAGTTAATACCAGGTCAAAATCGGGCGACGAGCGGAACACAAGGCACCATGATATGGAGGCCGGCAAAGAGACACTGCATAGGTCAGTCACACACTCTCATGCACTGTCTTCTGATTGGATGATGAATTCTTCAGGGAATGCCCGGGATAACACAAAGTTTGGGATGATGCAACCATGCAAGTCAAAAACACTTTCATCCAATCCAGAAGCTTTATGGGGGTCTGGGGTGGGATGTTATAATGGAGACGGATGATCCTATGGGCTAACATACTTCTCCTTCTGAGAGGGTCTCCTTTGGCCAGCGTCAGCACTCAACTGTGCTCTGTTCCCAGAATCCAAAGGGAAACCAAAGACGGAGGAAATTGAGAGAGGCAGCAGAAAGAGTAAGAAAGGAAGAGACAAAGCAACAAACAAACCAATGTGTGCCATATTTAAAGCCTAAAGTGTGAAAGTAATGAAAGACTTTGAAGAGTGGATTTTTGAGCATTTGGAGCTGAAGCTGGATCTTTACAACAAAATGTCCTTTATTCTCAAAGGTCTAAATCACTGAAAATGAAAGCAACGGAACTCCCCTTACACTCCCATACCCACATCCTTAAAAACGTCTTTATTCCTTATGTGATTTGTCAAATATTTTAGAGAATGTTCTAAAAATAAGTTCAATTTCTAGTGAAACGGGGGTGGATAAATTCAGAACTGACACTTCTGCTTTCTATGGTCACATCATCACCACCAAGCCCTTGTCTTTGCTTCTTATTGTGTGGAGACAAAACAGAAAAAAAGAAAAAGAACTGAGAAAGAATGTCATACTCATGATGACATCAAAAAATAGAGCTACATGAAGTATTAGCACTTCCTCAGTGAGAACTGTTGTGTGTCATATTTTGCATCCTCTCTATACAAACATGATTAATGGATCCGACTGTGACATTATAGTGTTTTGAGTGTGTGTGTCTTCCTCACCTGAGCTCTGCCATTTTGGCTTCAGGAAGGGGGGGTTTGGGAGGGGCCACTTCCTCATCTGGTATGTCAGAGACAGCCTCTGCCGGAGTAGCTACTGGAGCCGTCTTATTCGAGATCTCCTGCTCCCGATCTATCGAGGGCATCTCTGATGACACGCTGCTACACACACAAAAGCTATCTGAGTGAATGAACTACTTTTGAGTGTCTGAATGAGCGTGTTTGTATTCTGCGGAGCACACTTTCTACTTACCTCTCTGCTGTGGTAGCAGGTGGTGCTGGTTTGTTGGGGGTGGTGGGTGACGGCTGCTCCTGTTTCTCTATGGTCAGCTTCACCAATTCCTGTTCATAGAAAGAGTCAATGGCTGCTACACTAACAAAACCACAGGACATAGACAACATCATCCACAACATTTCCTCTATCGGCGAAGGGCTTACTTTTACTCCATCCAGCACAGCTTTGATTACACTGGTGACGGACGCCACATTTTCCTTGTCCTCCAAGTCGATGCCATCCAGCATCACCTGGTCAGCCCAACGGATAAGATTGGCCAGGCTCTGATACACACGGTTATGGCAGGAAGACAACGCCGAACTGTTGACAGGGTGTGAGAATACGATTGGGCACGGTAAGAGTTAGAGCAAACCATTGGAGGGAAAATGGCAAGGACAGAGAAAAGAAAAGTGGCATATGGATAGATAAAGAGATGCTATCAAGAAGGTGAGAGACGGTCCAGAAACCAGAGGTGCTGAAAAGCAGGGGGGGTGGGCGTTAGGCAAGCACATGTTAGACTGGAGGTGACAAAAATCACATATACGATCCACTTCCATCTATCTACAAGCTATAAAACTACATATTTAGTGGGTGTTTGTGAGGAACAGCAGGTATGCCTGACTACAAGCTTGTGGGGGTTGGAATAAGTCAACTAGTGCAGACAGAAGAATGTTTAACCACACGGGGAAGCGGGGTGTTGTTTCTGCCTGTAGTGAATGGTGCTTTCAGGCACAACACTAAGGTGTGGCCCAGGCCTGTACCAACACGCTGAAGCTGATTCACAGTGCTGGAATATCCCTCCACTATCTCTACACAGCTTAGCTCTATGGTGAGCAGGACACGACTGAAGCTATGGGGTTTAGCGGAAGGATTTGAGGGATGGTGGAGCAGTTGGAAGGGTGGAGAGGTTTGACCCAGAAAGACTGAGCAAGCTAAGGACTATGGGTTACACTGGAACTATGCAGGAATAGTGGAATTACAATAAAGTTTTAAACTATGGGGGACGTTTCCAGATATGAGATTGATATACAAACCGTTTGGCATATAAGCACTTTAATCAAGAGAACACTGTGTGCCAGGACAGCGGGTAGGAGTTACACCCACTGTTGACCTACTTATTTGACCAATATTGATTTAAATCACTGCAGACAGTCTATCACTGTAGTACACTGTGCATGTTTAACAGATGGTAAAACTAACCTAGCATTATTAACATGTGAGGGCAAAATTGTCACACAATAGTCATTTGATGTTCAGTAGCTTATTGGCCAATAAAAACCCGACATGTATTAAACTTCTACTATGATCTATTTGGGGTTTGACCCCATCAGACCGAGGTCAAATCCCCAGAGATGGACTTGTCAATGTTGCAGCAACAATCCATCAATCAATTCTAAACACAGGGCTGTGAAATACAAAATCTGTCACCTCTGACCTCATTACTTTCATCTGTACTGACGGGGAAAGGGGAAAGGCAGAAAGACTCTAACATGTCTTGAAAGTACAAGCAAAACTGCTGCTAAGGTTACTTCCACGGAAAGGGGTTACTTTACGCAGAGAGAAAAAACAAAACTACTGGTTAATAAATCTGACAGGTGAAGTCCGTTTTTCTTCCTCAGGGGTAACATTTCTGTTACAGTTGAAGTAACACATGAACGTGATTTAAAAGGCTTCAGGCATCAAGCCCAGGAAGCTCTGATGTGAGGGATGCTGTGACATATATAAATATATATCAATCTTCACAAGCTGCTAAGTGAGTGGCTGTCTACATCATGCTAGTTCCAACAGGTCCTGCATGCATACCAGAGTTGCGTCAAGAAGCAAGAATGATAAGAATGAATTGAGAAATGGTACGGCATGAATTACTTCATCTAAACCTGGAAAAGGACAGAAATCTGGAAGCAAGAGTTTATTTTAATGAATATTATCAAAAGTTCTGCATTGGAAAAGAAAAGTTTGAAGGTTGCAGTCTGTGCAAAAGAAGAAAAAGACTTCAAATACATCTGGTGCTATAAATCATGAGTTTTCAAATATACCTATCTAGCGTTTGATAAAAACATGTGACTCACCTGTGCTGTATCCGGGCCTCTACCTGAACCAGAGGCAGGATGGCTTCAAGCACCTTGCTGGCCGAGCCTGGGAGCATCTCCAGCACCTTCTTCTCCACGACCATTTTGTCCACGATTGTCTTGAAGTAGCGCAGGGCACTGACCACCTCCTTCTCATGCTCCTCCAGCCGACTAACCTTCTACAAAAAAAAAAGCAATAACACAGAACAGTGACTCAGAATGGCACTACAAAACTGCTTATGATTTTCATGACGATTTCGAACATTTTACAAACTTTTTAAACAATGTAAACAGTGCACTCAGTGAAATACCTATCACTTAACCTATTATATTTGGACCAACACAACAGTCTAGGCTCTCTCATATGGTTCTATTATTCTTATGGTTTTCCTGCAGTTCAAAAAACCATCTATTAAGTGATGTGGCTTGGAGCCATCTTGGTACTACAGCAACAGGCTCTTTCAGCTTCGGTAGTCTTTCACAGCAGGGCTGCTGGGGAATATACTCATTACAACGAAAGCCTTAAGAGGGAATGGAGGAGTTCGTTCAGGAAGTGGCCCAGTTCCATTCATGTTTTTATAGGTTGAGACACCTGCTGTAGTGCAGCCAGCCGCCACCATGACCGGGAAGCTGTGGGAACCAGCGGGGAAACTCGCGCACACACATACAGACACAATGGAGTATGGGAGCACAAAACATTAAACAGGAAAACAATTGGCTCATAAATACGCAAACAAACACACGGAAAAGGTGGGAATTGGTGTGGATTTCCCACAATACACACATATTTTCTGGCACATGACCGTTCACGCACCTTGTTCGCAGGTTTCTCTGTACTCTTGGCTGCTGGCTCAGGCTGCAGTTGCTTGCCCTTCTTGGATGGAGTCCTCTTGATCTTGGGAGAGTGGAACTTGTCCATCAGTTTCATGGTGAAAGAGGACAGATGGGACCGCTGGGAGTCTATGGACAGAGGGAAAACAAGAGGAAGTTGAGTGGTCAGTCGAGGAGGAGAGATTCTCACGGGTGGATAGAAATTAGACAGATGGCACAAGCACACTGTAGTGTTGATATCACATCACACAATGCCCTTCATCTGAAATCACGCTCAAGCGACCAGCTGAAACACCAGTGAAATGCAAGAACGAGACTTGTATCTTTAAGGAGAGAAGTATTTGTCAGAGGCGCATTTCATCTGCTCTTTCTGTTCCCAACAATAAATCTGCTGGACAGGCACAGTCATAGAGCCTCTTCCAGCAGTCAATTATGTGCACAGATGTGTGCGCTCGCATGTGAGTGCACACAAAGAGAGACAAGGACAGAGCAGAAGAGTGGGGATATAATAAAATACTCTAGTTAGTGCGGAGATGAAAATCTCTTTATGGTACATAATTGAGAGAGGCTTCATAATAGCGGAGTAATTTAGCACAATTCCACTTGTTCGCTGCAGAGAGGGCTGATTGCATCTAGGGATGGAAGAGTCCCTCACTCCATTAATCCCAAAGAGAATTGCCTGCTCACTCACTGTCTCCCTGCACCTCTCTGCCCCCTCCTTCTGTCTCCACACCAAACTGAATCATAAGATAAAAACTAATAACAGTGGTGAGAGCTGGCAGGAAGTATGGCTTTATCAGCGACTAAATTACAACTCTATCTGGTGTAATCGCCCCTCAGCTCAACAACAGCGGGATCTGACATTCCACGGCCATCAGCGTAAAAACACTGAATGCCGAATAGCGAGCAGCAGCAGGAAAACACGACCAACTAGACTTCCAGCAGGGCGGTGCTTTCATCTGCACCATCGATCCACATGCCACGCACATCAACCCTACTGTTCTTTCACTCCAACCCTAATCCTCATCATCCCTTACTCTGAGCAAAAGCCAAAGTTTGCTGAGGCAACCAAGTACAACTGTGCGTCTCATTAAAAATGTTGATGAGAACACTTCCACTGGAGTTTCCTTCCGATACAGATATATGTGATGAGGCATGCATGACCCCTCAGGCTGTAGCTTTACACTGCCTTTAAAAAAAATCTTATCTCAGTGTTGTAGGAATAAATCAACACTGGCTGCTGTGCAGGCATTAGTAAGTTACTAATGGTGCGTGGCTGGTTCAACAAACTCCTGAGTTAAGGGAAATGTGCCCTGTGTTCGTTGTGTCACCTTTAATCCTCATTTGACCTCATTCCTAACCTCCAAACAAGCAAAATTACTCACGTATACATGACAGGCAAATTCCCTCTCTTGCATACATGTGTTGGCTTTGTTAAAATACAACACAGCTCTCATATTAGAAGACAAGTGCAAGACAAATATAGAATTTTTGTAAATTTCATGAGTAGCCCAGTTATGTCACTACAAAGGAAAAAACAACAGAGATGGCAGCCTCTTTGTTCGGATGATAGTCACACTATCAGTGGAGTAAACAGATAAAACATCAGCTAGTCAGCCACGCAGGATTGAGAGAGGGAGAAGGAAGACTAAAGCCCCTTTTTACAAAAAGCACTGCAAGCCTGAAAAAAATCTAGACATTACCCGGCGGAGCTGTGTTTGCAAAAGCCCGAATCAATTGGATCAAACAATAAGGTGAGCAAGTCTATGTGTGCATAGAGCAGGTCATTGTGCGGAATATTAACAACAAGCAAGTTTATGATGTTTCTTGCCAAAACTGTAAAAAAACAAACCTCCGAGGGTGGAGAAGCAGGGTGAATTATGGGGAATTCGGATTAGATCATGCAGCTGGGTGAAAATGCAAGTCCTCCTGTTCATTTTGCGGGAAAAGTTAAAGTAGATTTAACTTTTGGAGGAATACAACCTGACGTCACTCAGCAGTGGCCAATCAAGTAACCGGCGATCTGACTTTCTCAGTCCATTTTGGAGGCTGAACAGGACTTCAGTCAACAGTTAACATCACTGCCTTTCTCACTGCCACAAGCAAGAGAAGACAACACAACAAAACCCAAGTACTTAACTGCCCAGGAGTTTGTGTAACAGCTGACTGTTTAATTCAACAAGCTCCATCCAGCTCAGTCCCTCCGTCTCTTTTCTTTCTCTCCGTGAAATGAAGCTGCCTTCAAGTGTGGTCGGAAATGCCAAGATCTTAAAAACAATTTGACGGAAATATAAAGTCCATTTGTGCTACATTAATTGTTATTGGAGAGACAACGATATGTCAGAAAATCGTCAGACAAATTCAAGGAATGACATAACGTGTGTAATGTCTTGCCTCTTGCACACTCTACCCAGGCGCCAACCCTCGCCTAAACCAGACAGAGTATTTCCACTAACTGAGAGCCTGCCATGTCTGACAGGGAGAATCTGCTGTTGCGTGTATGAAAATGAAACTCTGGACTTTGTCTTGAAATAGTCAGGAGTTCATAAGTGAAAAGAGTTTAAATGTATCACTCACACTAGTGACTAGACAATGAAAAGCCTGCAGAAGGTGACATCCTGCTCATCTCCACAGCTGTCTGGATCAATACACTGTAGCTTAGCCACAGGGGATGATGTGCTGCATCAGTGCACCTAAACAGAGCCTGAATAGCATAGAGCTGACAGTGTGTGAGGAGTTTTTTTTAAAACCCCTGAGGCTATACCTGTGTTAGCCAGTTTCGCTGCAAGCCAGAGTACTATCCTGGCAAGGTTTCACTTTATGGCAGGGTGTAGGGCGGACCGTGTGCTTTTGATTGCACAGCAGCCTCCACATGAATTAAGTCACACATCATCTGTTTGACCTCGTTTCCCCCCCATATTCCTGGCAAGAGTGGCTGATGTCACAATGTGCTGGACCCTCGCCTCCTTGCTCATTCTCAGCTTGAACGGGCCCAGAAGGACTATGTGTGAGTTTACAGCTGCAACCCAGAGTCCCAGCAGCACAGAGTTGAGAAGCAGTGACATCAGCACAATGAGTCACCGCCATGATCGATACAGCTGGTCCTGCAGACACCATCGCGGCCTCCGTGGCTCAGCTGTTTATCATGCACACTGGGCCGGTTCCCTGTCTCCTCTGCTCCCTATTTATTTCTCGACAACCACCACCACCACCTCCTCCCTCCTTCTCTCTTCAGTTCTGAGGACAGAAAGCCTCCCCCCCCTCCTCCAGAGTTCACTGGAAGTCTGGCTCAGCATGGAAATGACATCACCAACAGGAAGAAATGAACAGAGTGAAAGAGAGAAAGTCAGCGCCAGAGAGAGAGAATACAGTGAAGTGCTCTGTTATAGTCATGTATGCCTTTCAGCGTCCACCCTCCGCTCCTCCAGCAGAGACTGGCCCAGCCATCCCTCCCGCTCTCCCCAGCCGCTGTCCAAGTCCTCAAGTTATGAGGTGGTGATGTCATTGGTTGTAATATCTATTACACTGAATCTGACTGGTCGTGGACTGAATAAAAGACTGAAAGAAACCTCACAGTGAAAACATTTTTTTTCGCTTAAATTTTTTTCAGATGCCCAGACCACAACATGCCTTTTCTGCTGGTGTGCCTTTCTAAACTCTGTGTAACATTTTCATACATCATTTTGTTTTTTATAGTCAACATACAGACTTTCACTGCCTTAAGGTTGCGTTTAGAGGAGTAGTGAAGAAGAAAAGAATTGGAAACTGACACTTAAATATTCCCAGAAGGGACCAGATCCTTTGTAACAGTTTTTACTTGTTAATAAAGGGAGTACTACTCCCTTTAAAATACAAGGCAACATAGCAGCGGAGTGAGCCTGACAAACAGTAAAGTTTGGTTACACTTCCATAAAGGGTGAGGTTTGACTCCTCTGTTGTAAACTGCAACAGTCTCACAGAGAACTGAACACACACACACACACTCCCCTGAGCCTCACCATTATACACTGCAACCTCACAGTCAGTGTGATTAGTTTACAGTGAAGGCTCCTGTATAAAGTATATTGTAGCAATAAAACATAATAATAACCCATGTTTGTTATTATTATCATGTCTATTCTAATTTGGTAAAAGTCCAAATCAGATTTCTTGGAAAACTAATCACTAAAATCACATTGTTGACAATAAATAGTGAGGGATTTAGCAAGTAAACATATTTTGGAGGCATTTAAATTTGTACTACTTTTTACTTCTTTGTAATACTTCGCTGCTTTGAAAGGCCTTGGGGACATTTAAAACAAACACTCCAGTCTGAACGACTCTTCAACAAAACCTTGGGGGGTTCTCACACAACTCTATGGTATAGAAGAGTCCCCAAGAGCCTTCCAAGCTGCTGGAGTGTCTCAAAGCTTCATTACACAATAATAAATACAAACATGCAAAAACACAGGGGAGCATATTTACAGGTGCTTTGCATATTTTCTCATTTGTTGAGTTAACTGTTGGCCCTCAGACCTCCACATTTAATTCTGTTTTGCCAAAGCGTTATCGATTGCTACAGGCTGGGCAATATGACGATATCTATTGTCAAAACTATATCATTCATTCATTCATTCATTCATTCATCTTCAACCGATCCCTGCTGACATCAGGCGTGAGGCGGAGTCCACCCTGGACAGGACGCCAGTCTATCGCAGGGCACATAGAGACGAACAGAGACAGACAACCATTCACACCTAAGGGCAATTCTTAGAGTAATCAATTCATATATTTTCTATATAGTATCTATCGCGAAATGGTATCGTTGAAAAATCAGCAGCTGATCTGCATTATGACAATAGTTACATCATTTTGGACGACCTCTGACATTCTGATCCTCGCCTTGGTTTTGTTTCTAATAAAATACTCATACTTTTTAATTTTTCAAGTATTTAATTCACACTGGAGTACATGTAAATAGGTTATTTTATAGAGTTTTTAGCATGACTGCCAAAGTAAAGGAAAACAGCCCAAAAGTGTTATAAATAAATAAAACTTCAGCACATCTGAGAGGCTTTCTGATAGAGACATCCTTGAAAGTGTTTGAAACGCTGCCTTCTAATAAACTGAATGTTGCGTACACAGTGTGTGTTCTTATTTTTTTATAGGACAGTCTCTGTGAGCATGAGAAGGTTGATATAATTGGTGCCAGATTGCACACTGACACATATCCATTCAGTTGGCGTAAAAACGGTGAGTTAATGTGTCGACTTATTATTCCTACTTTGACGTGTGGGATTTGCTTTGACTGCTTTATTTTGTGTACTTAATGCAATGACCCTCACATTTAGTTGCACATTTCGATGAACGCGATGCTGCCTGACCAAACGTCTGGAGAGAGGATATACAGTAAAATATTTCAGTGGGAAATCCCTGGGTCCCAGTTGTTGTAGTCCCTCCGACACAATTGATGACTGGTGACATATGAGCATGTCCAGATCTGACTGAACTGACAGGCTGCCGGATTGATCTGGTTCTTGTTCAGTACAGGTGTGATCTATACAGGACAGCTGGTCGGCCCCTCACTGACCCTCCCCTCTTACTCTAGGAATAGGATGAAAACTGGGTGGAGGGATACAGGGGAGGCTATGCTTGGGGTTACACACAGCTGTCACCTCCCGCTGAACTCCCTCAATGAAGCCTGCTCGATGAAAGTGTGCGAGGCCTGCGTACTTCAGCTTGTTCAGCCTGCTGGAAGATTGAAGCAAGAGTCAGAAAGGTCACTGTGCCAGCTGTTGAAGAGGGACTCGTCTGAAAGTGTGTCTACAGGAGATAGTTAAAACTCTGTCTAAAAGATTCTTATCTACAAAGCAGGGCATGACAGTTATCATTAGTTTAACTGATGAAGGGGCTGCTACCTAAAAATGTAGTAATGTAATAAATAAAGTAATAAATGTAATCTGCTTCTGCTCTCTGACCTTCACAGATCCACAGGAACGAAACCCATGAGTATGTGCACGGATGAGGATGGAGATTAACACAAGGATGCATATTAATTTCACCTCTCTTTTAAGCATAGGCCTCCGGCAGCTCTAGCGATTCATGGCTGCGTTAAAGCAGTGGGTGTGTCACTTAAACGGCCCATTTGTGTGATGCCCTGTTGTGTTATTTAACCCCCTAATGAAGCACAGGTGGACCTTATACTTATACACAATTTTAGTTTTTTTCATCAGTTCGTTGTTATAATGTTGATATTTCTGACCGCACTTGAAGGCAGCATCATTTCACAGAAGGGGAAAGAGAAAGTAAAAGAAAAGAGATGGAGGGACTGAGCTTTGCGCTGGAGTTTTTTTGCAGGGGTTGAAGTGTTTGTGTTGGTTTTTTTTTACTTTCTTGTGGCTGTGCTAAAGGCAGCGGTGATACTGTATACTGTACGGGACTCTCACATCTCCTGAAAACGGACTGACAAAGTCTGATCACCGGTTGCATGATTGGCCACTGCAGCGTGACGTCAGGTTGCCTTTCTCCAAAAGTTCAATCTGTCTCAACTTTTCACTGCAGTAAAAAATTTTCCGCACCCCCCCTGAAGCTTCCACCGCCGCAGCCTAAACGCACTACCCTGATCAAAATGAATGGGAGGGCTTTCATTATGGCCGGACTGCCTGATCTAGTTTGAATGCCAACTAACTGGTGTTAAAAACTAAACCTTAAATCTATTCACTTTTAAAACACTAAGGAAAATTAGAGAAAACCTGCCCTGGGATACAGGGCAGTGCATTGTTTATAAGCAACAGTGTCTGCAATGTGGCCTCATTTGTCTATAAAAACGACAACATAGTGAGAGAATTAATGTCTGCCACACCGTAAAACAAGAACCACGGAGGTGCAGTGCCGAGTATTATATCTCCACAGGCCAGAGCTGCTGTGGAGCACAAGTGAGGAATGCAAGTCTGAGGCATGTGGGGTGAACAGCAGGTAGAAAATGGAGAGGAAAGAGAGCAGAATTTAACAGGAAATAGTTAAGTGCTTGAATTATTTATTTTTTTCATTGTAGTGGTTGGCTTCCTGTTGGCTGTGTTCAATTTACAATAGGAATCCTCTTCATGTCCTCAGTTATCAACAGGCAGCACTATAGCACACAGCAGGCTGTGTGTGTGTGTGTGTGTGTGCGTGTGCGTGTGTGTTGAAAGCTGAGCTACTGCTCAAGATGGCAGGGAAAGAGGAAGCCCTGGTATGGAACGTGGCCCTGGTTAATGGCTGATTGCAGAAGTAATGGAGGAAGAAGTCCACTGGTGGGTTTTACAGTCTGCCTGCTGTGCTGTTTGAGTATGCCGTTTAACAACGAGCCACGGGAAGACAAAGCATCCAGTCTACTTACCGAGTAAGTAAATGAGATACAGTGGACGCTAAGTGCTCAGTACACTTACCATCTATTGTATTTCACCTAACAAATGAGTAAATGAGAGATAGAAGATGGTTTTCATGTGGCAAATCCAATTATCAATGCAAACTGACACATCCAAACACTGGATTCGTTCAGCCACTCAGTTCCCAATTACTTCTGAAGTCCTAAAATAAACATAATGGGCCAATCATTTTGACTTGGGTAATAAGGGATTACAATAATCTATTTCTAACTGAGAGGACTCACAGAAATGAATACTTCGCCGATGTCATTGAAAACAGCTCATTCTTAGCCAATTTATATGATAACATAGAATTACTCTTCAAAATTAGAAACTCAAATTTGTTTTTCACGCTTAAGTTTTGTAGACCATTTTTACGATTTTTACCATTATTTCAATTCTTGTCTGGAAGAAAATGCTGCACTTGTTATTTGAGAAAGAGATGGTTTTCTCCTGATCTCCTCTTTCATAATCACAAACCACCTCAGCATGAGACTGAATTTTAAGCTATTAATAAACTTACACAAACATGCCCCTCAGTACGTCAATGACTAGTAGAGCAGCCCCAGCAACCAAGGGTCAATGATCAGGATCAAATATCAATGTGATGATGTGATGAAGGTGATCTGCGTGCTGGGTTGCATGGGAACGGACAGACTGGTCAACCATGGCTAACAGAGGATGACCACGCAACACGGGAGATCTATAACCCAGATCCATGTTACAAAACAGCAAACCAGATCCATAACTGCTTAGTGCAATCGTGCTTGGTCAAACATGCTCAGCTTGTGAAGAAAGGAAAGTGAATAAAATACAGTAGAGAGCAGTCTCTTTTTTTTCTGAGTGTGCCATCTGCTCTCAAATCTAACCACAGGGGTGACACAGTAGACGGAGTGGCTGATGATTGAGAAAACATCTATACGGGGAAAGTCCTGCTCTGTGATCGAGACATCTTTACCCTTATGAGTAATGAGATAACACTGTGAGATTAAAAAAAAAACATATCAAAATTACTTTCATCCGCCTTCTCACCATTTTGGAAGCTCATAAAAAAGGGGTGAGAATAACACTGAACATGCAAATGCATTCTGATTCACGATGATTACACAAACAAAACAAAATCCTCACTCAATACTGTGTGACACATCTACAAAGTGAGCGGAGGCTAGAATTATCTTTGGGGATGAAAATATGGTGCATTAAGAAATAATAACTAAGCAACAAGCAGCATGTGGAGGCATATAACAACAAAATCCAGCCTAATCTCTTGGTGACACACCTTGCATTCTTGAGTCTGTTTATTTGTACGGTGTTATGTTCTTATTTCTCAGGATAAATGGCTCAACTCCGACACATACCATCTAGATATTTCCATCGTATCTACAATGGAGATAACGGGACAAATAAACCCTTTTATTTTAAATAACATACGTTTCTTGCTTTTGTTTGAAAGCCTGCTGAAATGAAGTGTGATGCGCAATATATTATCTGAACCTTCTGTAATGTTAAGCGACAAAAGAGTGGGCTTACAGCAATGTTTTGCAACAATATATTAAGAGCCCAATCACAAGGTTATACTGCTGTAGGAACATCACAGAAAAACTGGGTCTGAGGCAGAAGACTGAGGGGAATCAAATATATTGTTTTATAGTCATAACATAGCTTAAAATAAACTACTACACTTGAACTTGAGGCTGCTGAGGTTAGGACAGACTATGCACAGCTCCATAATTACACAGTTTGCAGATGAGATGTGGTGGATGTTGTGTAGATAATATTGGGGGCAGTGGGGTCAATATGAAGACTCTTAAAGCAAAGCACTTGCACTGACATTTTATTTTTTTCTAACAGGAGGAACGATGTCTTCTGACAGGGAAAAATGCTGGCATGTAGTTGTTCATGACTGTAATGCATTTTGTTTAAATGCTGTCTAATAAATACACAGCTCAGGCTGTATAAAGTTCAGAATGAAACAAAATAACTCGGAGGAAAGTGTTTCTAGTCTGTTTTGAAGTAAGTTTTCTATCATGAGAGTATTAACAAAGGCTGTTGGATAATTTCATCAAATGAAGAAAGGAATTCCACTAAGGCCCTTTATACAGCATATTATAACTAGGAACTTCATATATAGTAAATTACGTATAATATTCTTAAATATTATTTGATAAAGTTATTTGTTGAAGAAAGCAGACTTACCTTTGCATAACCTTTGCATACTCACATCGGGGCAAAATCGGTTTACAATCTACAAAGAAAGTCTATTTTCATTCTGCCATATCTAGGGTTTCCCCCAGTACATTACAAGCCCCGCACCAGGCCTACATTGGCTCCCTGCTGGGATTAAGGGGATTTAAAAAAAAATTATATAAATCTTGTGAATTTTCCCTTCTTAAAAATGGCAACAGTCTCAAAAATCCCATATTGGTCAAGCTCTACCAAGTATAAAAGTAATACAGATTGTAACTCAAAGTCCTTAAATATCAACAGTTCTCAATAATATGGAAGTATTATGTTCTGCTTTTTCTGTTTAATAATCCAGATAAGATACCGTTAATACCATAAAACTGTGTACTTAATTACATTTTTCATCTTGACACCATTGTACACGAGGATACCTACTCAACGGTCTGTTGAGGTAAAATACACGTTGCTTGATTGAATTAATTAACCACAAGCGAAAGGTGAGCTGTGTCAATATATAATTGTTATTTGCAAAGTAAGTGTGTGTGATCAGTTAGTGGACAGGTTAACTACTGGTGCACGGACACCAGAAAGCTACAGTAAATCCTGGCAGGGACTTTCCGCAGTGCCATAAAAGGGAAGCTGGTTTTACAACTTGATGTATTCAAAGCTCACAAAGAGAATATTTCATCTTTGAAAGCAGGAAATTTGAAAAATAAAAAAGTCATTGCATGAACTCTTAAGGGCAAGCATGTCAATTATTGACGAGAAATTTCAAAAGTGCTCCATCAAAACAGTACATTACAATACATCAACCGAATGACTGATGCCGAGCTCTCTTATGTGACAGATGTAGGCCAGTAGCCTGGAAGGTGGTGCTTTAGAAGAGGGTGGGACTATTAGGCCTGTGCACTGTGTGGTGGCAGAAACATTTACAAGTCTCTAGGCTCAATGCCTCCTCTGTTTAACTATGAAGCCAACACAACTCCTTCTTCCAAAGCTCTCTGTGAGCAGAGTCAACAGCATCTTTTCTCTCGGCTGTGCCTCCGACTGGTGGTTCATTTGTACTGGTCCCATTTGCTGGTAGTTAGCCCACACATTTCCGTCATTCTAGGAAGTGTCATGACGGTGAAGACCTCATTGTTTGTCCACAAATACACGTCACTGTGCAATTGTGCATTTGAGAAGTTAAAAAAATTAACCAAAATATACCGAAACAGCTGGTGGCTCAGTTGGCAAATTAACCCCCACCCACAAGCTATTTTTGTTATTTTTAGTCATTCAATTCTCTGCTTAACAGCTTTTGATGGCCACTCTTCACACCTTCCCTTTTAGGTCAGTATGTCTGTGCGTAACTGCAACTAAATTAACACCAATTTATTAGTAATACTGCATGTGACAGCTTTAGAATTACAATGAACACATACAGTACGAGCATTATACCACACCGCATTGACTGTGTGCTGTGACTGACCTTTACGTATTATGACTATTCAAATAATCCTTCCTCTGGCAGTAACTCTTTCTGTATGGTTTCAATATGAGTTGAGGTCTCTTAGTGGGCACTGGGCGTGCTAATGGAACTAGTTAATAGGAGCTTTTGGCACAGCAGTCCAGCGGGGATGTATTGAAAGCTATGGAGGGAGCCCCGAGGTCTGGGTCACTCAATTGTCCCATCTACAACAGATACATACATGTACACACAATGCACAGCCACATCCCCAGACAGAAACAAATGAGTACACAAAGAGTGCCTCTAAACCATCCAACCAAAAGTGAAAGTTGCAGAGGGATGGCCACAGGGCCCGATTTTTAACAGCACCGACAACAAATAGTCCACAGCACATGAAACAAGAAAGCTGCACACTCTGGCACAGTGACAAAGCTAACAACAAAGGGAAAATATGAAATGTTCAGGCTTAACCTCACGGGCTATTAATCTAGTAGCCAGGAGGATGATTAAAAAACAAAAGGAACTTGTAGAGTCCATGTGTATCACTGAAAGAAGGAAAACAGTTAGGGCTGGGAGACTTTGCTTTTCTCTCGGTTCAGTACTATCACGAGACTTTGGTGCCGATTCGATATGTCTTGTGATTTGATATTAAGATTAATTGCAATTAATGGTTTACTTTTTTAACAATAGACCATGGAAAAAAGTTGAATCTTACAGACTTTTACTTCGGAAAATCTTATATCTAATATGTATAAGGGACATCGGTAGATATAATCCTATTAATACCATTTAAACATATACATTTTTTCGCTTAGGCTTGTTTTGGTAGAAACGGATACAACGTCACGTTACTCGTAGACTACCACAATAAAAGCAGTAACTTCCTCCAACCTTCATATAAACTATAATGAAGCAATTTCATCGATTTTAGAGTATATCTTGGACACCATCAGGACATTTTTCACTATATCCAGACAGTCCAAGGACTACATAATGAATTGATTAATTGAGCAAATACTCAGAAGATTAATCAGCAATGAAAACAATCGTTAGATTTAGCCCTGTTTCTCAGCCATATTGGGAATCCATTGGTGGTGACAGCTCCTGATTGCACTGACATAGGGAATGTATGAGGCTTCAGACAAGTGACATACATTTCCACTGCTATACTGGAGGACAGGGCAAGTACATGGGAGGTATGGTGTTGAAAGCGGGAAATCACACAGCATACACACGTACACACAATCCTGGGTACCCCTCCTGTTCCTTCCCCCCTGACGCCGAGGTCACTGGCACGATTTCCTGTGCCTTGCCTCCGTCATGTAGAGCCGCTCCCTCTTTTTTGGACAAACTTCACAGTCCAGAGCAGCCTGGACTCAGAACCTCTGCTTTTACAGCTACCTTGTATAACAACTCACCTCATCTAAACAGGCAAAGCCTCATACCCCAGCGCATTGAAACTCACACAAAGCTAACGGCGCCACACAACCACCCGACGGAGACGTGCTCAAAGCAAAGCATGATCCTTCAAGTGACCTTATGGTTACGGTGGTTTGCAGCATTTTGTGGAGTTCCATTTAAAGCTTGCTTTCTGAACCGAGCGTTTCAGCAAAGGCAGACAGGCAGCAAGTTCACCTTGGGTGAAACCAATAGACTAAAGAACCACAAAGTGCTATAAATACCCCGCTTGTCAGTATCTGTAACATCACGCAGCACCAGAACAGAGACACTGCGACAGCTAAAAACGCTGTGATCTACCGAGATGAATTCAGAGATCTCAGTGAACGGCAGCTGTTTTGGCAAGAGAGCATGAGGCAAACAGGCACTATAAAGCACTTGAGATAGGAGACTGATCCTACACACAGACAATCAACCACAAGAGAACCAATCACTTCACTGCCATAGTACAAGACAGAGACAGATACAGAGAAACATAAGCAACAGCGTTCTTGTGAGTAAATGGCCTCAAGCAGCGAGGAGTGGTACCACTCTCCCCATGTTAGAGCGCTGTACAAAGCGGATCTTGTGCGTACAGCGGGCTACTTGTCATCCTCTCGACACTTTGTGCATACACAATGAATTGGACAAGACTGACAGACAGATGCCAATAATACACACTCATCTTGCAGTTCAAATGCAGTGTGAGAAACCAAACTTGCATTCAGATTGTTTCACAGCCTCTTAAAAATAGGCTGAGATGACAGATGTGTCGACCATAGAGAACAAGACTCGTGCTTTCCATTATCTGGTTTGAAATAGAGCCAGACTACAACTAATATTGCCCTATCACTGACATAACAGTGTCTATTGGTATTGCCATATATGTTTTCCAATAAGCGCTGATGTGAAAATCTTTTTTACAGAACATATAATGCAGAAAATGATTTTTGGGCTGATTTAGAAATTGTCTCTTCATTTATTCTTTATTTTCTCAGTGTTGTTGATTAGATTGACATTGTATGTATAATTTTCTTTAAAAAACATGATTTGTCTAGGAAAGCAGCCTTAATATCAGTGCATTCAACTAGAAAAGGTCCATTTTAATTGCAGCCTAATGTTGAAAATGACTGTGACATAGAGAACCAAAAATGTACGATTATCATTTGTCATGTTTTTCCAGGTTCGTCTTTTTCTTTGTCAGTTGAATCAATTTGAATATTAATTTGTGATGTTGACGAATTAGTCAGATTCTTCAGTCCACAGTCAAAAAACTTAATTTGTTTTATCACGTCTTTGAAACAAATGTCTGCGGCATGAGTAAACGCACATGCAGAATTGTGTGGTTCACAGAAATGTTAAGATATCACTAATGCAACACATAAAAATATGTATTTTGTGAAAACACATTTTGCCATTTACTTTACCCATTTCTCATATGTTAAAAAGTGCTTGTCACTGAAGGCAACCAAAGGCCAAGAATTGGCTGCCAATTTCTCAAAATAGTTGCCAATGGCAACCAGGCACCTATGTGCAAAATCTTCTTCACTGAGCCTATTTTGGTGTTGTATATATTTTGGAAAAAAGTGACATAAAACTGCTTTGAGATTGTACGTTTCTTTGGTAGTTTATAAAACGGCATGTTGGGACAGGACAAGAGTTGTGAGGAAAATTACTTGAGACTTTAAAAGAAGGTAGGGCAAATACTGCAAAAGCTTTATTGTTGAGGACCACCTGGGATCAAGTCTTCAGGATAATAAGTCCTTCAAACAAAATCTCTTTAGTTTAAGTGTATTCAAATATAGATGGAGAACTGTTTTGGTGTCACAACAATAATGTCTGAAAACAAAAGGCTACAAACATTATATTATGCAGCAGTGTGTGGAAAAAATGAATGAAAATGCATCTAAGTTACTTGTCATCTTCCAGCTCTATTTATTGATTGATCACTGTTTTGTCCTCTGGTCTTCCTCTGGATGCAGACACACTGCAGCAGACATACTGGATGACAGAGATGGATGCTGCATTTGTTTTTTATTACAGCTGCACATGGTCTACGTTATAAGCTGCTGGAGAACGATTTGAACAAAAGTTCGTCTGTTATAGATTAATTACAACTAAAAAACAATATGTGGAAAAAATACGATATGCTTTGAAAGATAATCAGAGAGACTTTGCAGAAACTTCCTCACTTAATAGGAAAGAGGTCAGACACAGACAGTTTTTGTTCATCCTGATTTCTTCCCTTTCCTCATTTGTTTCAGTTTGTCCGCATAATTGGGATGCTCGTTAGAACTGTGCAAACTAGATGCCCCATATGCGTTTCCTCACAACTACAATAATAAAAACATCGAGACATAATGAAGCACAAGGGGGAAAAAAAGAACTCAAACATATGTTTGCGTTAACAGAATGAACAATAAGGTTTGTGGTTTTGGTCAAAACTTGACTCGTGAATATTCGCTGTAAACAGAGCTAGACCTGACTTAAGTCACATTTGTAGTATCAGTTCAAGCATTAACAGCAAAATTCTTTAAGTTGTTTCAAGTAGTGTTGAAAATCTATGAACAAGAGCAAAACGTCTAAATGTATGAGGAAGGTCTGAAGAGGATATATTTTGTGTTTGACCTAATCAGACCGACAGTCTCTGATCACAGGAGCAAACTTAATTCACTATTGCAAAGTATTTTGCAATTTCCTTACAAGCTCATGAATCCACAGTGTCCACAAACATATAACAGGAAGTGGGTCAGTGAAGGTAGACACACACAGTCACTGACGAAATAGCAGTGTGTGTGTCTGCATGAAAGAATGTCATATAATGTTTGGGTATGATAAAAAGATATCAGACCAATGATTCAGAATCATTTATGTACCCAGACAACCCAACCCACGCGCACATGCACGCCTTGACAACAACAGTGACTTATTTGCCACTAATGTCAACTTCTCTGTCTCCATTCCTGATTTAAGCCGGCATCGGAAACTAGCAGCAACTGTGGGACATCCCCTTGGTTGTATGCCAGTTGCCTGATCCAGCCATGCCACCCTGGGGTCTGAATGATTTGACACATTCAACACAAGAACACACAGACACGACTCGATGTAAAACTCTTTTTCAGCCATTGAGATCATTGCTCTCAGTCGCACCAAGGCCACTCACTATTTCACTACTCTGCCTGCTGCTCACTTTGCTTTGGATGTTTAGAAAAGTGCATGCAGACAGCTATTTCTTTTATTCATTCAAAGTGGTGACAATATTATACCAGTGACGTATGCATGGTAGTCAGCAAGTGCATTGAATAACTATTTGATATACTGTGTTTCTTCACCGCTACTGCACAATGGCAAGACTGTCTCCCTTTGGATACAATACATTCCAATAACTGGCTCTGGTTTTAAATTGAAATATATGAATGCAAACGTTGTAGCTCTGCACGAAACACAAATCTCAGCCAGCTGAAACATGAACTCAACTGAAACCTCGCTGCAGAAGAAGAAGAACTAAAAGGAAACGTCATAGGTCTCATTGCGAGTTTTGGTAGTGGTTCTCAGTCCTGATCATTTTAGTTATAGCGTCTAAAGGATTACAATTAACTTGTTTCATGATTAAAAACAGACAGGACTTAGAAACACTGATTTACAGTATTGGTCCCTTAGATTTATTGAACTTTAAAATGATTGAGAATGAACACATACTGTGGAGACTTGGGGTTTGGTAAATTGATTATTCAATCTGGACATCAATGCAGTAGCTATGTATTAAGATTAAACTGAAGAGTGTGCTTACATTTTCTGCAGTTTAGAAAAAGATTTGTGAATATGCATTGAGATTGGCATCAGCTGATTGTGCTTATATTAGATTGGAAAGTAGAATCATCCGACAAGTTACACACAACCATACAAACACTGATTCTTACTGCCGCCTGGGCTGGAATGCACAGATTTATTAGACTGAGCGCACACACAGACTGTTTTTTCAAAACAAGGTATTATGGCACTCTGCACTGTGTAATTACACAACGATGGACTCAACTACCTTAATTATGGAGCCTCTATGTGCTACTGGCTCACCAGGGTGGGTCTGTTCACGCAGCTTAACAGCAGAAGCACAAACTAACTGCAAATATTAACAACTTAAACAGTGTTGACCCCAAAATGTGGCTGAACAAACAGGCTCAGTTACCATGGTGAAGCAAGACAGGCAGGTTGGATTTGAGATGCCAAGATTACAGACCATGGTGTACCAATGCATATTTTTGTATATTGTGTAACTGACACACTGGAAGATCCACCCCTGATGAGCAAAGATCAGAGAAGCTATGGCTTGTGTCTACACACTTTGGAGGTGATAAGGCAGTCTGTGGCCCTGCAGAGCAGCCTCCTAGGGCTGGGTCCACCCAAGACTTCAGCGGAGCAAATGAGCACCTTCTATAAAGCCACACGACACAAAAAGCACAGCGAGGAATGTCCCCTGCATTTCATTCTGCCAACAAGCCAATTTTACATTAAAAGCTCTAAAACTGGCTACAGCAGCCTTAAACAAAGAAGCACACATCCCTCCCAAAAACAATGCGAGTATGCACTTATTTCACAAAAAAAAACTGTTGAATAAATGCATAGTGTGCCTGCGATGAAACTTCTGTAACCCGCTGCTCCCGTAACAGAGCAACCCTGTGCCTGAGAATAATTTTAAGCGGTGTATAGAGCCTGTGTTCTGGCCTGTTCATTGAAATAATGTCTATTCTTCCGACTTGTTTTGGCTCTGTGCTGTTTGAATTGTGGAAAAAAAATTGCATGTCTCAGGAGAAGAAGTGTATACATGTTTGTCTTTACCTGTGTCCTCATCCAGATCTCCCTGTAGAGAGGAGTCTGTGTCCTCTGAGGAGGCTTGGCTCCTCCAGCTTATATTGCCCATCCAAGAAGCCCGACTCCACACACAGCAACTGGTCCAGGAGTGATACTGATGGTTACACTTGTTACTGATGACTTGCTGATCAGGCTGGCATTTTTTCACAGCTATCACTAAATAGCACTGCTGAGAGTTAGTCACAAACTAACTGACCCGCATGATCATTCTCTCTTGACTCAGCCACACTATGCAACACTTTGTAGGAAAGATCCACAAATAGCCCAGAGAGAAGGCAAGAGGAAGTGAAAAAGTAATGTGCTTTTCCAGAGTCAATTCCTAATTAAATGATTCTTCTTGTAAATATGTCTAGAATCACACAAGCATGGACAGAACCTCTGAGAGAGGCCGTCAAAGCTGTCATCGGTGGTCCTGGAGAGGGTCGAACCCAGAGTTATCAGTAGTGGGGATGTACTGGAGAGTCACGAGGAAGTGAGCATGCCACCTGCGGGAATGAATGACCTGCTCTCTCACACAGGGGAGAAATCAAGTGAAGCATCATCTTTTAAAGCGATCCCCTCTGAGCAAAAAGTCTGAAGAGCAGACATGAAAGTAGAGCGATGAATACGACCTGTAAATGGGAGCCGGGTTGAATTACATATGAGATCTCAAAAAACTGCCAACTTTAGCTCCTTCAAAGATGTTGCAAGGTAGTACAGCCTTGAAAATATCCATGTTACAAAGACCCGAGTGCCTTCACAGACATGGCCTTCCACTGCTCATTGATATCCGCTGTCCAGTCATTATCCAACATGTAATCCATCCATTTCTCTCCAAAATTCTGTCTCTGTGCAGAGATTCAATTCCCATCATTGCTCTACCTCCCTCCACCCTCTTTCTTTCTCTCCCTAAGCTCTATTCCCTCCCTCTTTTTTTTTGCTTTCCCATACACAGCTCACACACACAAAAAAAAACTAATTACAACACAGCTAAACCTATATGGGAACAGCAAGCCTCTCATTCTGTGGGGGAGAGGGAGGCTGAAATGCTTTTCGCCATCAAACCTCAAAATTGCAGCATGTCAAACCAAGAGCCATAACTTGCACTGTGCAAAAGAGGGATCACTCATCAGCAATGTGCATGAACGTTATCATGCGGGGAACCCTTTTGTAATCACTTTGCACTTGCTCAAAGTTTTGGTGATCAAGGCATGCGGGTCTCGCTATTTCTGAACATCAGAAGAAGAAGATATTTCAGTCTGAAGTGACGCAGTAACCACTTAGCAAACACAAAGCCATCAAAATGACTTACACTGCTGTGTTAACTCAAGGAATGCTTGAGAGTAAACTCTCTACATTACAGCTGAACCCTTTCAAAGGCAAATACAGAGATACACTCTCACACTATGCAGGGGGGGTGGGGTTGGTGCAGGAATCTAAAATAAGGAACTGATGGATCAGTTCCGCTGTGGCTGGCTACTACCATTGACTGTCCAGTAAGAGAGTCAACAGGCTAATAATAAACATTTTGCTACACCCACAACTTTGTTACCAACACAGACGCACCAAAGCTGTGTCACAATCACAGTCCATGTGGGGAAAATGAGGACATGCTAGTTCCGCAAGTGCAATAATTGCATTAGTACAAATATAGCCTTAGTTAAGGCTTGTTCCTTTTAGTCATGAAGTTGGGTGTTCATAATGGTGTTTCTTACTGCAACATATGTCAGACAGAGAAACAAAACCACCACTCAGACTCATTTCATTGATGGAAATTAGGGCTGGAACTAACAATTTTTCAAATCAATTAAACAAATATCTTGTTTTGTCCACAACTCGAAGCATATTCATTTGACTGTCACGGAGGACTAAAGAAAATGGAATATATTCACATTTAAGAGGGTGGAATCAGATTATTTCAAAACAATTAATCAATTACCAAAATAGTTGGCGATTCATTTGATAGTTGACAACTTATCGCTGCAGCTCTAATGGAAATGTAACCGTCAACAGCAATACAAGCAGTCCACTTATGCACTACAGCCATGCTTAAGCCCTAACGTTTGGATTTATAATCATGCCATAATTAGGTCTGCGGTACTTTTTCAACACAGTATGGTAAATGCTGCCAGAAATTCAGCTTGGCTTTCTTCTTATTTTCAGAATAAAAGAAATGTCATAGTCTGTAAAAATGAACACAGAGTGAATATGCTGACAAGAGACAGCTTTAATTATAAGGTGTAGTCAAGCCATTCGGTTTTAGAATTATTCATGTGAAGGCAGAGTTCATGCACAGGTTATACACACTCTTGTTTCTGCAAAATAAAGTCACATCAAATGTGCCTCTCCACTGTATTTTTTTAACAGAAATGTTTTCCTGAAAACTGGATGCGGGGTTTATTCCACAACATGAAGCTATATTAAATGCATCACTACGACTGCGACGGTAGAATCATTCAAGGGTGTCTAATCAGGTCATTAAAAGCATTAAATTACACAAATTCACATACTAAACAAAGACCAATGTTACTAGTTTCAGTAGTCAGAAACTACTGCTGAAGTACATAGAACAGAGTCTGAACTTGGATAATGGCTCATTAGACGAGTCACATACAGCACAGTGGAATGGCTAGATTTACTCCGCACTAAAATACAGCAGAGATAATGAGGAGAGTGTAATTTTATTTCATAACCAATATAAACAGACCCAAAGCATTATATACATCACTCATCATTAGCTGGTTTTGCACCAGTGAGAAAAGTGACATTCTGGATGTGACCTACAAGAGGGACCTACGAGCTGTTAATAAGGGCTGACGTAGACATATCAGAGTGGATAGTTATTTACCACACCTTGTTTACGTGTAAAGGCAGGTTTAAAACCTCCACAGGTTCAAGAACTTATATTCTTTTCCTTTTACAATCCAAATAAACCTGACAGTCCCCTTTTCTGAGTCCATTTAAACAAGTGCAACTCGCAAATAAAAATGCACATTTTTTCAGTCTTCTCTCTCCACCCAGTTCATTTTCTCTAAGGAAAGCTTTGCAGATGAGTTTGGCTGTCGGCTGCTGCTGGTGCTGCTCTTTTGGGCAACACCACTGCTGAATCTGTTTATGGATTACAGTTTGGGCTGCCTGTGTGATGAAGTCATGTGGGTGCGTATACAGGGAATGGGGTTCAGTGTCAAAACAGACACAAGAACCACCCACATGATTCTCTAGGTGATGACATCCTTACTAAGCCACACACAAGAGGGAGAAAAGGCTCTAAACAGGTAGCCGTATTTACCCCCTAAGAGAGGACGAGTCAGTGACGGCAGGACACAGTATCCATGGTGAGGAGGGAGTATGTTGATGCAGCTAGTGACTCTGGAAGAAATGCTGGCCATAAGTCTCCTGCTAGAGCTTGGTGTCCATGTGTGCATTGATACTCCTACTCGCTCTGTGTCCTATGGTAACCATTTGCATTAGCTTCATATCATGATTTAAACCCTAACCAATGACTATGCCCATTTGCAGGAATCCCTACTTACAGACGAGACCTTTATCTCACTTTATTCAAATCTTTTCCGTTTTAATTTGTTCATCGAGGCACCAGTGAATTAATCTCCTTCTGTCACGATCTAAAACTGGTCCCCTTTCTGTAGAATCTCCACAGCCTAAGCCCACAGACAGCAGTCACCTTTTAACACCATCTACTTTCTCCAATCCTCCTTACACACATTCTCTCTCTAAGGAAAAGGCTTAACAAGCTGACACTGAAGCTATGCCCACTGCAGTATTTCAGTGCTACCATGAGTCCCTGGCCTCGTCCCCTCTTTCCATTTCATTGGTGTCTGGCATTTTTGGGATTGATGGGTACATGTGGAAGACAGCAGAGACTGCAGGCCAACAAGTGACCTGGTAAACACAACTACCCTGGGAGAAGCAGGTCCACATGAGAGAGGTGATGGATTGGGCTCATAGTGACTATTATCCTGAGCCTTTATTTGCTTTTCACTTATCATTGAACCACAGTCTACAAACACTGCACTGCCTCTGGAGTTTTCATTTGGCCGTGACCATATGTAGTCATCTGTCTGCAAGACACGAAAGGAATCGGAAACTTTTACGCCTATGAAGAATGACTGAGCTAGTGGTGGATGACACTCCCTCCCTGCCTGTTACTGGGAGCTGTGTGTCTGTGATGGTGTGTGTGTGTGTGTCCATTTACTGCAGGCATCACAGACAGGACTGAATGTGGAGCTAAGCAGGGAGACAGCTGGTGGGAGTGGGATGCAAGTGTGTAGCTGGCGGGTATAAAGTTTCCTTCCAAAGGCATACCCAAAGAAGACCACCCTGTTTCCCTCTCACACTCACTGCACTCTGCACTGCTTTGTCTTTAAAGTAGCATACAAAATGAACTAGTGGACACACACAACTTGGGTCAAAGCAGCATTCAAAAATGCCACGTGCACAATGTTGAAATCAACACAACAAACACACACACGGCAGTTTTGGGCGTGAACGCATCTCAACTCAGTCAGTCAGTGTACTAGGTAACAACGTAGCTAAGCGTTAGCTAGTGAGAGGCTAATCTGTAGCTGTTGCTAGCGTTACCGTTACAAACCCATTTTAAATGTGAGCTAACGGTCAAGTAAAAAAAAGCAGGCAAATGGTTACAAACGCTCATAAATGTAATTGACTTTAAATGTTTCGAACACGGTGAAAAGCCGAGATTTGTTCTTGTGTGTTAGCTCCCAAACAATCAAAACCAGGGTATATTTACGACCATTGGGCTCAAGAGTGAACGGGGGAATGCCGGTGAAGTAAACGTTAACGGCTATAGAATGTTATCATTTAAATTGTATATTCTCTTGCCCGCATTATCTTAGTAACAGTAACCTAGTAACAAGGTTAGTCATTTAACGCTACTAGTCAGGTAACCAGTTAGTTATCTCCACCCAGCATGAGGTTGAAACGGTTACAGAAAAAGCCATTTGCTCCAGCAGCTAATGCCAGCTAGCTTTATTTAACTAGATAGCCGAGAAAAGAACAGTCCGTAAGGCCCAATTAAACCACCATTTACACTCAACATATCCCTCCACTGTTACATGGAGCCCCGTCTATTGGTCCACAGAGCCCCACATTTGATCCATCCGTGTGAGGAATACCGTTATCCCGAGGTGGAGCAGTGTGGTTGAGTCTATCCGGGCAGGACTTACCTTGCTTGCTCTCTATTTTCCCCGACATTTTCGCAGCTGTGATCCCACTCGCAGTTCAACAAAAACGTTAGCTACACAGTCGAGCCTCGCCGTGTGTCTCTCTTCCGATTATTCCCTCATTTTCGTTACACTCTTGTGTCCATGAGATGATTCCGCCGGGGTTAATATAGTATATTTGTAGGCCAGACACATTGGTACGGTCAAAAACTGTCTAGTCCGTCTCCGGGTAATTTTCACTGGGTACACACACCACACACACACGGCAATGTCTTGAACCAAGAGTCGGGCACAGGGAACCTCATCCAGTAGAGCAGCGCCCCCTTGCGGGAGGAATTAGCCACATCAATCTGTCAACAAGGGGATGGGCGTGTTTTTCGATTTCAATTCAAAGAGTTGTCTGTTTTGTGGGGACCGTGGAGGATGAGCTCAGAGCTGGCAAGTGTTGCACATAACAATAATAATAAACATTATTGATAGAGCCCTTTTCAAAACACATACAATACAAATACAATTAAAACAATAATTCATTAAAGTGTATTTATAGAAGCAGAAGAATTCCTTTATTAGTCCCGCAAAGGGGAAATTCGATTTTCACTCTAGTATTGTTATTCATGTTACACACACACAGGCCCGAAATACACACACATGCACAGAAAGGATCTGTACATGCAATTAATGGAGAGATGTTAGAGCGAGGGGGCTGCCAGTGACCGGCGCCCCGAGCGATTTGGGGGTTATGTGCCTTGCTCAACAGCACCTCGGTAGTGCCCAGGAGATGAACTGCCACCTCTCCAGCCTCCAGTCCAAGCTCCATTCATGGTCCACACAGGGGCTCGAACCGGTGCCACTGCTACTTATTCTTCTTATAGTGCCAAATCATAAGTAAAGTTATCACAAGACACTTCACATATAGAGTAGGTTTAGACCACACTCAGACTTGTTTATGATTTACAGACCCAACAAGAGCAGCAACAATTCTATTAGCAATATCTAATATTATAATAATAATAATAATAATAATAATAATAATACATTTAATTTGAGGGCGCCTCTCTGGGCACTCGAGGACACCGTACAATTGCAAAATAGATAAAAATAAATAAAATAGATAAAAACACTAAGAAGGAAATACAAAACAGATAAGAAAAGACAATATGGATGGTTAAGTGGGGTAGGCAGTCCGGAATAGGTGAGTTTTTTGTTTTGATTTGAAGTGTGTGAAAGAGTCCAAGTTCCTGAGATCCGGTGGAAGTGCGTTCCAGAGTTGGGGGGCAGAACGGCTGAAAGCCCTGCTCCCCATGGTGACATGGCGGGCGGGGGGGGCAGAGAGGTGGACAGAGGAGGCAGATCTGAGGGAACTGGAAGGGGTGGCGATGTTGAGGAGTTCAGACAGATAAGGAGGGGAGAGGTTGTGGATGGCCTTGAAGGTAAACAGGAGTATTTTGAATTCGATGCGGAGTTTGACCGGGAGCCAGTGGAGTTGCTGCAGAACAGGGGTGATGTGGTGGATGGAGGGGGTTCTGGTGATGATCCGAGCTGCAGAGTTCTGGACCAGTTGGAGTTTATGGAGGTGTTTGTAAGGTAGACCGAAGAGAAGGGAGTTACAGTAGTCGATACGGGATTATTATTATAATAATAATAACAACAACAACAACTACAACAATAATAATATAGATAGATAGATAAGCTTTATTTCAGACTCAAGGTCCATACAAAAAATAAAAGCAATACACACAGTACAAAAGGATTAAGAATCACACAATCAAATAATAATAATAAAAACAAAAAAACATAATAATCTAATGACTGATTTTTAAAAGACACTTATACCAGTGCCCCCAAAAACTGAAACGTGCAGCGCGTGTCACTTTACATAATGTTCACCATTGCCACAACATTTAGATGCTTATATATGTCTTGCTTAATAATAAGAAGTCTTGTGCACACAGTGGCAATACAAAAATACCCTACAATAATATTAATAATTAAATAAATATATACGTATAAATATGTCACGGATTCTGCATTAAGTCATAAAAAAGTTTTTTTGCATGCATACAATAACACTGGCAATTTGCTGTGGATCAAAACTGAGTAATTTGTGCAGAATGTAGTTCCCACATAGACAGTTCCAAAAATCTATCTATCTAGTCCACGCCACCACACAATCATTTCTGACCTCACCATTGATCCCAGCAGCTAGAGGCTAATGAAATGACATCCTGTTGGCTTGGAAAAGCCTGGTCAGCTGTTCAGAAACTAAACTGTACCAAGCATCACTGACCAAAAGGGACCACTGACTGTAAAAATACAGATTAGAGGGATGCTCAACAATACTGGTTTGACATGTGGCATTCAGCCATTTTCTAGGCTACATTCTATATTAATATAATGGTAATTAGAACAGCCTCATCTAAATTTGTTATGTTAATGTATCTCTGCTTCACCGGTTCCTCATGGAAAAAGGTACATTGTTACTTCAGATTTACTTTAATTAACTCTAAGGCAACTCTTATCATGACCGAAAGAACGAGGTTGCGGGTACAAGTGGCTGAAATGGGATTTCTCAGGAGGGGGGCTGGAGTCTCCCTTAGAGAGAGGGTGAGAAGTTCAGCATCCGTGAGGAACTCGGAGTAGAGCCGCTGCTCCTTTGCTTTGAAAGGAGCCAGTTGAGGTGGTTCGGGCATCTAGTAAGGATGCTCCCTTGGCGCCTCCCTAGGGAGGTGTTCCAGGCACGTCCAGCTGGGAGGAGGCCTCGGGGAAGACCCAGGACCAGGTGGAGAGATTATATCTCCACACTGGCCTGGGAACGCCTCAGGATCCCCCAGTTAGAGCTGGTTAATGTGGCCCGGGAAAAGGAAGTTTGGGGTCCCCTGCTAAAGCTGCTGCCCCCGAGAACCGACCCCGGAGAAGAGGCTGAAGATGAGATGAGATGAGATGAACTCTAAAGCAAGACAAAAGCAAATTAGCCTATGGCGTTTTTAGTGTAATAGTACACCGTTTTCAGGACCCGAATGCACTGCAGTAATGACTTCTAAAAAATTGTCAAACAAAGATTTTCTGATTTTTCGGTCTATAAGGATTCCAAAAACATATAGTTTTACAAATCCCCCGCAAAATTCGAACAAACAAGTTGGTCTGAACATAGTGTCCTTGACTACATGGCAGACGTCTACAAAATAGTCTGTTTCTCTTGTATTATCAGTATAGTCTGGTTTAGTCACTGACATTTGCCTTAATTTATGTGGTTCTTGATGTCTGTGATGTTTTTGGGCTGAATTTATAATTACATAATATAATTATAATATGCACACTGAAAAAAACATCTTGATTTAAAAGAGACTAAATAAAAGACCAGGTTTTTGCTTGTCACTATATCTTTTGTCGTTTCACTGTAGATATTCTTTGTGCCAATATTCTTTCTTCACGTGCCAAGTTAGACCATCTTTCCTCAGAACTGTGCAGCTTCTACTACATTGTCTTTGTAAGAATATTGTTTGGGTTGATTGTTTTCTTGTCCTCCATAGCTCCTCTATAGATTAGCATCAAGGCTAGTCTACTTTTGCGCACATGTATTCCTCTTCTAAGTCCGGTTAAGGTATTTCCGCATTCATTGTTTACCCTGATAAAACAGCACAAGACCTGCATCCGCTTCCTTAACATGGTGGCTTATCATTTTGTGTTCGGTCTTAATCTTCATTAAGTGTAGGGTTTCCCTCAGTAAATAGTTTAGCCCAGGTGGTAAGTGATCATTTCAGTCAGTAGATGTCTGGACAATAGGCAACATATAATGGAACCAATGCTCTTTTCACACAAAAGTGTTTCAATTGTAATGATGTTTGCGGAGGTGGTCTTTGTTTCAGGTGAAGTGGTCCCCCTCTGCTATCAAACTCTGCCGGACACTCTGATGTGTGTTTTCTGCATCACCACTGGCCATATTAGCTGGGGCATCACCTCCAAGTGCTATAATTAAAAGCAGAGCTCAGTGCGTAATATCTGCATTTTCCAATCTTCTTATCTTAACAAATACACTGAAAAAAGGTCAGAAATAAATCATTTCAATTGTGATGTGTTACCTGTACAATGGGACGTGAAGCCCTAACATTTAGTAACTTGTTGACACCTTGTGATTAAAAAGGTTAGTTGCAAATCTTGATATTTCACTGAAAGATAATCTGATCTGAAATATATTGGTTCACTTTTAATTGAGTTTGGCTATATAGAGCTTAAATGGAAGCACACAGCCCCCCTGTTGGGCATGCTGAAACCTTGGCTGCATCAGAATCAGAATCAGAAATACTTTAATAATCCCAGGGGGAAATTGTTTCAAACTCCAGCTATATAAACAACCTATTTAACAACAACAACATTATACAGATAACTGCAGCTATTCTTTAGTTTTCTCCCGTCTACCACTCCCCTACCACAACTTAGGACAGGAAAATTCAAGTAGTGAAGCAGAAGAGCGGGGGGGAGGATGACTTCGGATTTAACCCTGATTTCTGCAAACTGCTGACTATGCCTTTTGCCTATTAAGTGCTGCACATTATCCTGGGCCATTAAGGAGCAACCCTTTAGATTATGTCTCTGGCATATCAAGACGAAGCAAGCATGCCCTGTCATCTTTTTATGAATAATTGATCTGACTGAAATGATCTACATTCTCTGAGTGATCTGGGGCAGGATGTACGCTTGCACGATTCGCCCGTGAAAGCAGAGGCATGCATTAAAAAACACTGAGATAAGGAGTTCATTGAGGCTTCTCTTAAGCTTTGTGCAGCTCATCTCATCATCAACTGTATTTAATCAGTTATCAAACTCAAGGCCTTGAGAGTCAAGGGTTCATATTTACACTGGCTGTCATTATGCCTGCTCCCTTGTGCTCTTGCTTGCACAGCAGAAACCACACCCATAGCACAAGTGCAAAGTGCTTTCTGTATGTGTGTTTGCACTAGTGAGAATGTGTGGGCGTGAGTGGTACAGGGGAAGGAGTGGAATACCTTCCCTCAGGCTATGATAAAGTCACACAGGGAAGACAATGAACTCCTGAGCAGTGGCAGACTTGTCGGGGCACGATAGGCCTCACGGCACAACCAGAGTAGGTCTGTTTTCCGTGCCTTAGCTTTCCTTGACAGGCTACATTCAGTCTGTCAGTGCTGTAATTTGAATCAGCCGAGCAGTTGTCTAACTCAAAGGTCATCTGGACAATTTGGCCTCAAAATATTGGCTTCAGAAGGCGGTGCGAACCTCTCTGTCATTAAAGACGACGGATCGGCTCTTATAAGGCGGTGGAATGGAAAATACTGTATATCCAGTAATGATGAGAAGTGTAGTACTAGATGTCTGTGACGAATGATTGACATGGATCACTTTTCATGTCAGTTTTGTCATTCAGGTCACACAGGTATCACAGTCATGCATTGTAGCTCTTTGCTGCTATCTAATGGCTACATAGCACAGTACAAAGCCAACGCTGCCATTATACTTTGCGCCACTAAGGGGTGCTCATGAACTACTGATGGTTTTTGTATCCTGGAGCTCAGCTTTATGCACCCTGTAAAGGTTTCTTTGTAGCAATGTATGGGAAAGTAGAGGGAGTGCTGATGAAATGTAATTTGAGAGGGATTAGCCCGATGTAACTGAATCGGGCATTACAACGGTGAAGTTGCTGTTTTCTTGATGAGATCCACTGAAATTAAAGTTGAGCTTAGCAGGAATTCAGATTCGACGATGACAAGGCCTACGAGGAAAGTCTATAACAAACACATGAACTATGATTAGTAAATGATCATATTTCTCACAAATATGCTGCCTGAGTTGCTTTGTATTTAGTGGTGCCTCTAAATCTAAACAGATTATCAAAACAAGCATCAATCAATTTAATCACCATGCTCAAATATTAGGATGGAAATGTATAATTAATGTGGGAAGGTTCATACTGGTTTACACTGGGAAGTTTCACACTGGGATTAGAGTCCGGTCAGGTCTGCTGCCGGCGGAGTACAGTGTAGATAGAGAGGGCAAAGAAAGGAGAAGTGAGACAGTTTTGTTAGCTGAGAGTTGTCAGTGGGAGCTGGGAGAGGAGCAGTGTTTGATCTCTGTGGTGGTGGGCGTGTGATGCAGAGCTCAAACACAGTTTAAGGCTCTGTTAACCTTGGCCAGCGGTCAGGCCCCTCCGTCTGTCTCACATCTGAGGGTTGGGGAGAGAGGGAGAGGATCAGCTAGGCTTAAACGACTGAATACATTTATCTGAGAAGGAGGGAAAAAATACCTCTACAACAATCGGGGTTGTCTATCTTTGGGCCCTTTGTTAACATACAACAGAGTGGTTTTTCAAGTGAGCTTTTCATGGTTGAATTAAGATGGACGGCTAGAGATATCAATAAGGGGGTTAGAGACAAGTCAGTGGAGATAGAAGACGAAGAGGCGTCGGACGAAGAGGACAAGGCGTCTAGGTCATAACCTACTCAATACTGCATGAGAATACAGCACTCTGTCACTGCCACAAACAAACACACGGAGACACACGTTGACAAGGTCGGAGAAATTAGACAAGAGGGTCGTTGACGGGACCTTTGGAAAAACAAACAGAGCTGCACGCTCTTTCCAACAAGGTACCATATCATAGTGAGAGTTCTATGTTTTTATTTTATTTATCATAGTCAAGAGCTCTAGAAATACTGTGTAAGGATCAAAAGGCTCAATCCACAGAGAAATGCACACAGCCTGTATTCAGAAACTGTGTCTATAAATGAGCCGTCAGGACTTCTGTACAGTTGTGATGTCACAACTATACTATATATAGGTAGAAAGTGCTGCTACAGTGCCGTTAAAGTAATCCCTCGACTGGTGCAGAGACGCAGAGAGCGCTGATGCAGAAGACCCACAAACACAGAGACAGGTGTTACTGGTATATTCAGACAGTCATTATGAGAAAAATATGTTGTTGTTTTTTTATATTAAAGCATGTAAACATGTTCTAGTAAAAACCCAATAATACAAGTATGAACCTGAAAAATAGGAGAATACGTCTCCTTTAACATAAAATCTTAAACATATAAACCAAACCATAAGTGTTACTCCAGTGTCGAAGGTAAGTTTTATGTAGGACAGGTCACACACACTGTCACTGCACACATCTGTGGATGCATAAACACTCTAACACATACAGTAGGAATTATTTATGTGCTGAGACAGGCATTGTTGCGCTGCTCTTTGCAGCGCTACAGGGCGGCGGCTCTGGCTTTTGGAAAGCACAGCTGCTTGCCTTTCAAGAACGCCCCGTCCTATCACCATGACAGTGAAGGTCTCACTCCCTAAACTCTCCCGCTCTCTGTTGCTTTCTCTCTATTTCTCATGGCACTTTCAAATGGCAGGGTCAGCCGCTCTTCATGGTGGGACCCTCCGCTCCACTGTGCCAGTCCTTCCAGTGTTCCGGATTGACATTTAACTCAGGGCCAGGGTAAAGAGGGCCAAAGAGCATGAAATGAGACTGGCCGCAGGGGTGCACACATTGAAGACCTCACCACTCCCTATCTCGCACCTCCACCTCCACCTCCATTAACCGGCAGTGTCCCTGGGGTCTGCAGGTGAACTCAGCCCGAGAGGTGAGCTCACGGCTCTTGGTTTAAAAGCACAAAGAGCACAGGAGTGTATAGGCCGACCCTGGGATGCCGTGACCCTGAGAACCATTCCAATTCTTAAGATTATGATTTTAGCAGTAAGCCTCGGCTGCCTTCCCACTTTAGAGGACTAATAAATGTCAATGTGCATACTTTCTTTTATTCTGCTCCGCAGGTTTGAGGCATTTTATGGGTGTTTAAGGCTTCAGTGACACTAAATATTTATTTTGTCTTGCACACATCTTGTTGAATATCACTCGTGTTTATTCTTCTTTAGCTTCTTCCCTTTACGTGCTTCATGGTTAGGATTTAGAGTTTAAGTAACATTTAAATTTGTATTTGATTTTTTGTCTTTTAAACCCCACAATGTAAAATCTGACCCCTGGGTGACTACCTCTTCACACAACTCATTGCAGTAGCTACGTGTGTATTACTGATAAGTTGTACTGCTAGGTGTCATCAGTGGATAAGGCAGCTGACCAGGATGTGTCACAGTCTATTCACACTAGTCCTGCCCAGTTTTGACAGGAGCATGTTAATATGAACTAGGTGCGGAGTGAGACAGTCTGGTCCGTGGGTGTCACGCTTAAGTTCATGCCAGCTCCTGTGCCAGGGGGTTACTGACAAGTCCAGCAGAATGGCTCGGCTGCCCAGCTATCCAACATACAATCCACACAAGGGCCATTTAACAGGATCAGTGATTAAAGCTGAGTAATTGAATTAGGATTGTGCAGCTGGAAGCTAAAGCTGTCTACCGGAGACTTGGGCGGAATAAGATGAGGAAGCTTGTGGTTAGAGTGAAAGAGGTCAGATGAGCCCACGCGTTATTTAACCCATAACTAATGATTACAGATTTGAGTCATTCATCAAATAGTGACACACCATAAAGTTTTAGAACTTTGAAAGAAGCGTTTATACATTTAAAGACAACATATTATCTAATTTATAGGCCCATGCTTGTGTTTTGGGTTTCTACTAGAACATGTTTACACGCTTTAATGTTCAAACACATTATTTTTCTCATACTGTCTGTGTGAATATACGTGTATTCACCCTCGGTCTGAAATGCTCCATTTTAGTGCCTGTCTCTTTAAGACCCCCTCTGGAAACAGCCCAGTCTGTTCTGATTGGTCAGCATTTCCAAGTCTTCTGCGCTCTCGGCATCTCTGCACCATCATTGCAGTCAGGGAAGGACTGTAATCTAGCAGCACTAGCAGCACTTTCTACCTGTATAGGGTAAAGTTGTGACATCACAACCTTACAGAAGTCCTGACGGCTCATTTAAAGACACAGTTTCTGAATACGGGCTGTGCGGATTTCTCTGTAGATTGAACGTTTTGATACTTTCACAGTATTTCTATAGCACCTCAACCTGCTTTATGATAATAAAAAAAATGGAAATCTCACATTTTAATATTCTCTGATGTACACAGCAGGTGGAAATGTTGGTATACAGACTAGAGTATGTGTATCATGATCCATAGTGTGCTCACTCATAAATGCATGAGATGCTACAATGGAAAATAAAAGCAGGACCTTTTCTTTGCATTTTCTTAGGTCTAGCCCAGCCTGTGGTATGCTGAGAGCAAAACTGTGTCCCAATTCCATATTCCATATTATTTTTGATGGAGTATAATGGGAATTTATTATGTGGTGTGTTCACACAGGAAAAATGATGAAATTATTCTTAAAGATGTCAGTATGCATGCTAAATACGCTTCATTATTGAATATCGCGTTGGTGAAGAATCTGCTCACAGCTGGAAAAACATAAATTCTGGATGGGGCTGAGACAGCTCCATGAATATTAAATAAGTATTAAATGTTTAGAAAAACATTTTGCTTTCTCTTTGTTTAGTTTCCAAAATTGAAGTTGGCACCGACATTCTTAAACCAGTGTTTGATTGATGTTTGTCGGGGCAGGTTTTGTATCATTGTTAGTACAAAACAGCAAAGTGCATGGATTTCTTGAACATCGACTGCCAATATAGTACAAAATGAAGTGTAGTACATAGTGAAAATTGTATTAGTAAACAGAGTGGATGCGGGACACAGTTTAAGCCATCTAATTGGCCGCACTGCCTTGAAAAAGCAGACTATGACAGGCCATTATTAATGTAGAACTGCCCTACTTACCTACACTCACATGCAAACGCACTCATGTGCATGCACCTTTTGCTTGCAGTGAATCACTCACACAATTTTAGCATTTCATCCAAATACATACATTTTCTTCCTGAGGGAAAAAAAAGTGCTGTCTTCACTCACTTATTTCTTTCCAGGCTAATAATAACGGGGACGGGGTGGATCCTAAACCTGCACACACTTTGCAGAAGGCAAGGAAAGCCCTGGACATGCTGCCAGTCTATCACAGAGCTAACACAGATTGACAGATAAACACACACACAGACACACACAGACACACACACACACACACACACACACACACACACACACACACACACACACACACACACACACACACACACACACACACACACACACACACACACACACTTGAATTTGTTCCTGTGGGAAATTTAGAATCTCTAATCCACCTGATTGTATGTCTGCAGACTGTGGGAAGAAGCCAGGGCATCTAGAAGAAACCCAAAATGTACAGAGGAAGAACAAACAGAATGCACGTTGGATCAAACCTTTTAGCTGTGATGTAAAAGTGCCACGCTCTGTCATTGATTCCTAGAGCTTAAATCACGTTTTCACTTGACCTCCGTTAACCTTGAGCTCAACCTTGTCAATCTGACTTTTAATGGGCCTATTTCTAAGCACGCAACCTATTAAGGACATGTTGGCATGAGATTTATCTGTAATTAGAACAGCTGGGTGATATATGGATCAGAGGTGGGGGACTGTCAGACTTGAGATGCAAATTTGAGGACGTGAGACTTGCTTGACTGACAATGACAAAAGACTGGACTTGACTTTTTACCCATGACTTGAAATTCGACTTTGACTTCACACAGATGACTTGGTGTTTTCAAAAATTAAATATTTGCATTTTTCTCTGCGTTGAGAACTTTGTCCATTGAGAAAGTACATTTTTCAAAACAGTTCACACTCAGGCCTACACACACAGCCGATGGCAAAAATGACACTTTGTAAAATGGTATAAAAATCACAAAACATTCAAAACATGCAACAAAAGTCAATATTTTTTATCGAACAGAACAACTTGTGGTCAAATGAATGTAATCAGTCATTACACAATGGACGACAAAATAAAGCTATCGATGATGAGCCGGTCCAACCTTAGTTGGTGCTGTATGTCTGCGCCATTTATGCCAAAACAGGTGAGCAAATATATCCCAGCATGAAATTCTATAATCTTCTTATTTTATTAGGGATAACAAAACCTGAGATGCCCTCTTGAAATACTGTAGAAAAAGAGACATTTTCTAGGAAAGTTTTCTTCTTATTTTATTCTTGCAGGTCTTTCTGTGCCCATGAACTGTCGTTGCCATGTAAAACTTGCAGTAAGCACCTTGACTAGACACATTCTGACAGTCATTATGAAACAGCTTTGTACTGCATTCACTCTTCACCAAAGAACCAATAACCAATGTCACCAAAACTCAGAAATATTTTTTTTTTTATCGCATCAGATTTTTCTGCACCATTCTTTTTGACAGCCATATAGTGGACTTCTACCTAGCCTTGTTTCTTAACCTTTCATATTCAGAAATTCTTCATATTATCAATAAAAATAAAATTAACGTAAAAGCAACCGAAGAAAACATATGGGTAGAAATATCCCAAAATACAGAATAAGGAGTCAAAATACTCAGAACTTCACATTTAATCCATTAATTCCTGACTGATTGCTGATGAATAGAACTTTCCTTTAATTAAACTCTTAGTTAATCCATAGTGTTGGGTCTTTCTATGAGTTCTGTGGTAAGCGTTTTGAAAAAGGGTTTGAAAAATGTGTGAAACCAGAGAAAAACACATTTGCAGGTGAAGACTTACTGTGCTGAGAAGTTGATGATGTTGATCAAGTGAAGTCAGTTTCATTTGGCGTATCTTATCAATCGAGAAAAACTGTCAGATTTGATATGTTAAATTTCCACGCCTGTAATTTTCACAGATCTTACCTGGTATCATACAACTTTCTACCAGAACTGCTTTCTTTTAAACTGTATTCTGTGTGTGTATATTTTTATGTATGTATGTAGAGTATAATATATTCATCATATGTATTTATTGTATTATGCATATCGAGCATCTTCAGCACAAATTTTGCCTTTAAGATGTTTTGTAAAGTTCTATCATTTTTTTTAATCTTATCTTAAAGCTGCACTAATCTATATTTTTATTAATCAATTAATCAATGTGTTATGTGAAAGGTATTGGTTATAGTGATGAACGAGCAGTTCCCTGCAGCTCTATTGAGTCTTTTAACTCATTATTTTGGTTTTACGGCTTGCAACTATTAAGGTTAGCTCTTAAGGCTTTCACCACTTTTGTTTCCAGGTGCAACAGGCAGCTGTTTTCAGTGAATAAGCTCTGATAAACCCAGTGTACGTTACCTGCTCAGCACTAAGCGCAAGACAGCAACGTTAATCACAAGCGTAGCAGAGCATTTAGCTGATAAAAGGACAGCTAGTCAACTCAGGAGTTGGTGGAGGCCAAAACAGCTAAAAGGAGAGTGAAAACTGATGTTACATATATTGTGTGGACAGAAACATGACTTCAGATGAATGCTAATACTGCTTTGTGTCTCTTGGATTTGCACATTAGCTGGCATTTATAAGTGATGAAGACATGTCAGTGTACAGCTTGTTTTTCTGCAACCAAAAATCTATTAATACTGCTGAGTGTTTAAACTTCAAACACTGTCAAGGTCAGTATATAAAAAAAAAAAATCCAATTTCCCCGTGTGGGATTAATAAAGTAATTCTTCTTCTTCTTCTTCTTCTTCTTCTTCTATATCTCTTTTAATTCAAAGTTCACGGATGAAACCCTTCAAATACACAGTCTCAATGGGGTGCTTAGATGAAAAGGAGTTTCTTTATGAAAAACTGTGAATACTATCATGATACTAGGGTGCATCAAAGACTCTTTAGATACCCCTATCCCTCACCCACACACATATGCTATGCAAAGATACTGCATAGTTATTCTATGAAGTATGAATGTGTGAGGAAGTGTAAAAGGAGGACATGAACGTGGGGACAAAAAGAAAGAACACCCTCCTCATTAGCACCCCCACACTCAGTCAGCAAGCGCTAAACAACGGAGCAAAGAGGAAAAAAAGGAACTTTAACAGACAAGAAAAGAGAAGCAGCAGTTCTGGCAGAGCTGTGTTGACAACTTTCCAGGAGCTGATTTAGCTAAGGAGGCTACATCTGTTGAGCTACAACGACAGCTATTGGGGTGTTCTGGCTGCTTCAGCTCTGATGTGCTGCAATCAACTTTTTTATGTAGACGGAGTAACCTAGTTTGCTCTGCACACTGCGAAGATAGCAACCTGAAACCCCGGAGCCCCTCAGCTCAGGCATTGTGACGGATATTAGTGTCTGTTTAATTGGCAAAAAACAAATCTTGCACCGAAACATCCCACTCTCCTGCAGCAAAGCACACAAGCGGCTGATGCACGCAGGAACACACCAATATCAGACAGACACATAGTCACTCACTTTCCCTCTCCCCTCTATCTCTCCCACTCAGTCTTAGTCTCTCTGAAGTACAAATCAGTGGTTAGAGTGTTGCTTTTAAAAGAAGCCAGGTACCACGCGAAGGCAGAAAAGATTGAGACAGGCCTTCAAAGGCAGAAATGTTTGGACAGCTTGTGAGAGCAAAAAACGCTTGCTCCAGGGAACGGGTCACTGCGCTGTTCTGGTATGTTTATGACACGAATGAGGGGACATGTACGAGTGGAAAGGTTGTATATGCATGTGGAGTGCAGGTTTGTCATGTATAATGTATAATCTTTGGAGAGAGGTCACTACAGTGTGACGCTGTCTGTCACACAATGTCCCATATGGCTCATCCATCACAGACTAGCTCCCTTTAGACTTCCGCTTTGTGCATTTTCTCACACTTGTCTACTATTCCTGTACTGTCTGTTATGGACACTATAAGCCCAAGGACTAGAAAGGTTTTAAAGGTTATAAATACTGCATGTATTCGGAAGTCTGTGTGTCGAGGGAGAACAGAGCTGCATCAACGGAGATCCACAGCTCACCTGTCTTCATAGTGTTGTTTGTTTGGCAATGTCATGGTTAAACAACTATAAAAAAAAGCCGACAGACGGATCACCTGCTCTGGGCTGTCTGAGGTCACTCATTGTATGCAAGTGAAAGAACATGTGTGTATAAGCCCATGCATTCTCGCAGGTGTGTTTGTCCGGAGACTACAAAAGCAGGGAAAAGGTTCAGACAGTGAGTGTATTGTTAGTCCTGCATCCTCAGCTGATCAAGTTCCCCACCTGGGTGTCTAGTCTGAGGCAGAGGGAACTAGCATCCACAAAGCTGCTCCAGATGAAAATGCAGACAGGTAACACAGCCACACTGTCTGCATTGAAGGGGTGCTCCATTTATCTTACCTTAAATTGAGTTCACTAGTTATCGGAACAGTGAAAACAGTTGTGTAATGTCTTATAAAATGGGACATATCAAGCAATCTGACTGGTTCATAGCCTAATATCTTTACAAAATTCTGTATCACTCCACATCTGAGAAGAAAACTTGACCTTGCCATCAGACAGTCTTTTCCAAAAAGGATCTGAATCCGTTATCTATACTCTCTTCAAAGCCACCAGACTCCTTTGACAAAATCAGTAATTTCACAGAACACATAAACAAACTGCCTCCATCAGTTTGTTTATATTGTTGTGTGGCTTTGGTGAATGCTAGTTGCTAGTGTAGGCTATATTCCATAGAAATGATATATGCAGGCAGGAGGGCCTATTTTATTAACATCATTTATTAATACAAATCTACTCAAATACTCAATGACACCACTTAGCTGTGATATGATCACAAAATACCATGGTGTGTTGTGAGCTATTAGGTGGAGGAGCTTTGTCATGTCTCAGACGATCACCCCAATGATGTCATTAGTAGGGCTTAACTTATTGATTAATCTGAGGATTTATTTTAATCAAAGGATGGATTAGTTGTTTGGTCTATAAAATGTGGATCAGTGTTTCTCAAAGCCTAAAATGATAACCTCAAATGTCTTGTTTTGTCCACAACTCAAGAATATTCAGTTTACTGTCAAGGAGGAAAGAAACCAGAAAATATTCACATTTAAGAAACTTGAGTCAGAGCATTTTAACTTATTCTTCTTAAAAAAGAAGTGGAAATTAATTAATTAATTTAATAGTTGACAATTAATCGATTAATCGACTGTTCATTACAGCTCTAGTCATTAGGGTAATATTAGGGCAAGTTTGGAAACTGGGGATATAGAGTTTGAAAGTTTATACCCATAGTGTATATAGATATAGTTTCTAGTTTATTAGGTACCAAGCTTAAACTAATGCAGTCTACATACAACAACAAACTGTTTAAGAAAGCTGTTGATTCATCTGTATGGGCAATTTGTGAGGCTGCGCTTTGTGGTGCTGTTGAATTGTATTATGTTTAGGGAGGTCACAATGTTAAAATTGTGATATCACAAATATTATCAGAGGAAATAACCCAGTTTTGACAAAAAATAATCAGGGAAATTATTATTTGACACTATGGAATGAAAAAGACACACAAGCATTCTTCTGTTCCCGTCCTGCACATGAAACATGTCAGTCTACTTTATATTGAAAATAGAGGGATCTGCACATGCTCATAGAACTGGAGTTACATCCAGGTAACTTCCCACAAGATTCAAAAAGCATAATACTAAGACCTTGTGAACTGCTCCTGCCAAGGTTGTCTGTTTTGTTCCAGCTGAGTAACGTTGCATTTGTTAGTTATGTTTGTTTTCGGAAAATCGCTTAAACCCGACATACCTAATAGTGTTTCTATTATTGTGTCCATTTGTATAATTGAGGGTGGGCTAAATAACAGCTCTACAGCAGCATAATACTACCGCCTAAGAAACAGGCAACTGGCACTGCTTCCATTTGGATCAATAACATTCTTATATTTTGTGATATTTATCTTATTTTAACATACATACTGAAAATGAATGCGGCACGCCTCCAGTGTTGCTATTTTAATGGCACAGTTGTCGCATGATGTCGTATCACAACCGAGCAGGGAGGGCACTAAACTAATGAACCTTAAAACCACTGACTTTGGAGAAGTGGAGATACACAGTGAGAAAAAAAAGAAACAAGGGATGAAGTGATAAGATATTAATGCACAATCATTTGAAAATGAACAAACTATCCCAATGCTATTTCCACATTTGATCATATCTGGAACTATGTTTCGGTGTGTATCACAAAAAGCATTTCAATGTAATTTTAAATGTATACCACTTATTACTGTAGCACAGCCTCTACACTTAAGGTTAAAGCCGTTTGTAACTTGGGTGAAAGCCTTTTATGTGCAGGCCAGCATTTGTTGGACAGAGAGTTCGGAGTCACTCTTAGTGCACGACTGCTGATGGATGTCACCAAAATGGCAGCATTACAGAGGAAGGTTGTAGTGCGACCTGGATGCAGATTACCTCCAGTGAGAGCCAAAATGGCCGTATGAGTGATAAATAGATGGAAATAGCCCACAGTGTCCAGTTCACAGGCCAGCTGCCCGGCTCTTTGATCTCTGGTCCTAATGAGCTTTCAGTACACAGCCAGAGATGAGAAGATGGGCTTTTTCAAAAGGACCCTTGATTCTGGGGGAAACCTGGGGTAAGAACTGCTATAAGCAGGCCTAAGATGTTGCCTCAACTAACATTAGTATTCCCTCAAGTATACCCAGCTACATTTGTAAAACCTGCCCACCCAACTCTCAAGAGCAAGGTCACTTTCATCATTATGAGCCAAGTTATAGCCTACAGAAGGCTTATAGGGATTGAAACCCTACATTTGTTTATGATACAAAAATGCTCTTTCTACTGTAAACAGCTTAATAATGTCAATAATTCCCTTTGTAGAGATGACAGCTCCCCGCCCACCCCTGGGTGAATCTAGTAGTGGAATTTGTTGGGAAGGATTAAGTACTAAACCACCGGTGGGCTGAGACATTGCCAGGGGAAAAATATTTGTTAAACTGCAAAGTGCTTGTGTACAGCACATTCAGTTAAAAGCAAAATCCCTCTGTGAGAATATGCAGCTGGATATGCAATCAAAAAGAATATTTAATGTCTTCCCCCTCGTTCAAATTCAGCATGCGGTGCACTCTGCAATGCTCACGCTCTCCTTTACCGGTGACAGGCATATATTAGCTCTCCTCATATTAGCCTCCTATCACTCACCTACGATGGAAACCTGCACACAGAGTTGTGCATGGATGCGCCAAAAGAGCGTGTTCATTGAACATGCTCGTGTTTTTGGTGAACTGAATGTATCTGTTTGCAACTAATGAATATGAACATGAGCACTGAGTTATGGTAAGTATCCACAGGGGCGTCTCTGGACACAAGGGGTCATGCCACAAAGGCTACACCTTCCTGCAAACATGCTGGCTGCGCCCGGTTGGACAAACGCTTTCACTCGTGGGCTGTCGGCTCCCAGATTTCAAGCAAACTAACATGGCAGCTTGTTTGGAAACTTTCTCTTAAAATAAAATAGTTAGAAATAAGCCATGCAGTTAGAAATAAGCCATGCATGTAGTGGTTAGCACTGTCGCCTCACAGCGAGAAGGTTCCAGTTTCGCATCCCGGCCTGGGCCTTTCTGTGTGGGGTTTGCATGTTCTCCCCGTGTCTGCGTGGGTTTTCTCCGGGTTCTCCGGTTTCCTCCCACAGTCCAAAGACATGCACGTGTTAGGTTCATTGATGACTCTACAAAATTGCCCTTAGGTGTGAATGGTTGTCTTTCTCTGTTTGTCTCTATGTGCCCTGCGATAGACTGGCATCCTGTCCAGGGTGTACCCCGCCTCACGCCCGATGTCAGCTGGGATTGGCTCCAGCCCCCCCACGACCCCGACCCCGGGATAAGCGGTTGAAGATGAATGAATGAATGAATGAGTTGCTTAATCTCTGTCTTCATTTCATTTTAATGGTTATTTTAAACATTTTTGGGGGGACTTCAACTTTGTGCCAATGAGGAGCGGCCAACGTGATGCTCTTTCTCTCGAAACGTATAGTGACGCTACCAGAATGCATCGCACGGCTGTTTACATAGACACTGGGAAGCATAGAAGTGACGAATCGTGGGGACATGTACCATTAACAATGCTCAAGCAGTAGGATTTCGACTTTCAGATGAATGCGCCCATGGCTGCTCGTAGTGCTTTAGGTAAATGGTTGGTGTAGATCGTAAACACCAATGATATGTATAGATATGTATTTAAAATTAATTCAAGTAAGATTGAATCACGAGGTTCAAAGAAGAACTCATGTTGAATAAAATATGGTGCCATTTGCTATAAATGCTCTTGAAAAGGCAAACCCAGCTGTGTCAGGGTTTTCATGTGTTTTTTTTTATATATTAATTATTTTACATATTAAATACTTTTGATCTCTTCTGTCTTGCTGTGTGCTATAGGCTTCACCATTCTATAATTTATTACCTTTTTATCAAACAGGAGTGCACTTGTGAGGTTATTGTTAAGTCAGCTGTGATTTCAACACCACAGTGAAATAGACAGCTCCTCTGCTCTCTTGGGCTGCAGATGGATGGATGGATGGATGGATGGATAGATGGATGGATGGATGGATGGATGGATGGATGGATGGATGGATGGATGGATGGATGGATGGATGGATGGATGGATGGATAGATAGATAGATAGATAGATAGATAGATGGATGGATGGATGGATGGATAGGTAGGAGGAGGTTCTACTGAAAAGAAAATAGCGTTGAAGAAAAAAAAACAGGGATGAATGTAGGTAAACCAGTTCAGTTTTTGGGACTGTGAACTTCCAAATTCAAAACTGTGAACTATGGACGTGAACTAGTTCATTATAATCTGTGTGAACTGAAGTTTGAGCTATTTGTGTGAAGTGTGAAATTGCCTGCACGTCATTATAGACCACAGACGTGACTGTGATGAAGCAGCTCTAAAGAAAAGAAAGGGCAGCAATCGATTTTCTAACAATGCCAAAACAATATCATTTGGCTAATCACAGGCGGGTTATTTATGGACAAATATATGAATTAAAGTTGATTGAAGTTACCAGTTGAAGGAGAGGCAGACTCCTTTTTACTGATGATTAAAAACTTTTGGGATTCAGTCATCTTTCTACGTGCGACTCATTGGAAGTGCTTAATGATACCCGAGCCCTCTCAAAGGCTGCAGAAGCAGCAGGACATCAAAGAGTGGTTGACAGACAGATTCTGAGTTGCATGTTAAAAGCCCATTCCTCTTTAAAATGAAAATAAAACTGAAACTCACACACACACACAGGCACACACAGGCACGCACATATCACCACCCCATGAAAAGATCCCATCATCCTCCCCATCTCTCAGTGGTGAAATACTACCTCCACCTGAAGACATACACGCAGCTACATCTATCTTTCTTCAAATCTTTTTATTTCATTTTTTTTTTTCACACTCTTCAAACAGCTCGTGCTCAGGCATAGCCAGGCATGTTTTTGCATCATTAGAGCTAGTGGGTGTATTTGAACACAGACTAATGACAGCTCGGCTTTCCGGCTCAAACGAGAGCCATTGCTCATTTACCCGAATATATACCATACATAGATGGGGGTTTGAAATGATGAAGCCACCTTATCAGATATTCTCCAACACAAGCCAAATGACACCACATCAGACTTGAGCCATTTAAATTACAGTCACGGATTTCGTATGTAACAACTGTAAGGCATGTTAATGTGTAGTTTTCAGAACAGTAAATCAATTGGGCATCACCGTGGACATGCTGCTGTCTCAGGATAAATGCTGGGAATGATCAAGAGGAGCAATGGAATAGAAAGAGGAGTGTTGTGTGCCACGATGTGATCAATTTACTGGTAATGGACGGCCTATAGATGCAGTCCTCCTAAGGCTTAAGATTCTGGCATGGTCCTTTGCGATCTATCTGTCTCTCCTTTTAGTTTTTTCCCCCTAATCAGCCTCACTATCTGCCTCTGTTCTGCTTCCAAATTCCAATACAGTCCCCGCACCAACGCAAAGTCACCGATATACTCCATGAAAGCATCGATATGGACCTCTGCCAGAAATCAACACTTTCTTTCTCTCTCTCTTTCCTTGCTTACCACTTCTGCCTACTTTACCGTATCTTCCTCCCTACAGCTGTTCGCTGCCCTCAGGTCACATCCTATTTGAGTGGCCACTCAAGGTAGCCAAATAATGTGTCCCTTTGTTAAGTGTTTGGAAGTAGACGCCACAGTGTCGGCACTGGCCTGGCCTGTTATAGAATATTAACAACCAAATGCAGGGGTCCTATTTCCCTGGGCCAGCTGCAGTTGAATCACAACTTGTTGACACTTCATAAGGTCCCCAAAAGCCTGCTTCTGCGGCAGCCCAGGGTGATACAGATTAGACCGTAATATGGATTGATCCGTGCTCCCCCCTCCCTCCCACCTCTCATCTTCACACTTCGCAGATGTGTGGGCGTGCGTATGTGCGTGTGCACTTTGTGCTGCAGAATTTGTGTACAATTTGATAGCGGACCCCGGCTGCCCCAACATTCAGCAAACACACAGCTTGTTTCGGCACCCTCACCAACCTTCCTTTTTAGCCCCCCCCCCCCCAACCCCCTTTTTATTCCGGGTCTTTCTGTGAGATTAATTCCTCTCTTCCCATCTTTGGGCTGTCAACTCAGGGTATGGAGTCATTTTTTAAAGGCCACTGTTCCCGAGGACGGGAGACTGATTGAGTTGTGGCCTTTTTCTGAGTGGGTAAAGAACAGGATTAATGCATAACTCTCGAAACCAACACGATGAAAAAAAGGAAAAAAAAGGTGAGAAAATGTCCTATGGGACCGGATTGAATAATGAAAGTTTATGAACAAGAGCATTATGTACTATATCATTAATTCTTTATAAAAGACGTGCTTGATCTGTGCGAATGCGAATGAACTGTTTATGACCAGTGGTGTTTGTGTAGAACAACATTTTAAATGAATGACTGAATGATTACAACAACGTTTTTAATGAACTATTGCTCAATATCACAAAACAATGATTGTTCACTAAACCTCTCCCCTGAACAACAATAATAACAATAATAGCTTAGTTATGGAGAGAGAGATATTGAGTACTCTGCTGTACGGAGGATGGTTCTGACCTTCCCATCACCCATTAATTCCTGATATTGGACGGGCATTAACCCTCTACTTAGCTGACACTCAAAATAAGTGCGTTGGAAAAAAATCACCCCAAAATTTCAAGAATTATGTAAGTACATAAAACTCATCAAATACAGTAGTAGAGTTCGTACAGGTGAGTTCAACAGAGAATGTGTTTCTGGAGTAGCACGCTGTTTGGCAGCAACTGAGCACAGTGGACTGGCTGAGGTGTATGGTTTGACCAGGTCATGGATGTAGGATGGGCAATAGGCTAGTGCCAGTGATTTGAATCTGAATTGTGAAGCCCCTGGTAGCCAGCGCAGTGTGCGGAGGAGCGCTGGAGTGTGGGAGAACTTGGGTAGGCTGACGACCAGCTGGGCCATTGCGTTCTGGATGAGCTTCAGAGGTCGGATAAAACATGTAGGCACACCAGCCAGGAGGGAGTTGCAGTTGTCTAGACACGAGATGACAACAGCCTGTACCAAAGCCTGAAATAATATCATTTATTCTACATGCGTGCATTTAAGTCACAGATTAGTCACAAATCATGACGTCACCATCTTTTTTACGCTGCATATCATTAAAGTAATTCTCCGTAGGAGTGAAGCGGTAGAGCGGCTCATTCAGAAACCAACAACACGCAGGCTGCTCCACTGTCTGAAGGAAAGCAAATCTGCATTCACAAAGGGGCTCCTGAGAACCAATGTTCTCAACAAAGGGAGTGAGTCAGAGGCTGGGCCTGCACTTTCTCATGAACTCCTCCCAACACTCTCTCACTGCTCCCTGCGCTCCCTTCCTCTATCCTTCCCGTGGCCACTCCGAGCTGAATCGCTGATTAAGCACACATTGATTAGCGCACACTCATTAGCATCCTGTTTGCGTTGACCCCCCTCTCCACCATTTCCAAGCAGAGCACACACACGCACACATGCACACGCACACGCACACACGCACACGCAGATGCACACACACACACACACACACACACACACACAGACTCTTTCACTGAGCCCCCTTGCTGCCCTGATTCAAATGGATTAACAAGCACAATATTTCTGCCAGGGACAGGAAATCACTGAACACTTGTCAGGAAGCTCGCGATCGATGGAATTCACATCATTGACCCCCTCTCACGGCATGTGCCCCCTAACCCACCTCCGCCCCCCTGTGTCCCCGACCTTTCCACTCTACCCACACACAAACTCTTTATCGGTGATGAGCCTGCGCCATCATCCTATCACAGATTTTATATTTGCATTTTTTCACATCACATCCTCACACAAACAGACACACGCACACGCACACACACACACACACACACACACACGCACACACACACACGCACACAAACACACACACACACACACACACACACGACAAAAATGATCTCACTCTTCCTCTGAAGTTCAACTCTAGTTGTTAGCATATCATTTTTTTCCTTCTGTCGCTTATTTTCTCATTCCCTGCAGAGTTTAAGGCATCCATGCCAGCTCTAGCTAAAGCACCATAGGATGTCTCCAAGGTTAACTTAATACATTACAAGCACAGAGCGGTGAGGCTGCGTGTGTCTATACCTTTTGTGTTTGTGTGTGTGTGACTATGCACAGCATTTCAAGCACGTTTGCACATTTTTTTGTACTAAATCTTAAAAAAACTGTTGTCGGTGAAAAGCGACTTATTCCCAAAGGCATGTACATTCAGTTCACCGGATGATGTAAGTTGAAAATATCTCTGCTGGAACAGAATCAATACATACTAAAATATGTATGCTCGGGTAGCCATCCAATTATGACACAGTTTTGTAAAAATAAAGGACAGAGAAAATAAATGTGTTGCTGATTTCTCCATCGGCCATCTGTTGCTGGAAGATTCACACAGCGTGAGAAAGGGGAGGGGAGGGCTGCTTTGACTATTGAGCTTAATGCGTTTCGCACCTGTTTTTGATTGTACAAATCTCAATTGGATTCTGAACAAATAGCTACATTTCATCTGGGTTTTGGATGGACTTAGCACTTAAAAAAGAGAGTGAGTTAAGTGTTATGAAGGTCCAGGAGCATTTAGCAGAAGAAACAGAACATTAGAAGCTTTACAAATGATATTAAAAAGATAAAACATCGACATAATCCCGATGTTTTAGTTATAAAAGTTGATGCATTTTCCTCTGAAGAGGCTCTGCACTGTGTAAACTCTCGCCCCTTTCTCGGAGGTTCCTTTTCTAGCCGTTGTGAGTTTTCTGGAGTGTGACAAATAACCCGGCAGGCCTGGAGCCCACAGCTCAGTAAGCATTCCAACAATGCCATATTACTGCATTAATATTTAAGATCTAATGTTTCCCTAACTGGCATTCAGACAGCTGGCTGAGGGCCTCTCACTAAAAGCATGTCAAGCCAAGCGCTCAGTGGAATGTCATATATGTTGGGATTGTGTTAAATGGTTTGTTAAATAAAAAAAGAAGGAAAGATAATAACTCATATGTAAAGTATTTCCTTTCTAAATGCCATGGCCTACATGTTTGAAACTAGTCAAAGACTGTACTGATGCACAGAAATAAAAGGATGCTTTAAACTGGCTTAGAAATGTGTTTCTACGTGTTCATTTATGTAAATAACTTTTACATAAAGTTATCAAGAATAAGGCATGATGGCGACACGGTGATCAGGTGGTTCACCTCACAGACAGAGGGTTCCTGGTTCGAATCCCGGCTGGGGCCCTTCTGTCTGGAGTTTGCATGTTCTCCCCGTGTCTGCGTGGATTTTCTCCGGGTTCTCCGGTTTCCTCCCACAGTCCAAAGATATGCTTGTATTAGGTTAATTGATGACTCTAAATTGCCTGAAGTGTGAATGGTTGTCTGTCTCTGTTCGTCTCTATGTGCCCTGCGATAGAGTTGCGCACTGTCCAGGGTGGACCCCGCCTCATGCCCGAGGTCAGCTGGGATCGGCTCCAGCCCCCCCGCCACAGGAAAAAGTGGTTGAAGATGCATGTCATTCATTCATCATTTAAAGCGTAGAAAAAGTATGACAATGTGACATGAAACCAAGGATCTACTATGCTATTTAAAACTGTTTTAACAGACACAAAGCTCACTCTCACATTCACAATGTCTAATGTTTGGGTGAAAAGGCCTTTCATCGTAACTTTAACCATATTTCAGCACCATGGAAAGAGAGTGGAGGTCTAATTATCATTAGTCATTTGTTAAAACTTCACAGAAAATAAAGAAATGCATAGCAAGACATGCTCATTTCTAGTAGGTAACAGAGGCATGTTCAATATGCAGTAAAACAAAAGGCACAATTGGCACAAAATAAACCAAAAACCCTACAATCACAGACTTTGTTAGCTAATCTTAGCAAACTTTGGATATAGTTATCTAAAGAAACTTTTGCTACCTCAGGTTTTAACATGTCATAAAGTTTGTTTATGATCATCCACCTGTTTTTATGTGCGTTATTCAATTAGCGCATAAAAAACCTTGAGTGCTAAACATTTTTACGGATGGCTGAGGTGGAAAAGTCGGTGTATCAATAAAAGTAAAAAGCAATTAAGTGCATACAGATATAATGATTAAATCATTACATACATAAGGCATCAGACTGTAATGTCATTTTAGCTTCCGCTCCACTGAAGAGAGGAAAGATGGCGGCAGACGAGACTGTAATGTTCCTCAAGTTAATACATGAAATAAACATAAATGCCATAATAAATAAATTTCCATCCTGATTTCTACAATGGGTTTGACTGGCGCTCTTTTTATTACATTGTCTTGTTGTGCCCTCTTCTACTGTAATGGATTAGTAGCACCTGACTGAAGAATTAGAGCCATTATATTTTTATCTAAATGCACTCATCTGATTGGCATAGTGGATGTAAACGCAATAATTTGCATTTCTTTTACAGATTTTCTGGAAATTCAGTTTTAAAATTGTCATTACTTTCAGAGGGTAACACGGCTATATGTGTACATTTTAATTTCTACACACAGCGTAGACCGCCAGGAAACATGTTTGTTGTTATTTGCTTGTGGTCTCATTGCAATTGTTCTCTGTCAAGTCCCCTAATGAGGATGTCTTTAAAGAAACTAACTCAACGTTACCTTGACAAATTAAAAAAATCAATGTGCCATCGTTCTTGCAACTTCATCTATCGTCTCACTTTAATGTCTCAGCATAGTTGTCCTGATGAGGCAAGGGGGGAGACAGGCAAAGCAGATTTGTACGTACAGTAGGGGTGGGAACTGGTGGTATGGATGGAGTTCTGGTGTGGCTTGCCTCCTGTATGGGATCTCACATATGACCCTTGCATTACTTCTGTTTGGAGTTTGAGACATACAAGCAGCGTGGAGTCCTAGTTGCCCAGACTGTATTAACAGTGATGACAGAAAGTGAATGTGTTTTTGTTGAACCTGTAATAGTGCGACAACCTGTTCAGGGCTGTTATCCTGCTGTCCAAAACAGTGCAATCTGGAACAGGAAGTACCAGAGGAAGGCAATTAACAAATTACTCACCACTTACATCCACAATAAGCGTCATTTTTTAAATCTCAGATTGCAGATAATAACGTTTTAGGTTGCAGGGTTTTAACTTGAGGATCAGAAGCAGTTCAGATTGCAAAGAGAGAGAGAGGGAGAGAGAGAGAGAGAGAGAGAGAGAGAGAGAGAGAGAGAGAGAGAGAGAGAGAGAGAGAGAGAGAGAAAACATCTTGTACTCCATCTGACCTTGACTCACCAGCAGCATTTTGACCGCGACTCTGATGTCACCTTTCAAGTCATTATCGCTCTGAGCGCTACATGTGTGTTAGCACGTTCATTACCAGACTAATTGTGAAAACATTTATGATTTGAGAAAAAAAAAAAATTCTCCGGAGACATTCATCAGTCACAGGAATGCATCATCCTGCGGCATACATTACAGACCTTATGGCAACATGTTTTTCTGCTGTTTACAACCTTGCCACTTTTCTCTTTTTTTCCCCTTCTGGCTTCTGTCTCCCAGTCTGTGGATCTACCTGCTCTCCTCCGCCCTTAAACCCCTTGCAGGTGACCACAGAGCAATTGCAATTACATCCCTGGTGCCAGAATAACTTCTAAGCAAAGGTTACGGCCGTCGACAAGTATGTGTGGGAGCAGTCTAACATTATGTAGGATTACACAAACGGTTGAGCGGGAGAGCTTAAGCGTTTCATATTCAGTGTGACACAAAATGGGAGCGGAAGCTGGTGGGATCCAGTCAAACCTGGAGGCTAATTTTGTGAGATGGGGAGGAGGAATGTTTCGGGGAAAGCTGGCAGTGCACTGTTACTGAACCCAAAACTGCAGATTAGCAGGGGGCAGTGTCTGACGTATGTGTGTGTATGCGAACGCATGTGTATGTTCGCCTGTGTATATTTCTGTGTGTACAGGAACGTTTGCCATAGCTGCGATGGAAGGAACAGATGGGCGGGGGAAGTGGACTCCTGTGCCTGAGGACTACTGTGGCGCTTAGGATCAGAGTGCCGCCTACGTTCCACCCTGGGCCCCAGTTACCCACTACAGCACATGGAGCCCGTCCAGCACCAGCCCATCACGGACCAGCCCCCCGCGCCATCTGTCTCCTAGGACAGACAACCCCCCTCCTTCCTACTCCTTCTCAGCACTGTGTGCTCGCCAGCCCTGCTCCTCCGCCACGCCACCCCCATCCCGAAACCAAGAAAACGGGCCCACCAGTTACACTGACATTACATGTTGCTTTTTGGAGCTCTAGGAAGACAGAAGGAATTCAGAGAGATGACTCAAGGAAGAGACGGAGAGCCAAGTACATCTAAACCCATACATCAAGAAGATGGAGGGATGATTTATTCATGACAAACCTGCTTCTACACAATTCTCTTTTTATAATTTGGTCTTACAGCATCTCTGGAAGAGTTTGCACAGGAGAGGGGGAAGACAGGAATTTAAGCAAGTTAACATAAACACTCAACAATCAAGCTCAATAATCACAGGATATTACACAATCTAATTACAGAACATGGATGATTTCATTTCACAGCACACCTTGGTTCTTGATGTCATCTTTACGCTGCGTGTAAAGTGCTGTGTATTGGCAAGAATCAGGCAAAACGATATTCAATATACACACTGACATATTATGCATAGATTGTAACGTTGGAGTGTTAGAGTCAAATGGCTTAATATACTGTACATCATTGCTATCTTGCTGTCGGGGGTTTAAACAACACAAAATGAAGCACTCTCTACCATGAATCCTTGCATGTCAACATTGGATTGAAAATCAATACAGTTTGACTAAACATAACATCACGATACTTAAGTTTATTGATATTTTCTTGCACCCCTTTGATATACGATTATATAGTGGATTGGGATAAAATCAGGATTATCGCAAACGTCCACGAATGACTTGAAAAAGCTGTCTCGCTCCCTATCGTACAGTGCTTTTATTGGTTTCCTGATTTATTTGCATTTACCACAAGGGGGAGCATGCATCTCTACAGTCATTCCAAAATCCTAAACCTGACATCATGGCTGACGGCTCGGCTTACCTACTGTATCAGATTTGAACTGTTTACCAAAAATAAAAAATATATGTATCCTATCTGTGATGCAATACAAGTATTTGTTTCTTAAACTGTACGTAGAGTTCTTGTCTAATTGTGTCCTTTGTATGTGTTTGTCTTCATGTTATAAAGAAAAAATAATAATGAACTAAAGTGATCCCAGCATGCTTTAGCACCATTTTAATAGCTTTAAGCATATTTTGATGATTATCGGAAATCGTGATTATTTTGACCAGGATAACCGTGACATTGAATCTCCCTATCGTCCCATGCCTCAGCACCATCTGTTAATATGAAATGACTCTGATGAATTACTTCAGCGTTGTGGGTGTCATCTGATGCAGGGAAAAGCCAATAAAAGATACATTTGCATCTAAATTTGGTCAGCTTTGCATAAGGCTCAACAAAGGTCTGAATGAAGCAGAGCCAGCATTACGTCATCTTAACATGGGACCTTTGAGATGGTTGGTTGATTTACCAATGTGGACATAATGTAGAAGCAAATCCATTTCTGTATAGAGACTGGATTTGACTGGTCTGGTGACAAACATGCAAAGAAGGGTGCATGAACAAAAAGGAAAGAGAGCGTTCAGCGTCTAGTTTGGCTGCATTGATTTGGCCAGATAAAACCTCTGGCCTGCCTTAATCACCTGTCAACTCTGCCAGTAGCCCCCAGCCCTCTAACTGTGGGGGAGTGTCTGATGTCTCATAATGCCCTGCCTCTTTGGTGTCTGCGGAGATAATGAGACAATACTGTACTGAAGCTATGACACCATGCTGGGTGGGAAGGTTGGTTTGGGTGCAGTAAGGACCGATAATGAGGGACAAACTCTTGCAGGCATGGGGGTAGTGGCGGTGGGTGGATGGTGTTTGGAGGCAACCACAGCAGGAGGTTCAACATGAGCCGGGAGGAAGGTTGAGGAAGAGGAGACGTAGGGAAAGAAGGGAACAAAGACCAGCAACAAAATGCAGAAGACAAGTAAAAAATAAAAAACACTGCTCAAACACACATTAATGAAGACACTGAACAGCTGGACATCTGGTACACTGTGCATGTGTGTGTGTGTGTGTGTGTGTGTGTGTGTGTGTGTGTGTATGTGTGTGTGCATTTGTAAGTTACTCTTTTACCAAAGGATTGGCAGCGTGAACGAAATCTCAAACTCTAACAAACAACTCTATATTCTCGTCGGCTCATTTATTTGCAGGGAGTAAACCCGGCTCATTAAGTGGGAGGAAAAACATTGACATAAACACTCTTCAGGCTCTTCTCCCCTCCTCCTATAATGACATGACTATTATGATGGTAAGGGGGTGTTAATTTAGCCCAAGACAAACAAAGCTTCTCTAACTATACCCCCTCTGTGTTATATTAATATAGCTGTGAACACTCTCCCTTAGGAGTCACAGACCGAGCTCTGCGCTCCCCCCCTGCCTCTAACGAATCTCCCACACACACTGCCTTCATTTGTGCCTCTGTCATTTTCGCTACGAGTTTAATTTCTTGCTTATTTAACTTCCATTCTTGTTCCTTTCTTCCTCTCTGATTAGTTTGTTGCAACATTCTGCGAGATAGTAAATCTGCAACACAAATATGTGACGATTCATATCGGTGCAATGACATTTTTTACCAAACTAGTGCTATTTTTTAAACAGTGTCTGGCACTATCTTGCCTACTTTTAACTTCGCCTGTTGATATCCTACGTATGCCGTTGCATCGGTAGATGTGCAGAGATGGCGGCGGCCGCAGTGAGAACTGCACTGAGGGTACAACCAACATGATGCAGCGACACCACAGTGAGAAGCTCCAGTCACCACGGCCTGAGCTAAAAAAAAAAAAAGCCCCCTGACAAGCCCATTTGCAACCCGGCTCGCCAAAACGAGTGCAAAGAGATTAATGATGGTGTTTTCATGGTGAAAGATATGAGGCTGTTTAACAGACATCTCAGCTTCTGCCTGAAAATGTAGAAATGCTAATAATCCTTAAAATAATAATAAAAACAAATAAATACAAAGCTAGCTACACAGGCAAAGCCTTAATCTGTTTATTTAAAGATTTATTTGATTTGGGAGTGGTTTTAAAAATCAATGATTGCTTTTTTTAAATTTAAAACAAAATATATTTTCAGTTTCACTTTTAGAAAGAAAAGCAAATATGCGCTGCTTTGCAATTTATACCTTACCTCAAATAATAATTACTTAATTTTAAAAAGAGAAGATGAGTACAAATATATTTTGCTGATTTTTCTCTGAGAAATAAAGGGATCTTTTTCACTCCTTCTTTGCCTTGAATCTAATTTTGTCATGGGGAAAATCATATTGTGAACCCTGTATTGTGAATTGTGAGTATCGTTACATCCCTACTGATTACTCTTTCATCTATGGGGCGATAATTATTCTCCTAATCATATATAGGCAGCCATATTTCCCTTTTTTAATAATGTCGGTTTGAAAACATTCTGTGGCTGTATATGTGCTGCAATAAACACAAACACACGCACACACAGACACACAGACACACACACACACAGACACACACACACACACACACACAGGCATGCAGGGCAGCAGAGTTACATTAATTCCTCGGCCCTCGGGAGGATAGTATATTGATTGGGCCTCCGTGTGGTTTGTCACAGGTGATCACAGTGATTGGGACACTGCTCAAGCGTGTTATCCAGCTCTGCCCTGGAGGAGAGCACTGTGAAGACTTAAACAGCGCAAACTGACTGGCACTAATGGAGAGCACCACTCTTATTATTTAAGTCACTTGTCCGCACTGTCAAGCAGAGCGGGAAAATGACTGACGCGCAAAGAAATCGCATATTAACTGACTGGATCTGAGCTTGTGGACTGTGAGTAGATGTGTCAGTTCAGGACACACAACAAGCAAAGGGAAATGTTTGCCTTTTAGTGCTCGACCTTGGCTTGAAGTCAACGTGAAAGTATGTCCTCAAAGCCTTTTCGTCTACACAATAGTGGAAGGTTGCTTTACTTTGACAATCACCTCCATCCTGTATCCCTGTCCTTGCAATCCTGACAATCTTACCCTCTAGTCCTGAGACATACAGGTGTGAACCCTAAATCCATCCCGTCCATTCTCACCTCTCTCAACCTGTGTCTTTGTTCACATGTCAACCCTCAAGACCCCCTGTTTCACTCCCTCGACAGTGGGAGGGTCACCATGCACTGGTGGTTCTGCATGTTCTCCCAGCATAATACACTTTTGTATTCACTTCCAACGTGGTTTCTGTTCATTTAACCACTTGAGGAAAATCCAGCATCAACCTTTATTCGTTATAAAAGTGTAATCTGCAGTAATGAAGCAAATCTGTTACTGTCCTATGGCAATGTAGTGTCTAACAGGCCACGTGTTTTAAGACTCTCCTCGTTGGTGTGTTCAAGGATGCTCCAATATCTAAGATTTCAGAGTGGGCTGTCAAATTACAGCTACTGTAATACAGCAGTCTCTCTGTGTTCCAGCACCTCCTGATTTACAAATTAGGCACTGAGGACACTGAGGACACTGAAGTCATGTCCTCCACATTCCTCACAGGGATTTTTAGTTTTTAGCATCCTAGGGGGAATTACATTTTTCAATGTTGCAATATCCCATGATTGGTGTTTTATAGCCTGACTCCATTACCTTTAGACACAATATAGATACATTTGACATTGGGGGACTAGCGACTCATAACCAGTACATCTGTCATGAACATACAGTAATGGTTTACAGACAATTAGCTAAAAGTAATGCATAAACAGTTAAAATAGTTAATTCAAAGTAAATGATGGAATAGCTCAAAGTCATGGATAAACATTTTAAACAGTTGCACAAACACAAATTTGACCAAACCACCTAAACATTCACAGCTCAATTGTATGAAAACATTTTTGTAACAATGATATAATTGATAGTGTTAAAGTAAATAACATCCAGTCTAGGATCCATTGAAATGAACACATGTGGAATCTGGTGTTTATTAGGGGCCTACATGGGAGTGGTTTTTCACTCCTGTTTAATCCCCAGTCCTGGAAGAACGATCCATCCTATTCCCTTGTTGTGTTTTTTTTTTTTTAGCATCCCGCCTACTCCTGTTGACTTTTTTCTCCTTTTCAGTGCACCACTCATTGGATCCCATCCCCGAGGAGTCCTGCAGGAATCCTGCAAGAATCCCACTTGATTCCTACAAAGATGTGAGCCTGGAGTGTCAATGACTTGAGTTCATCTGACAGGGCTCTGGAAGTACGTAGAATACTTAAAATATATCAGTGTGGTCCTTTAATTTTAACTTTCTCACTTTCCCTGAAAATAATTTGTTTCAGCACCTCCGTTCAGTTTAGTAACTTTTAGCAATTTCTTGCCATCTACAACTTCAAAGCAGGAAAAAACAAATTGAAATTATCATGGCTAGTATATGAGAGGTATTAAATATATTTACATGCATTACTTTAAGGAGAGGGAAAAGAACCTCGCCTCTGTATTAACACCTAAAAATAACTCAAGATGCTCATCAGTTGCTAGAATAGGATGAGACTGCAGATTCTTTGCCCAGTGGTCACAATTAAAGCTGAGCCCTCAATATTGCCAGGCGGCCTCCAGAGATCTATCAGAATTACCATAAGCAAATTGGTCAACAACTAGACATATCCCACATGCAGGGTTAGCAGAGAGTGACCCTAGAGTCTCACTGCTGACTGACACTGTTCCCTCTCGACCTCTGGCACAGTCAGCTGATCGAACACACCACCAGCTGGAGTAAGCATTGTATAGAAGTGCGTGTTGGGACACACGCACACACACAGACACACACACACTCCCATCTGCATTACATCAAACATTCATAACCTGACCTGGCATGAGAGCGGGAACACTTAAAAACCCCTTAAACTGTACTGAAAGGGTACGTGTTAATGTAAGGAAGGTGGAAAAGCGTAACAGCTTTAAAATATTAACCTCTTTATAACAGTTTGATGGCTTAATCGCCAATCAATACCATTGTGCAGGGGCAGTGGCTGGGTGGGAACAGGATGGTGGTGATGAAAAATGCATGAGGCTGGGACTGAGGCGGGGGGCCAGAAAATTAAATCCTGCCCGCCACATTTGCTGAGTTGCAGTGGTGGAGCTGGGATAAGTCTGAGAAGGGAGCTTTGTGTGTGTGTGTGTGTGTGTGTGTGTGTGTGTGCGTGTGTGTGTGTGTGCGTGTGTGTGTGTGTGCGTGTGTGTGTGTGTGTGTGTGTTCAGGGGTGTGGTTTTCCCTTTGGTGTATTTTGCCCCTGAGTGAAACAAGTAAAAACTCTCTGGCAATGGAAAACGTGACAAACACACACATCAGTGTTCTGCAGAAAACTATTGGTTTTCCCCTGCAAAGTTTAAAGGGCAGCCATTTTCAACTTAACTCCTGTTTCATTTCAGTCATCCATCCCATAACTGAAAAAAACTAACACTGGGGAAAGAGCACAAGGATGATAAAACTCGGATGGGAGCTGCTGTGACTCGCTGAGAGCTGCAGGCTCTCTGGATGAGCCAAAAGTTAGTCATTATACTGCAGGGCTCCTGCTGGCAAACACGTTATGACCCTAACATCCAGTCTACTTTTAATATACCCGCAATTCCTAGCTTGTTAGGACCAGAAGGCCTCAGCTTCCCTTGGGTCATGAAAGATTAAAGCCCCCTTCTGTACAAATTAGACAAAATCATATTTACACTCAAAAACAGCTTGTATCTCATGTGTGATGTCTTGTATTTAATTTACAGCACGTAGGGGGACATCAGTGAGAGCAAGAATGTACATTTGTCTATAAAACATGAAGACTAACTTCATCATTTTAATATGTGTTATACTCTAAATGACATAATGTCCCACCCAGGACTCAACTTAAAACTCATTAAAGGACTTACACTTCTTTTAGTTTCTGCTTGTGTTGTGGGCAGGGTGTGAAGTAGGGGGGTCTCGGGGGTCAAATCTCTGGAAAAATGTAATTGCCACTAAACTACTATATCCTTTAAATCTTCCACATGCACAGCAGTATTCATGAGTCAAATGTCAAAAAAGAGATTTACAAAAATGACTACAGAAAAGAAATGTTGTTTACTCTTATAATACCCTTGAATACCAAGTTGCTTGTGGTGAGTTTCCCCATTCATTTACTTAATTGGCATTTCTGAAACTCCTTACATAAAGAGTCCAAATCCAAGCAAACCAACTACGAGATGAATCGTGACTATAAAACATTTGATTCAGCGAAAAAAAAATTTTTTAAAAGGGAAGAAAAGGCAAAGACTGTGTACACAAACGACCGTAGTTCAGCGGTAGCAGTCCGCTTGCTGTTCACAGTTTCACCGGGGCGCTCAACATTTCCATGGTAACAGCACATCAGAGACATAGTATTGTGTATAGTGTAGTACTTCTCCATGAGATCACGAATAAAACATATTTTCCTTAAAACAACGTTGATATCACACAGACTTGTGGCTTCTACAGCAGCATGAACCATGGTTTCACATTCTCGTAGCTTAGTTAACTCTACCTTTGTTGGTCTACACACACGGCTAATAATCTGAATCCTGATGCAAAGAATAAATGTGATTTTCACTTCCAGAACCACACTCCTGAGCTCTATTGGTAAATATATTAGACTTGGTGATGTCTGTGCATAACATGCATAGTCTAGTTGATTGCATTGGCTTATCTTGTATGAAGTCTTGATTCTGTATAAGATTTCTACATAACAACTGGAGCACTATACCTTAGTGAAAGTCATTACTTTACTAAAACAAAATGAACTCCTCTTTGTGACTCCAGTGACTATCTAGCCCTTGCAGCCAGCTGACCATAGCAGTGAGATCTACCTCCATCTGACAGAAAGACTACAGTCATAACCCATGAGATGTTTCACTATTAACCATTAGGTCCTAGGAGGCAAAGCTGCTACACCCACATGCCTCTTACCTCTGTGTGGTGCCGTGCCCCGCCACAAGGCTGTGATCTCACCTGTCAGAGTGAATTTAGCGGCAGGTGAGCTCAGCCGGTGGCTACCTGCAGACTACAGCCTTGTTTTACGCTCCAGTTGGCTGTCTCCTGCTGAACATGGTGCTGGAGAAAAATGGAAAATAACTCCCCCCTGTCCGCGCCCAAGTCAATGCAGGAGAAAGCCTCTACTGGAAGAGGGTCAGGGGTGGGGGAGGTTGAAGAAAATAGAGAAAGCGAGGGAGAGAGGGTGCATTTCACACTTGAGCTAGGCTTTCATGGAAGTGTTTTTATAAACTAGCAGAACAGCGGGTGGCACATTGTAATCTGACAGTGATGTAATTGTCCCTGCTGGTAATGTGTGTGACATAGAGCATGCGAAATCTCTCAAAATTAATTCACTATCAACACTTTCGGAATAGGAGAGAAGGGAGGAGTTGAGCCGAGCTGCTGAAAGCTTCTTTGGCCTTGAACGGTCCATCAGCCAAGCTCTTCTGTCTCATTCTGCCTGAAGTAAACCGGGCCCTGGCCTCGAAAACAAAAAATAGCCTTGTCATTGATCAGAATGCATCCTAGCAAACAGGCATAACCAAAATAGCATCGCCATCGATCTTGAACGGAAGACTGATCAATCTTTATTAGTTCTGAGTGCAAAGAGCTTGAAACAACAGAAACGCTGCAAGTTCCAGAAAGTCCGATCTCTGACGATCAAACGTTCTCCCCACATTTGTACCGGACACACTCACAGCTCTGACAGAGGGCCCGAGTAACCTCTTCAAACACACACACATCAAGTCTCCGAGAGCACAGTCTGACAAGCAGACAGAAGCATGCAGGGAAGTGTTTCAGTCAGCAGGAAGCGGCTGTGTTGAACAGCGGCACCTGGCTTAAAGGATAACACTTCCCCTGATCCCCTGTATCTACAGGGCCAGGCCAGCTGAATACACCATCTCATAACAACGGAGGGGGTTACCTACGCAAGAGCAGCCGGCATCATTTCTCTGAAAGTGGATGGCACAAAAAAAAAAAACATCAATACTTTCCATGATATAGCTGTCCTCACCGAGGGACTGGGGACCCATCTGCATCTGATTACAAGCTGTAAATCTGCCTGAGCCTTTTTTACTGTCTGCACATATAGCTCAGCATGTTTATTGATCTTCGTGGACATTGTGATACCTTGTACAAACACCCATAAAAAGATACCAGCACTACTTTTAGCTGCTAACGTTAGAAGTTGACTCAGGCCCTGTTCAGACCTGGCATCGACAGGAGTCTTGAGGGATCAGATCATAAGTGGACAGCTCTAAGTACGTCCGTTCACACAATGCGTCTTGAGTGACCACTTGTGATTAGGGCTGGGGAGATTTCTTGCCGTAATCAACGTCATCGATTATGGATTTGTCACAAGGTGGCTGCGCCTGGTCAAAACATGGAACAAACTGCCTTTAAAAACCTATGTAAGCTCTGCAAAGAGGAAATCAGATCACAGCAGTCTACAGCTGCTGCACGAACACTTGAGGAAATCGCATCTCGGAACTCAAGATGGCAATAAAACAGCTCCGGTTTTATTTTTGGCTGCACCCAAGCATGATATATAAGGATTATCCAGAGATGTATGTATAGCTGTACAATTAAACATCTTTGAGATTATCACCCAGTTTCTGTTAGTAATAATCACTTAACCCTCCCGTTTTTCTGTTTATCCTACTTGGACATACTGTACATGAAAGCCTTGGCGCACACTCTGCAGGTCTTTGCTGCTCCATCCAGCTGAAAGCTCCGTCCGCTAGGGCCACGGAGGCAGCCACACACCGTTAATCTCCCTGCCCAAATTGCTTTAATAAAGAGCTGTAAAGGGGATGTGGCATTTCATTTATGTTACTAGCCCAGAGAGTTAAATATGTTGAGCTGTAGACTGGCTATGCAATAACCGTAGAGTCAATACAATCAATTATAACCAAGATGCACAAGCATTTGAAAAGGGTATTCATTTTTGATAATGCAAAAGTACAAGTTACTTTTTTTAGGTAGGTAATCTAGGTAAATGTAAATAGCTACTTTTCAAATTAACACTGCCAAAGACACATGGTAATGTCAGGTCTGAACAGTGCCTCAGAAAAACACCTGCATGTTTGCACCTAAAAACCAAGGCTAGGAGGAGAAGATAATGCCTGAAAAAAAGAAGCCTGATATATTTAGCAAGTGACTGCTGAGACGCATACAGTGAAAAAATTATCTGAAAAAGCTCAAAACAGAAAACAGTAAAAGTAGTCAGTGAGGACGCATGACACCTGAGGGCAATGAGAAGAGCTGGGAAGTGACAAAGAGGCGGAGAGAGACATGAAGGGGAAGGAGGGTGCTGCATTTAGCCCGCTTCGTTTCTAAGGTATGGGAAGTTTTGACGGCAGAAATAAGAGAGAGTTGTGTGTGTGCGTGTGTGTGCGTGCGTGTGTGTGTGTGTGTGTGTGTGTGTGTGTGTGTGTGTGTGTGTGTGTGTGTGTGTGTGTGTGTTGGGGGGGGGGGGTTTAGGGGATTATCGCAAATGTCTTTGATCCTTGCAGACAGATGTTGAAGAGAAGCTGTCTTTTCTATGTAAAGACCCACCTGGGTTGGCAGGCAGCCATTTCCAGATGGCTCTCTGTTCCAAGCCCAGAACTAATGAGCAGATAGAGAGACAGAAAAGGAGGGGAGGGACTCTGGCAGGGCAACGAGGAGGGGCAAGAGCTTCGGAGGGTGGCATGACAGAGTGTTTTTCAGGTGGCAAAGATACAGCAGTGTTAGTACTGATTACATCTCATTGAAAGGCCTCTCGTGTCCTGACTGGACAGCAGGAACCATCACCTGCGACGTGGAGATCTCATCGATAGCCCATTGCACAAATGTGCAGCAGTGCACTGCTGTTTTGCATATTCATTACACAATCTCATGCATCAATAGATCAATAGCGATGCATGCTTCCATATGCATACATATGCACAGTGGGGTGCAATACATCATTCGCCCTGCAGAATAATCAAACGACACAATCCTTTCCTGGGTGAGTGAATACAGTGCACATGGGGCAAGATGACAGCACAGGTGTTATCTACTTACAGTCACTTTGATGTGTATCCGTGTGTGTGTGTGTGTGTGTGTGTGTGTGTGTGTGTGGCGAGTTAAAGATATGTGAAAATATGCAGGTTGAAATAAAGGTAGGAATTTTGTGCAGTATAACAACAAATATGAGTTCACATACACAGTGTCATTATCTGTGTATGTATTCAGGTCCATGTTACTGTATTTGTACCCCTATATATTTAGTTTGCAGTAGATGAGGCATCTATCTTGACACACATTTTACAATAAAGTCACTGAAACCACCAAACATAATCAATAAATAACTGTTGCTTCTACAGCGTCTGTGCAATGTTGCTTTGTTTTGGAACGAATGTTTTGGCTAGCCCATGAAAGTCACCGCTTGCGTTTATCAGAAGAACAATGCTCACATGAACAATATTAACACACAAAATAAAACCCCATTTTGTGTACCTAATATGTTATTTTCATTTACATTCTAAAGCTGCGCTGTTGAAAAATAGTTCAAGTGACATTTTAGATGGAGGTAATTTAGGCTTGTTGGTCATCAATGACATGGCGGGCATCAGCAGACCTGTCTTTTTAATGTATAAGGCAATGCTACCTAAAATTGCAGAGATATTTGACATCCTTCTTTGATTTCAGAGCTAACAGAAAGATAAGAGGACAGGTATCCAAATTAAGTCTCTTTAAAACTGTAGGCCTCTTGGTGTATCACCTGTGACCATGCCTCATGCTGCACATACAGTATGCTCAGACGCACACACAAAGCCCATTGTGGTGGTGATTGCGGTATGCTGTAATATTGCATCTACATACTGTATGGTATATTGTTTGATAAAAGTGATGCAGAAACAAATTCCCCAAGTGCAAGTTCTGCCCAGTAACTTTCAGCTGCAGCAACAGGTGCTGGCTTTAACACAACGCGCAAATTGGCGGCGAGTCAGCTATGCTATAGGGAGTGCAAAGTAAACAATGGAGAAGGAAGACTATAGGTGTGTTGGCGTTTGTTAAATGCCCCCTTTGTTTAATGGCTGTTTATGATGCTCTTGTTTTCTTTATGTATGTATTTAACGTTTCTTAAACACACATTTAGGTGTAAAATAAGAAGAAAAAAGAGAAAAAATGTCAACACAGCAGTTGTGGGTTTGCCTCCCATCCCCTGTAGTTGGCTTGTTTTGTACAGTGACTGAAACTGAATGATTTCCCTGACCAAAAGTGAAAGTGAAAAAGAAAAGTTGCTCAAATTTAATAAAAAATTGTGTTCTTGAACATTTACGCTGACCTTTATTAAAGTGTGATGGTGCATTGAGATCAAAATCTGTTTTTGACGGCAGCATAATTAAACCAACACAGAACCAACGTTTACAGCAGGAAAAAAATTAATGAAAAAATTTACACTTTAACATTTCACACTTAAGATGTCTGTGGCTTTGTGTTTAAAATAACTTTTTTTTTTTTGTAGTTCAGTCCAAACAGATGGAGCTGCCCACATAAAAGCCCCCTTAGCTCTGTATGTTTCCTTGGTAAAGACACAAGCAGGGAGCTCCGGGAGCACAGGCTGTAGTTTGATGGTGTAAGTAAATATGAGGGCAGATGTAATGGAAGCTGCAGTTCAAATCAAAAACCATAAAGAGAAACAATAAGCTATGGAAGGGATACGGTTTTGGTAGTTTTGCTTTCAAGGGATCTTGTCACTAAAGTTGAGGTCTGCTTTGGTCTAGGCAAAAAAAACTGCTTAGTTGATATAAGGAAACATCTAATGTTTGAAAAATGACTTGGTGGAGGTATTTGGGTGTGATTAGGGTATGTTGGTATTATAGAAACATGTTGGTGACTCAATTCTCAGGTTTAAAGAGGCTGTGTCCATCATTCAGAACATTAATACAGCAGCAAACAAATATTTGTTGATGTAAAGATATAGTGGCGTAAGGGCATCCTGAGCAGGGAATCAAGTCCCTCTGTGTTGTAATCCGAGTTTCTCTGTTTGCGTTCACCTTTGTTCCTGACAGACAAAAGCCATAATTCACATGATCAGTCTCTCATTCTCTTATCTCAGTTTTCAGACCATTAATGGCTCATTATATGGGGTGTGTCATGTGTCTTAAAGTGACAACAGATACTTTTCCTATCCCCCCAGCGTTCCAAAGTGGTATTGTGGGTGGTAAAGACGGGGGGTAATGTTAACTTTATATGCATAGGGCTTTTATTGTGTAAGGTAAGAATAAAGTAGTGAAGCCATGGTGCGCTGCTGTCGACAATTTGGAAGGCAATAAACAGTTTGCAGACTCGGTTCAGACTACGAAGCCTCTGTTATTATTTTATTACCTTCATAAGTACAGGCACAACTCAAGCAATGTCCTCTACCTTTGTGCCATAAGCTGGCGCGTCATTTTGCCGGGAAAGTGAGGCTTATAGAAACCAATTTTAACGCTGGTGGTGTCATTATTCTATAGCCATTACATTGTGAAATCATCATTTACTTCATAATTATAAGTTAAAACAGAAAAGTTATCTGTTGGCACTTTAATTGTCACCCGACAAGACTAGGAACATAGAATGTGACTGGGTTGTGAATGGTCAGTGAAATCTATTATTAATATAACAGATACATGTTTGTTGTGTACTCAAACAGCATATCATATGACATGTTGAAGCCACATTGGAGACAAATAATTGAGGATGGCCTTAATTTAATGAATTCAACAGTGTTATCATGCTAATTTCAACAATGTATTGTTCTGGATTAGTCATCTAAAGTGTTATTGTGTAATTAATGTTATTTCATTAAACAGAGCAGACCCACAGTACACAGGCTGTACCCCATGTCAATTATGAAAATGCCCAAGGCCTCAAATGTTAGTCTTACAGAAAATAGAGTAGGATAACTTTCCCGCTTCACCTTCCAGACGTGGTCGGGAAGCACAGGGGGGACTTTGTTTTGCCTCCAGGGCCGACACTGATGCTCACTTTGGCGAGCATCTATTCATGGATAAACTCAAACCTACACTGTACATGTATTACCACTTGACAACTTCACCGCTAATTGCTTCTCTGCTCCAATCGTCTATAACTGTCTCCTCTGAGTGTGTGGACTGTCACTCTCTAGCAGTCGTGACAGACACACACACACACACACACACACACACACACACACACACACACACACACACACACACACACACACACACACACACACACACACACACACACACACACACACACACACAAACCATACAAATGTAAGATTAAACACCACATGTCTGAAACACACGCTCCCCTTAAATGAGGCCTTCTTGGTCGAGCTTGTTGTGCAGCAACAACGAGTTTCTGTTTGTATCATAGCTGCAGACATTAAGATGTGAAATAGAGGGAGATTTTCTGGGGCACTGACAAAAGGCCTTCTCTCAACACACCTGCCCCTAAATATAACTACACCACAGATGAATAGAATAAATACAAGGATGTGAAAGTAAAATTGCTTTTAGTTGGTCTTCACCTTCTTCACCTCACCTAAAAGACAAAAGGCCTAGAAATGTATAAAATAAGTGATCATCAAAAGTCAACATGTCAAATTAACCATCGCAAAAGGTCAAGTGTGAGGTGTGCGTGTCCATGTACACTTGCATGTGTAGAGTCTTTGTGCCGATGGGCATGCTTTTCCCCACCCAATCGCAGTACACGTGTAATATGTTCAGATTTTCCGGTACTTTTTATGTACCTAAAATGAGGTTATTGTCTACGGGCAGTATCCGCGGACCTCCGTGCTAGCTAAACCATACACCACAATCATACCGAGATAATAACATCCAAGAAAGTCTTGAATTGTAACTGTGAAATCAAGTGTGGGCGTGGAGAGCAGAGGCTGAGTGAGAGCAGTCAGGCTCTTTTGACAACACATGAGGCATACGGCCCTCAGCGAAAGGGTTAAAATCCATAGAAAATCTGAGGTGTTGACAGGTGAAATGTATTGAGGAAGTAGATCATTGATCAGTAAATGACTGATTATCCCATCCTCCCGTACTCAACGTGATGTCAAGAATGCTAAATTATGGGCACAAAGTTTACATTACAACAAAACTCCTCTGAAGTGCAAGCATAAAAAAACTTCCAGAAAACTTCCTTAAGGTGTGCCGATATGCAAAACTGCAGCTGTGAACGACGCTGGTAGATATACTGACAGCCCCCGTGAGTTTCCTCTTCCTCTCTTCACCTGCGGTCTGCGGTGGGTATCAAAATATTCCTCCCTTCTGCTAACGAACACTTCTGCGTGGTCAGAAGCCTCCAGAGAACACTCAATATTCCTTATTTTAACTCAATGTTATGTTTAACTGACGGTACGCTATCCTAAATGTGAAGATCCTTCCGTTTCCAAACTTGTATTCCCCTTCATTGATATATCTTTCAAGCCTTAACAATGATAGAAGTGAATAGGACCTGCTGAGTCACATTGTATTGAAGCACATTGCTTCAGCAGTCTCTAATCAAACCGACTTATTGGCTACTTAAAATGTTTTTAGGTGCATTAAGTTGTTGGTAGTGAGGTGTGTGCAGAATGGGTCTCGACAGAGAGACAGACAAAGAGTCAGACAGAGAGCCTCCTAATCAATAGCTCCTTAATGGTCATCTTTATAGCTGGACAATTGTCCCATCAGTCTGGCGCTCTCTGCTCTCCACTCTCCACTCTCCACTCCTGCACTCGGGGTGTGGTGGTAGTCAGCCTGCCTCTCTGAAGGACGTCCGGAGAGTTTCAAAGGCGATAACAAATCAAACTGTTCCCTGAATCTAATATCAAACAGGCCCGGTGTCAGCATTTATTAGAGAAATCAGATTCTCCCTCTCCTCCATCCTCTCGTCTTCCCCCCCTCACTCTCCCACTTGCAGTATTCCAACACACAGCGGCCCTTTGAAGTCGAAAGAATGCAGGATCGCAAATTACCCAGGAGACGCAGCTGATAGTCTTTGAAGCCCTCCTTTGATAGTGTTGTTTTTTGTGCTCCCCCCTGCATCTCTCTCCCTCTATCTCTCACTTGCTTTTTCCTTCTTTCCACACACACAATGCAGCTTGCAAACATTAATCTGCACAATAGAGAGATCACACAGACACACACACACCAGACACACACACACACACACACACACACACACACACACACACACACACACACACACACATACACACACACCAGACACACACACACACACACACATAATAACACTTAGATTCAATCAGAGGAATAAGCATGACCTGCTGGAGTGGACAGGATCATTTTAAAGGGAAGGTGACGGGGATCCTTACGTCTTTACAACGTTCTTGTTTGGATTTAGTCATTTTCATTTTCCAATAAAAGAAGTGGATCGCTCCTTTTAGTTTTTTTGTTTCTTTGGTTTAACAGAGAAGACAAGGCTCTGGTTTTACATCCACCTGCCAGCATGAACATCTTAACGCTGCCGTAACTCAAACTGTGGACCTGTGGCAGAGCTTGCTACCTCTTTCCCCAAAGAATGACAGATGGAAAACAATGGGTATGATGTAATTTCCCCTTAGCCATAGTCTATTCACAACTTCCTTCAGCACCCTCCGCGCAGAGAGAAGCTGTCACGGAGCATCGCTGTTTACTCTGGTTTCTCCTCAATACGTCTTAGGGGAATAAATGTACAGGCACTCAAAAGTTATTTCTCAAGATCAAAAAGCCTGACAGTTAATACTAGGACGTATCTGCTTAGGAAAACTGACAACAAACTCCCACTTGTTAAATGGCTGTTATTTGGTTTAGGGCTGATTGAAGGAAAACTTTTTTTTTCCCAACAGATGAAAAAATATTTTGTGTAAGCTGAAAAAACTGAAGGGGAAATTTATGTAGTCAATTTGGCATTTGTGCCGAAAATACACTGACACTTTATATACAATATTTTATCGGTCAATGTCAAAATGAAAAAGAAATGTATGTTTCTATTGTGTTTTCCTCCCTCTTATCTACAAGGCAACTGCATGTTTCACTAAACACCGAAGCTTTAAACTTCTCTTGCCAACAGTTGCCTTACAAAGTGCTCTGGGGTTAAAGGGATAGTTTGTATGTTTTGATGTGTAGTTGTATGGAGTACTTACAGTATTCATAGTCGGTGAATTGCCCACAGTTGATAGTGGTTGGCATGCCAACAATTAGGAGAAGCAGGCAGAGCTGAGCAGTGAAGCCTATTTTTGCCACCTAAAATAACAAATCAATATTGGTTTAAGTGTATGCTATATTTAGATTATTTTTGCCACTTGACCTTGACGTCATTCAGCCCTTCCCAGGTAACTAAAGCCATTATACATTCTCAGTTCTCTTCAAAGCCACCAGACTCCTTTGACAAAACCAGCACTTTTATCTGACAGAACCCAAGAGTTGCTGGTCTACTGCTGCCTCGATCTAAAAAAATGTTTGTTTGTGTTATTGTGTGACTTTGGCGTTTTAAAGGATTTGTTTGGATTATTAAAGTCACACAATAACACAAACCTATTGATTGGGAAAGTAGAAGACCCGCAACTCCCATGTTCTGCGGGGTACAATTACTGTTTTTGTCAAAGAAATCTGGTGGCTTTGAAGAGAGCAAAAGCTAAAAGAGATGGATAGCATATTTGAAAGTGAACCGAGAGCCATGTTTTGACTCAGACCACAGTTTGGTCAATAGGTCCACACTGGAGTATGAATGAGCTTTCACACCACATGCATCATACCGGACTATCAGACAAGAAAGTGAAAGAGTTCACTTCCCGAAATGTCATACTGTTGCTTTTAAGTCCCAGTGAAATGAAAAGTACATTTTCCCAGTTTTAACCTGGTGTCTCTCTGTCAAATGTTCATTTATCTCCAGATATATGCCAAATGTATGTCAAAATACAACGTTCTTTTTACATTAAAATTTACTTGACAGAGCTGAGGTCGATTTCATGGAGGCTTTTGGCCGTCAGCAGTAGGATGACTGTTTCCGCTTGGTGTACGGGGAGTTCTATCTCGAAGTGACTTAAAGGTTCAAAACTGATTTTGGTCAGTCAATCAGATTTGCTGCAGGTGACACCGCAGGACAACAATGACAGAGCAAATACGCATCAACAGCTGTTTTAGCCACAAATGAAGACACCCAAAGAAGACATCGACAAAAGTATTTCACAGAGCCAGCGTGAGGCATTTATAGTACAAATGAAACCGCCCACAGGTTGCTGGTTTCATGTGCAAAACAGGCCATTATTTCTTCTTATGTTATCGACTGATTCCCTCCAGTGAGAAACAACAGGATTAGATCTGCTGTATATCAGAGATATGTTGTAATCCAGTCAATACTTCCAAGGACACTTTGACCGTCTATGTTCTAATCTCTGGGTTTTTCAGTGGGCACTGCACTGACTAGTGTCATGACTCACTAACACACATTGACTCATTATGTAAATGAAAACCAGGCTAAGGACTCTTTTAAAGTAGCTGTGAAGAACTTCTTTCTTTCTTTTTTTTTTGGTAAAATGTCAAATTTCTTTCAAGTTTTCTTCCTTTTCATGTCACAAGATCTAAAAGTTCGGCAATACTTCTGAGCATGTATAAAACTGATACCGCACTCCTCCTGTTCTTCATTTTTAATCACCAGGGAATTCAATGCATCATCTCCACAATCCGAGTACAGCTCATTCCCTAAGAGATGATGCAACCGTTTTGAATTCAAGCGTAATGACAGTCCATTGTAGTTGGAATGTAAAACTCTTTCATAAATCTTAAATGGCCTCTGCTTCATTAAAGACATGTTACTCAAGAACTCCTCAGTGGGCTTTTGGGTTTGACAGGTTTGCTCTGCTTTTGAATGATGTGTAAGGAAATGATTGGCTTCCTGTGAGCGTGACATACACCTAAAGGGCAGTATGTCACGTGATGATGGCAACACACAAACAGGCACCAGCTAAAAGTGCCTCGCACTGGTTGGAAAGCACAAGCACGGATCCTTCCTGATACAGAGCGCTAGCTGCATCGCTCTGGTGGTTTGGGAGCCTCACGTCCACTTAGATAATTAACAGTGATCAAGGATCGTCCTGCCTGTCATAGTTGCCTCATGTTACCGCCTGTTCAAAAGGACTCAAACTCACTGGCCTGAGCTGAAAGGAAAGCTACACACAGGCTCGTATTCACATCCAATAAGCTCCAGTGTAAATGTGAGTAAAGGTTTTGGAGGTGGGGGCTGGAATCTGACTTATTTAATATGACCAGGGGAAGATCAAGCGCCTTCCACCCCCATCTACCCAAGGCTTTGAAGGGACCCAAATAATAAAACGTATACACGCCAATCATTATAGCATTACTAACACTACCATTACTTGGTTTTATAAAATATGTGCAAAAATACATTTTTGTATACATATTCAATACATGCATTAGGGGTGGGCGATCAAAATCTTCTATCCTGATATAAATCATTTCATATCTGGGGATTCAATAAATAAATAGTTTATCTGAAATAACCACATGATAAAACCCATTTTTGTATACTTCTGTGTGAATTAAATACATGACAAATGAAAAGTACGGAGTATTTTCTTATCTCATGTAGAACTTTAGTGTAAAATGAACATAACATGCAAGGATCAGAGCGTAAAGCGCAGCCCAAGAACTAATGCCTAATGCCATAACGCAGTCCAGTAGCTGAATTTTGACATCAATATAGAAACAATATAGAAAAATATGTACAATAAACATAATCCCCAACCGGTCAAGATAGATGGCCTGTTAAAGGAAAGGTTTTTGTTGCCACTGTGTGCACAAGATCACTAAATAAATACGGTATATAGTGTGACTTGCTGCTGCTCATGGAGGAATTGTTGGGTCTTTGTAAATCATAAATAAGACAGAGTGTGGTCAAGACCTTCTCTACATGTAAAGTGTCTCGAGATAACTTTTGTTATGATTTGGCACTATGAATAAAATTGAAGTGAATTGAATTGAATTATTATGTAATTTCATCTTAGCTCTATATGCAACAATATCTGCTCACATGTGTGCGTTACCATGGGTTATGTCATCCATTTGATGTCAATTGCATTCAACTGTGTGGTAATGTAAAGTTTTATTGATCATTAATAAAGATATTTCCTCAGGTATTTGAGACAATCAAATTTCGACAATCAGTTCTTTTCACAATACTGATTCCACTGAAGGATGCATGGTTGTGTGCGCGCACACACACACACACACACACACACACACACACACACACTTGACCTCATGCAACCAATCCTAACCACATCTTGAAAAAGCACCCACACCCTCACCAGCTGGTTAATATGGAAGGCTATTTTCAACCACAGTGGACGTGCAACCCGTCAACACCAATGTGGCTTTTAGCACTTCTCCACTAATTCTCTGAGGACCAGAGGTGGAGGAAGCTGAAGAAAGAAAGCGAGGAAAGAAAGAAAGAAGTTCAAGAGGGCATACCATGTTCCCTGTCAGTGGTTCTCAACCTTATTTGTCAGCCCCATCAGATAAGCTCAAGTATCCCTTCATCTACGCCTCCCAACATGTTTCAATGAACAGGAGGTTATTTAACGGTAACAGATATATTTAGGAATATGGTCACACCTTTTTTTTTAATGCAAGAAAGCCTGGAGTGGTAGAAGGTGGACGTGTCCACCATTTATCCGTCACTTTTAGTGACCTATTTCGTCCTAGTTTTCTGGCACTCTCAGTCATGGGACGTGTTAAGGTGTGAAGACTGTCTAAGGCTGGTGGAAGGTCTGTCTCTTCTCTTTAGGGGTCATTTTATTGTAATAGTTAGTTTCAGACTCTAAAGGGCCATCCACACCAAGAAAGATAACTACAATAACTATGAATATATTGTTTTCAAAATTGCTCTAGCTCAACAGTGGTGAACACCACGTTGGGATCATTTCAGAGCATTTTGATGAGCCATATAATTAATCTGAATTTACAGGGCGTCACATTCAAACTCCATCCATCCATCCATCGATCCATCCATCTTGTCCCTATCGGGGTTGCGGGGGGGCTGGAGCTGATCCCAGCTGACAACGGCGGGGTACTACCTGGACAGGACGCAAGTCTATCACAGGGCACAAGTCTATCACAAGTCTATCACAAGTCTATTACAGGGAACAAGTCTATCACAAGTCTATCACAGGGAACATAGAGACAAACAACCATTCACACCTACGGGCAATTTAGAGTCACACATGCATGTCTTTGGACTGTGGGAGGAAGTATCCTGAGAAAACCCACGCAGACACGGGGAGAACATGCAAACTCCACACAGAAGGGCCCCAGCCGGGATTCAAACCGGTAAACCTCTTGCTGTGAGGAGACAGAGTGCAATAATGTGTAGACTACTTACTGAAATCTTACTGAAAGATTTCTCTCCTCGTCGCTCTAATGCTGAAAGACACACAGCACCAAAGCTGGCTACTTTTAAACTGTTTTCTTAGTAATGTTAATCACATTCTTATTAATAAGAATAATGACAAATCAAGTGCTTTATACATGTAGATTTAACTTTTTTATAAGGGCTAATTGATGGCATTTAGGAAACTCAATAATGCAGGACACAGCGGGACCATGCAGCATTACTTTGAGCAGTAGCAATTATGACTCTTGTCAATAGGAAGTTGGGAGATATTGTTCAGAGAATATAAAATATAAAATGAAAATATAAGGTTATATAAAAAATATGAGGTCCCCGGTGAACCCGCAGCTGCACAAAGGAGTTGTTGGGTAGTTTATTGCGACCGTAGCAAGAGTAAATATGAACCTCACACCACCATTGAGCCCCATTTATATGTTTTTTTCCCTAACATCAAAATGTGGATTTTGATGTTTTTATCAAATTATGATTTCAATTTCTTTCAAATTAGCTGAGATACAATGTTTCCAGGTACCTGACAAAAGTACCCCTAGGTGTACAGGTAATCCTGGTTGGGAATCACTGCATCTTCCAGTCCTGCTACCTACGAGAATAACATGACTTGACTTTGCAAATATACTTTGCAGAGTGGTTAAGGGGGCCCCAGGCCGCATTCATCATGGTTGAACACTATGTCCTTGAAACCCATGAGCCACTGGGACGCCCTGTCTTTTTGAAAGTTCTAATGAAGTTTTTTTCCCTTTTTGTGTGGGTTTTATAGATGTGGGGTAATTTGTATGGAGGGGTTGTAAAGCCACATGTGTGTTGGGACACTCGACAGTGTCAGGAGACTCTTTTCCACCTCACGTTGTTTAATCGAAGACACACACACGTGCCTGGTGGCATGTTGGTGTGCCTCTTGCCATTTACGGAGCCAGAGAAAAGTCACTGACACTGTAATGTTGTGTTTTTATTTAATGTACCCCAATTGTCTATTTTAAGGTGATTACTGGGGAATATTTCATGAAAAAAGAGACAAATATTTTCTAGTTCCTGCATCTCGATTGTGTGGATCTGCTGATTTTCTTTGTCTTAGGTGGTTTTGGACATTTGAAGAAGTCCCCTTGGGCTTTGGGAAACTAGAATGTTCTGACATGTTATACACCTGGAAAATAATCAGCAGGTTTATGGCTAAAGCAGATAAGTGCAGCCTTACAACTTTTAGAACTCCCAAAGACGGCATATGTAAAGGCAGAATGAAAAAAATATGTAGATTGGAATATGTAGATTGGTTAATAGCAATAATTTGATAAATTCAGAAACTCATCCCTGTGGTAAGTCGTTGTAAAGCAGACAAAAGTGTTCTCCCCTGGCTGGACTGAAAATGCTCTCTCCCCTCCACAAAGCACGTTAAAACAATGCCGTAAGCACTCCTGTGTGTCTCTCAAGGTTTCAGCAGTGCAGTAAAGCATATTGTAAGCTCACAGAAAACAGCACGGCACACACAGGGGTACGCCGTCTTTTCATCTCCACATTATCGGTGTGAGACTGCTAATGAGAGCCGCTGTATATTCCTGTAACCCCATCAGTTTCATCCTGTTGAGCCTAAAGTGAGCATGCAGCCAGTTCTCTGCTATTGTGGGACTTGTAAAAGATGTGCATGCATGTGTGTAATTAGGTTTGAAGAAGAGGGTTAAACTGTACACTATGGAAAACCACAGCATCTGGGAGAACAGATGAGGGGAAGCTTCTCTCTTTGCACAGTGATGCGCAGAAACGCAGGCTGAATTCTTTTTCTTTACATCGCCTTTCTTTGGCATTTCATCACCCTTTGAGTGTTGGGGGCGGAAGGGGGTGGTGGTCGTGTTGGTGGTGATGGGGGGGTTCTCTGTTGGGAAGAAAGGAATCTAATCTTAAGATTGAGGGGGTGGAATTAATATACATTAGAAACGGGAATAGAGGAGGAAAACAAAGAAAGTTAATTGTCGGATGACCTTGTTTGCCTTTATTTCACTTATGTGGAGAAAGTGTTTAAGTACAGACTCAGGGTGGTTTATACAATAGGCCAACCTCTGTGTTACTGCGTCAGTGTGTGTGTGTGTTCATACATTGCAATTCCACACAGTAGTCATATGTAGATTTGTTTTAATGTCACTTGTAAGTGAGCTTAAAGCTTCTTTATGCCAACAGGTTTCCTGGATGGTTGAGATGTGCTTAGTCTAGGGCCTCAGACAAGCATTTTTATCTATTTCATTAGCTTAGCAGATAAATAGTATGACCAACACTGGTGCTTATGTGATGCCACTGTTATTACAGTGCTTCTCCTCTCTGTTTGATGTCTTATTGCGAGAACATGTACACATGTTAATATCAAAAACCAAATTATTTTCTCATACTGTCTGTCTGAAAGGCTCAATTTCAGCACCTGTATCTTTAAGACCCCCTCCCGAAAAAGTCATGTCTGCTCTGATTGATCAGTGTTTTTGGGTCTTCTGCATTTGTGCTGTGTCTCTGAGAGTAGCTGTAACTACACTGTAGCCGCACTTACCTATATATGATATATAGTATAGTTGGGACATGACAACTGTCCAAAAGTCCTGAAGGCTCATTTAAAAACACAGTTTCTGAATACGGGCTGTGTGCATTCCTCCGTGGATTGATCGTTTTGATACTTTCACAGTATTTATATAGTACCTCAACCTGCTTTAGAATACAAAAAGACATGGAAATCTCACTTTTTACAATATGGGACCTTTAAATTGTATTCTGAGCAGAGGTGTTTCCTCTGTGGTTTGCACACTCAATATGAACTGCAGCGTATCCTGAAAATATTTTCAACTTATGTTTTCATGTATTAATGTTTCTCTGTAGTTTCAGCTCCACTGAAAAAGATAATCCTCCTTTGGCGCATTTCTAAACTTTTGAATAAATATTCAGTTAGAAAAAGATTGAAGTGAATAGAACCAAGCTGTGAGCAGGACATTGAGACATTATACAGCAACGCTGCTGCTGCTGCTGCTGCTGCTGCTGTTGTTGTTGTTGTTGTTGTCTACAGTATGCACAGCAGCACCACTGAAGCTTATTATCTGAAGAAATTAGAACAAACTAAAAAGTAGTAGGAATAGCAGTGGTGGGGTTTAGAGAGAGAAAGTGAAAGAGAGGACGTAGCATTAAGTTGTTACAGTTCAGTGTGGAAAATAGGCACTCTTGCAATCTCAAACCGTATCCATATTAGATAAGGCTCAATTTAAAAAAACATTCAGGAAAAAAATTCTTATTAAAGTTTGGGTTGTTTGTAAGCTACAAGCCTGATTATCAAATCCTACCAAGCTCAGCAGATTACAGGAATGTATTTTGCATCGAAAGGTGGATTCACGCAACGGTTTTGCAAAGACTAATGTTGAATATTAGTTTAAAACTGTTTCCTAAGAAGTCAGATGTTTCCAGCCTAACCAGGAATATTACATTTACACATTAGTGTATGATTATTTGTAACGGGGAGCTATACACAGCCTGTTAAAGGAAAGATCCCCATGTTAATGCCGTGTGCGTTTATGTCATCAAGACAGAGTTGGTCTTGAGAGGATTAAAATATGGTGCATTGACAATTTACACTATGTAATTTAAATTGGGTTTGTTTACACACTTTGAGTCCCTCATCAAAAAGCATTCATGCCACTGCATGCACATAAAATATGATGGAAGTATTTGGGGCAAATGTGGTGCCAAGTGGTTTTAAAAAAAAAAAAATCAAAGACAGATGTGGGAGGAGGGGGGGGGTTTAAAACAATTCAACAATCTGATGAGCGTATGTCAGAATATCTTGACCTCTGCCGTTTCACCATTGTTTTTTAAAAGGTCACTAGCAAAGTCCTCAAATTCACTGGAGAAATGTATATATAATATCATATAATATAATATATAATATATGTGTATATATAAATGTATATATCTATACCTGTTTTAGAAAAAGAAAAAACACAAAAACACAATTATAGCATTCTGCCAAACCAATAGGCACCGGTATATCGCCTACGATATAAAATGTCTGCTGATTGATCAGCGTTTTTGGGTCTTCTGCGTTTGTGATGACAGCGTCTCTGGACTGCCATTGCAGTCTGGGAATAGCTGTAACTACACTATAGACGCACTTGCTACCTATATACAATAAATAGTATAGTTGTGACATGACAACTGTCCAAAAGTCCTGAAGGCTCGTTTGAAAACACAGTTTCTGAATACGGGCTGTGTGAATTCCTCCGTGGATTGATCGTTTTGATACTTTCACAGTATTTAGATAGCACCTCAACTTGCTTTATAATACAAAAGACATGGAAATCTCACTTTTTACAATAGGGGACCTTCAAATTGTATTCTGAGCGGGGAAAGACTGTGTTACTACTTACCTACGATTTTAAACCTAAAGCCATGCTGGCAAATCAGAAGCCTGGAAAAAGCATCAGATCAACAGAGAGCTACCTGGCTGCAATGGTGCATCAGTCACTCCGTAGCACATTCGGACGTCTCTGATCCTCAATATGTTCGAAGAGTAACTGTACATTTATGTGCAAACATGTAAAAAGCACTTTATTGACCACATTCGCCACTGCACGAGATGCCTCATTTATGATGCCTCACACAGGAAATAACTGCGCACATTGTGACATTACAAGCCCAAACTCAGTTTTCCCTGTGGACAAGACAAACCTGAAAACGCCCCTGGCAGGAGTTTTCCAAAAGCATAAAAAAAATGGTGTACCTACCGTAGTTTGTTTTCTGTCTGTCATGTTTCATGAAAATGATCCAGGAGACCACAGACAAGCCAAAGATATATCATACAGATTGAGTTACTTTCATCTTTCCTCACAATCTGATACAGACCCTGGACACTTTCTGATGACAGAGTGATGCTCGAAGGGAACTTTTATTCCATTTCCTATTGCTTAGAAATACTCAACTACTGATATGTCTTTTGCTTCCATACTGAATATGAGAAAAAAATGCTTTTGATCGATTAATAAACAGAATCAGAGACTTTGTACAAGTTGTGGTACAGTGCAAAGTATATCCTCATCATCTGAATTATCTTGTTTTACCTTGCAGGCTACCAAACTGAGAGAAAGTGTGTCACTGACATCAATTTAAAGAGCTTAGGGACTTAGTATTGGTGACTGAGTGCTCACGTATCCACTCCGGGGTACGCATGCTATAATTCAAGAAACTCCCACCGAAGAGTAATATCGCTTTAAGTTAACATATGACACAGACTATTAAAACTCTGAGCCGCTCAGTTTGACGAGTTGAAGATAGATATCTATACACAGTACGACCATCTCCTCTCACAAGGCTGCTGGACTGTGCATCCGGCTCAGAGCGCAGCAGGGGAATTGCCAACCAGAGACGATATCAAGCCCGCTGAAGAAGATGCAGAAACAGTCATTCATATTTCATAAGCAGAGCCCTGTGCATATCCCTCCCCCTCCCTCCTACCTTTAACGTTTGCTTATTAAATTTGCAGCTGTCAAAGCGTACCTCAAAGCCTTAGTGCGCACGCACAAGCGTACACACACGCAATTATTCTCAAAATCCTGGGTGTGCAGTTACTAACATGCTCACACACACACACACACACACACACACACACACACACACACACACACACACACACACACACACACACAGAGTTTCTATTCCCAAAGCTGACACAGGTACTCTGACTTTAAACGCATTACTTTAGACAAGGTTTTTAATGGAGACTAGAGCTAGGCCCACCAAACAGAACCAATAACATGGTGAAAGAGAGAGAGAGAAAGAGCGGTGAAGTGAAAGTATACTTTTATTTTTAAGTCACACCACACCCTCACACTATTTGACCATAGACCCGGTGAGGGAGTGAAGAAGCAAAGCATTTACTGTAACATACGTAAGCAGGCTATGGCGATCCCAAAGGCCACGAACAAACACACAGCCTGACTCACTCTGCGCCCGTGTAAATCAAGCATTTGGCTGACCAACCGGTGCCTCTGTAACGCAGCAGACATTTGCCACCAGGGAGTCATTGAGCAGCACTGACGCCCGGGGTGTCATAACGACAATATTGCACCAGCAAAGCGCTAAATGACAGTGAGCTCACAGACACAGTGGAAGAAGTGGCGGAGATGCACTGATCAATGAACAATCAATATGACCCGGCCAGGTAATCACAAACCACTGTGATTAACAGCAACCAATCAATTGCCATTAACCCGTGCATGTACCAGTTAAGCGGGCAATCAGCGTCAATGTGCCAGAAATTATCGGCGGCAGTTTAACATCATTCTGTCTCCGTAAATGTCAGCAAGCAAAAAGATTAGATCTATGATTCACTGTTTAACCCTACTCTCATCCCTGCACTGACTTACAGCACCTTACGGGATGGTTCAGATTTTTTTTAAGCGGGGTTGTATGAGGTACTTATCCATATTTAATGTAGATGGCGGTTGGCATGCACTCAGTTTGGAGACGGACGACTGGCATGGAAGCGAAGCAATGTACTGCTGTGAATGGGGGCAGTGGCTTAACGTATTTTAGCCCCCCCCCCCCCCCCCCAAAAAAAAAAATCACCATCACTTTAAATTTAGATTATATTTAGAATATTTTCACCGCTTTACATGGCGTCAAACAGCCCTATTTGAGGGAAGTGAAGCTGTTCTATGCTCTCGTCAAAGCCACCAGATTCCATTAACAAGAACAATAATTTCACAGAGGAGTTGCTGTTCTACCACTCCCTCACTTGGCTAGTTTGTTTGTGTTAGTGTGTGATGGGAACAGGAAGTTAAATAAATTAAGTTTTGTAAAGGGAGTACAGTGTTGAACATAGATAACGGCTTCAGTTTCCCCTGTTTAAACTTAAACAGGGATGCTTGTCTTGAAGCTAAAGCGTTGAGAATATTCTGAATGTAGCGTATGCTTAAACTGATTGATTTTATTGAGTGGGCCTTTTTTTTAAGGTGGCTAAAATACGTTTAGCTGCTGCCCTCATCCACAGCAGTACATGGTTTAGCTTCCGTGCCCGCCCTCCTGTCTGCTTCTCCAAACTGGGGGCGTGTTGACCGCCATGTACTGTAGATAATACACCGACCATGGGTAAGTATCTCATACAACCCCACTTAAAAAGTTCTGCACTATCCCTTTAACAACACACACAAAAGCTCACTACGTTGAGTAAAACTCTCTCAAGTATTAAAAAAAGTGTTTCCTGGTTGAATGTGTTCTTGCACATATTTCAAAAGTATATTTTTGTCACTCTGATTAAAGTGGAAACTGATAGACACGAATCTAATCCAAAGAAAGGAGTCGGAGAATCAGAAAGAATACCAGAAACAGAATTAGATGCTGCAGTTTGCGTCTTCCTTCACACCCTCACACTCCCATACAGGCATGCGAGCACACACCCACACACAGTTGCACGATCATTCTCAGACTTGGGTGGGTGTGACACAGCCACATGCAACACACTAACCCCATGTTTTCGCATGTAGTTCAGCAGAATCAAGGCGTCAAAAATGAAGTTATCCCTACTTTGCTCTGAGGAGAAATTGAGATCCCTGCCACAGATAAGAGACATTTGCGTATCTCTGAATGGTTTGCTGCAATCGCACTCGCTCATTAACAGCTTCCTTCTGTTTTGGAGCTGAGAAGCAAAATTCACTCTGACAGCTGTTGTTAACAGGCAAAGTGATGCATGAGCGTGTTCAGATGCAAGTAATTTGTAAAAAGCTGACTTTCATTGCAACTAATGAGGAATGAAAACACTTAATAGAGCTATTTTCTGGGTGTATTTCCTATTTTGTACCAGTAGAGGGAGCTGGTAGTGGGGCCAAGTAGCATCCAAACTCTACAAAATAGGTCAGAGAAGTCTTTCTCTCCCTCACACCTGACTGTACCATGCGCTCGCTTCCTCTTCACTACCTTTAAATCCAGGAACATAATAACACCCTTCCCTTTCTCTTTTCCTTTTTTACCCCCCAACACACCCTCACATTGACTTTACCAAGCACTTTGGGTATGCTCCACCTTTCCCTCCCTCCTCCCTTCTCTCACTCACTCACTCTCCCTTTTCCCCTTGCTCCACCTTCTCTTCCTCATGTCTCTCCTGCCGGCCCCTCCCGCCTTTATTGCACGGCTCAGCACTACTCCCAAACTTCAGCCATCACAGAACTCTGACAAATATTCTACACCACGAAGCACTCTCAACTCGCTGCTTACTTTGCTACTACGTTAACCTTGAGCTTGTGAAGGATGCACAAGGCAGGATGGATGCATGTGTGTCTCCCTGTGTGTACTGTAAGTGTGTGTTTTCATCAGATGCAGATCAATATCACTGCAAGGTCACTTTAAAATTCAATTAATAAAAAAGTGAACATCCCACGAGCCCTTGCAACCCCTGGGGGGCAAAACCCAACACGACTCAATCCCAGGGCACACAAGTGAAGAAATAGAGGAGAGATATGGATAATTTCATGTCTGTATTATTAAGCACAAAGCCTTGTTTGGAGATGGGTTTGTCTAGAATGAATGTCTCACCAATTCCATGATTTATTAACGGTCCCGAAGCAAGCCAGCAAAAGCATATTGTGTCTTGCGCCACCATCTGTGTGTATTTTTCTTTGTATGTGTTTGTGTGTGACCGAACGTGTGTTTATGTGTGCGGGTGCTTTTTCTGTCATGCGCAGTGCGTTTGGCTCATTAAGGTCAGGTAAGTGCGTACAATCTGACTGGTCCAGATCATAAAAATTAAGTTGCGAGTGTGACGTTTTGCTGTGTGGAATAAGAAGTAATGGGCCACTCCATGCATCCACACAAGGGCCGCATTAAAATATGCATGTTGAGCCACCACTTCGTCTTAATATTTAAACCAGCCTGGAGGTGAGGCCCACTATAACACAGCCTGACAGACCGTGTGTACAAAACACTGGCTGTCTCCCATATAAACTCAGTGTGCGCGCACACATGCAGCAGAGAAACAGAGAAACACACACACTAGAAAATAAACACAAGCTGGTTTAGATAGAGCCATAGATAAATCCATAAAATGTGCATCCCATATGGAAGGAATGCTTTTATTAGCTGAGGCTGAGCCACCGGGAAGGCTGGGAGGTCTGGGGAGCTGGACCACAGGGATGTGACTGGCGCTTGTTTGTAGCGAGGCGTGGATGTGGAGTGGCAGAGAGCGAGAATGTGACCCACAGAGGCCCAGGTGATCCAGGCGTTAATTACCGTCTGCTAATTACGAGAGAGATGCATCATTAAGCAGTGTGAGCCACCGGAGGGCTTGAGGACTCCCTGTCTCTCCTCTACTGCTCTCCCCTTCTCTTTCTATCTTCCTGACCCCGATCTTCTGTCCCAATTAGCACTGCCCTGCTCCCCCCCTTAACCTCCCCTCCCTCCTCCTCCCTCCCCTGTGTGTTTCCATCAACATTGCTCCAGCCGCTGTCTAAACACAGGCAGCGTTGGACGCACCGTAGGCTGTGGGCACGGCCCCTCCTCAAACACGCAGCCATTAGAGGAGACAGCGCTCAAGAGACAGCGTAGACACCTCTGTCTTCTTGCACAATGACTAATGTGGCGTCACAAACTGTCAACCATGCCTCGCTGAGTCTTCTTTTCCATTCTCCCTCCCTCATTGTCTTGGATTTCTATCTGTAATATGATCTGTCTGTTCCGACTCCCTCCTTCTACTATTCAAGTTTTTTTGTTTTTTTTGTTACACAGCACTTGAGTGATAACAAAGTGTGTGTTCTTGTGCTTCAAACAACTCCGAAGTGCAGGCACTTTCAAAGAAGCATCTTCAGTTTGTTTGAGGATGAGGTGCAGTAAATGACAGGTTCGGTTGTTACGCAATTTTCCCTCAGTCCCCCGTCCCTCTCCTGTCCTCCGCCTCTCATCTTGCTTGAGGTACGTGTTCCCTCCCGGACCCCCTGGGGTTTAAAGGTAGGACAGGATCATCTGCCGAGGGGTCAATTTGGAACCTTCTGCCAGCCAGACCATCTGGAACCCCACTACCACTAGGTCTGGGCCGCGGCTCCGCCACCAGGAAGGCGGCGGGGAAATGTAGAGAAAAAAAAGATGCAGATGAGAGAGTGAAGCAGAAATGAGGGAGGGGGGATAATGAAGATGAGGCAGAGAGGAAAGTGAGAGAGAAGGATGGTAATAGATGAGAACTGATGGAGATGAAGGGAAATTGGGAGGAACGAATTCTAAAACAAGGCTGAGATTAGACTTTGTTACGACGTGAAGATGATCTTTGACTAAGCACTGCAAATGATTTAGTGTGAATGTTTGTGAGTGTGATTCTGTGTAGCTCACCATTTAGGTCTCCATTATTTAGTGCTAATCTTTTTATCTTCAAGAACAACTGGGAGGAGCAGACATATAGGAAACAAGCTGAAGTGATGGAGTGTGTATATAAAACATTTAATAACCTCAATATTACTCAACACAGGATTCTCTCGGATAAATCGACATTACTGTAAAGTTATCGTTATGCCAGCCTTCGTTACTGACAACATTTTACCTAAAGCTCATCAGCCATTACAAGTGCCACACTTTGATCTTGCAGTCAAGAGTGAAAACTGTTGGTAAATTGACCCTAAATACATTGCATCCCCATTCACACAATTAGCATGTTTTAGCTTTTTTTGCGTAACTATTTGGTTAGGCTATGGTTTCAGTCAAAATGAGTATGTTTGTTAAAGAAAGTTACTAGAAGTACTGCCTTGCGGTTGTACGTTATGCCTCCACCAACCAGTCAAACAGTTTACATCCAAACTGACGACAAATTGAAGACTTTAAAGGAATTTACAAATCGTGGATACTACGCAGACACCTTTAACACTGCAGCACAGAAGAGCTATACAATCACCACAGTTTGAAGATTAGTGTCACCAATCAGGTAACTGACCAAACGCCTCGCCTTCTGTTCCTGAGTTATGGCATTGAATAATGGACAGAAACATTAAGATGTCACAGTGAAGTTGACCTTTGACCTTTTGAATAAAAAAATGTCCTCACTTCATCATTTTATCCTTTTACACATTTGTGGTCATAACTAGCGTAGGAATAGTTGAATTATGGCCAAAATTCAGCTATCAGTCTACTAGAAAACCCCTTTATCCGTGCACTTTGTCACCCGCTTGTTGATGATGTTGATGGTGAAGTTTGATTGCTGTTGTAAGTTATGTATCTATTTGTTGTATATACTTACATGGATGGGATAGACTGTAAAATGAATTGCCCATTTGGGTTTTATAAAGTATACTGAATCTGAATTTTGTCAGTTTCCCTATACTACTTGAGTTTGTGCCTCATTTGAAGACTTTGACGATTCCTGAGATATTACGTTCACAAGAATGGGACATACGGACAACCGGAAAACCTCTCATTGGTGGGAAGGAATAAAAAGCGTCCTGTCCAGGGTGTACCCCGCCTCACGCCCCATGTCAGCTCGGATAGGCTCCTTCCCCCCGCGACCCCGACAGGGACAATCGGTTGAAAATGAATGAATGAATGTTGACTTTTGCTTTCACAAGGGACATGAACAGCAGTCAGCTGGGTTAAAGTCTTTGTTGTTAGACCACTCTGGCCACCACGACGTACTACCCACTCGGACATGGTCTAACAACCAGGAACATGTCCAGGCTCCTCACACACACACACACACATACACACACACACACACAGCTTAGCATTTGTGGTGAGCCGTCATACTATTTGCAGCTTCAGACATTCAAAACAGCTTCAAGAAGCTGAACTCTAATTTAATCAGAAAAATTACTCACTGACTTCATTAACATGCTAGTTTTGACAGGTTGTTATTCATTGGCGTTACATCTTTTTGTGTAAAAAAACAACAACAAAAAACATCAAATCACCATGAAAATTGAAAAGCTTCCCAGAGATACATAACAGCACTTTGAGTGTGTGTGTGTGTGTCAATAAGATGCCAAAAATAAGATGAAGACTGGTAAACGCTATGAAAAGCTAAAACAAACTGCCACCAAAAAATCACTCACAATCACAATATGCAGTGAAAACTTATAGTTGAAAAAATGACTCATGGACTTGTGTGGTGTCCATTTGTCACACTGAGGAGAGAAAGACTGAAACTGAGTGAAGAACAGACAGAAATAGAAGTGACCGTTGTCCCTATCACAGCTGTGACTTCTGTCTGAGATGAGCCAAGGAGCTGTTGACTGTCTCGACACATACTCTCACTGATGCAGACTCTGTTGGAGATGTGAAGAGCTTAATTCATACAATGAACTCCTGTATTTTGATGACTTGTCAGGTATTTTATTAGGTAAAATATGATCACGCTTAAACAAATATAAAGGAAACTAGAACGTGAATGTTTCCGAATGACATCTGTGCTGAATGCTTGCTAAATCTAACGCATGTTCCTCTCTCTATTTTGGCCTTTTGTCCACATTAATCTGGCGATTTTCACACCCAGAAATGTTTCAAATGTTCTCTAGTGTGAATAAATGCAGAATCCCGCCCACACATTTGATTGTAGACGAGAAAGAAAAGAGCTTTTGGAAAACGATGAGCCACTTGCTCCTTGTTCAATGTTAGCACAACTTTGCTGGGAGATATAAAATAATTATGAGATGTTGCTGTCTTTTCCCATTTTTTTGTGCCTGGAGATGGATGGAGATCTTAAGGAAAATGATCCTTAGACATAATGTGAACAAATGTTTTTACACATAAACACTGTTTCCAGATTGGGCTTCGTGTCGTGTTTAATGCCGCTTTTCCATTGCATGGGACAGCGACCCGACTCGCTCTTTTTTGGTCTTCCATTAGCGAAAGCTGTGGCTAGTTTTTTTGGTACAAGCTCAGTCGAGGTTACAAAGGAGGGTGGAGTTAAAACATCTATAACAGGCAGATCCTAAGCAGTATTAAAGTGTCAGCACCACTTCTGTAGGAGTTTAAGCTTTTGCCTTCAGGACGCCGCTTCAAAGCTTGGTTAGGAAAACCAAAAGGTTACACGTCTCCTTCATTCCCTATGTCAATGATTTGCTTTACGGCAAATGGCAATGTGTCTGCATTTCTTGCACTTCCCACGCTATTTGCACATCTGCACATTTTGCACTGTTACATAAGCTTGTCAAAGATTCACCATCCCGAACTCTGTGGTTTTTGTTATGGTGATTTTTACACTGTTTTTGAGTCAATGTTGTCTCTGAGGTTTGCTTTTATGTGAATGGGACAATGAGGAACCTTGGACCTTATACACTTGCACTGATTGCTCAGAGGGGAACCGTTACTAGTGTGACACGGGACATCCTGCACAAACCTGCCATTTTTAAATAGCCAAGCTACTGTCAATAGCGACCACAACTTTTTTTATTCACTCGACTCAAATTTTTCAAAATGGCAGCCTGCAAAACAACTCTCCACCATACAATTGACAAGGTTGAAGACGCTGTCACAGCAGTTTCGTACAGTGTCGCTTTGGTGATCAGCTGAGAATCTTACCAACACTGAGACGGTACTTGCCGCAGTGGGAAAAAGTCGAGGAGAGTAGTGTAAGACTGTAAGATACAGTGGGAACACGGCATCAGATTGTGTTGGACAAGCTGTTTAGGGAAAGACAAAGCCCCTTTTTAAAGCTTTTAAAGAATAGTTTGGGGAAATATGCAAGTTTGCTTACTTGTCAAGACTTAGATGAGAGAAGTGATTCCTGTCTGTGTCGGTCTGCGTAATGGCGTCCTGAGCAGAGAATGAAGTCTCCATGTGTTGTGTGTTGTAATCTTAGTTTCTCTGTTTTTTTCTTTGTTGTTTGGCCCCTCGGTGTGAGCATGTTAGTGCATGTGGCCGTGAATTTCTTTTATTTCACATATTGGGGTGAGAGCTGTGTGGAGGCAATCCCAGCCCACTTTTTTTCAGTATTTCGGGTAGAGCACCTTTAAATATTTATCGTCTGATGCACACAAAAAGTCTTTCAATGTTGCCCAAACTGTACAAGTAAAAAGTGTACACAGTGAAGGTTGATTTTACAAATCTGTGGTGCTGAGATATTTATTTTATTGATTCATGTAGGCGATGCCAAACTTTCAATGACAGTGACTTTTAGTAAAGGACAGAACAAACTCAGAGTTGTTTGTTTACCAGGGAACGAGTGAGGGGACCGGCGCGGCTGTGTGGGGAGCGGCAGGAGCAGCTGACCTGTTTGCATTTTACTGCCCATTTTTTTATTTTTAAATGAATGAGCATCATATCAAAATGCCACTTGCAAAACATTTTTTTTAAACGTCAAAGTAAACGAGCACGATGATGCAGATTTATCCTCACACAAAACAATTTTTCCCAAGATGTATAGGACTGGGTTGACAGATGCTATGCTAATGGTTGTTCTGTAAATCGCATGCTAATGCATAAATTAGACTCCAGCTTGTGTTGATCAGGCTGAATCCGGGCTACACAGGAGCGAGATGAGGAGTTGGTCTGTTCATGCTGCAGAGGCTCCCGTCAGCACAGGTCAGTCAAGGATGGCTCGATAGCAGGCTTAATATTGCAACAGAGAACATGAATAAAACAAACCTGATACCGACAGTACCACTCCCTCCATCCATTACTTACAACAGCAGGATATCAGAGCAGTTCTCTGGCTTGGGAAACCAGACACCCTTACAGTTGGGGCACTTATTAGTCCCTGGAAGTTAGAATGCATGTCGTGTAAACACAGTGACTTAATGTAGATCTAACTTAAATGGAGCTGTCAATCAGTGGCAGTCCTTGACCCCGGGTTGGCTGATGAGGGTTCTCTTGAGGCCCGGGCTACCATAGCCATCCCGGGCTGGTTGGACAGTTGGCTGTCAGAGTTATGCTCATCAACAATTCAGCTCTATTACAATCACAGAACAGCTGGAACATCAGGAGAATGACATTGACAGATTAATGTGCGGAGGAGAACATCTATAAGTAGCCGCAATTACATTCAGATCAACTGTCAAAACAGTCAGAAGAGTCAGAAGAGAGACGAGGAGGCTTGCAATTCTCAAAGAGCTTGATCAGTGATTTTGATCGTACTGTATCATACTCTGTGTCGTGTGTGGGAAGATGGGTGGGAGAGCACTCACAAGGCCTGATGATATTTAAATGTTGACAGCATGCCTAGCACCCGTGTCCTCCGTCACTCTGTCTTCATCTCACTCCTCCAAACACGCTGCATGAAATCAACGTGCATCAAGCCTACTCATGCTAAATGACACAACTGTGCACCGGCATTAAAATGTGTGTAATTTAATTCTTTGGGAAATGCTCTCATTTGTGTAATTACAGTGTTCATCAGTACTCTATAATCACATTTTACTGGGGTGTAAAGAAGCGGCTGAATAATTGATCCTTAATGAACCCGGAGCTACTTTTTAATAAATAGATACGCAGACAGTTTCAGCTCCATTACGACTGAAATCCCTAACCAGAATAATTTTATTAAGCCATTATGTCACAGTCTATCCCCCATACTTGTCCTCTCACCTGACTCACTTCCTTTCAATATGCAACTCCCCTTGTCACCGATGTCCTTGTTTGTGTGTGTGTGTGTGTGTGTGTGTGTGTGTGTGTGTGTGTGTGTGTGAGTGAGGTGTCAGCATTTTATCAGGAATCGTTCAGCTGATGGCCTGTCACCCAACCTTAAGGACGCGGCGAGGAGAGGCGAGGCTCACCTTTGCCACGGCTGACATTTTAATTTGTCACCATTGGCCGTCCTGTTTCCGTCAATAATACATCAATGCATCAGAACAAACGCCGCGGGACACAAGGGGATTTCTGGATTCGATATTATTGATACACAACCACTGATTAAGGCTTCGCTGCTGCAGCTGCAGAGGTTTGCCACTATATGCGTGTCAGGAGGGGAGAGAAGAATGGGAAGTGTGAGATGACAACAGATCCCACTCGAGGAGATAATAGAAAGGTCAAATCTTCAAACATATAAATCTCCATTAAAGAACGGGCATGTGAGGTCATTAAGAGGCCAGCGCGAGACTTACAACAGTTTCCCAAAGCAATGCTTCATTCTAGTGGATCATTTTTATATTTCAGCATGCGCTTCCATATTCATGGACAGCCAGTGCAGCAAATCTTCACCGCAGTCACTCACCTTCAAGCATTAACGACAAAAAGGCAAATAATTTACTCTGATGACATGAATGAATATTTCTGTCTTCTGAGATTAAGTTTCCAAATCACTTATATTTGCTGTTACAAAAACCACTAAAACACCCGTTTGCACAGGAGCATGTTTTGTTCACTTGGCACCAAGAATTCAAGTAGATATTACATTATGACAATAATGTTCACCATCCTCTTCTTAGCACTAAACGTAGAATCAAGACTTGTTTTGTTTCTGGTTAGCGGCCTTTACTTCTTCTACTCTGTTTGCTGGCGGATTACATCCATGTGAAGCCCGTAGCACCAACTTCTTTCACTTAAAGTTCACTCGATAATTGGAAGGAAACAGGACTAATGAGTTGCTTAATCTATTAGTTCATTTTCATAACTGGTTAAAGTGTAATTCCAGCGCAAAATCATCCCATGGTCTTTTTCGGCACTCATATCAAATAAGCCACTGACAGTTTTTTTCATGTAACAACTATCAACGGAGATATCCGGGAGGGTCGCTAACAGCCGGATGTGGCTAACAGCTTTTTTAACCACACCAGCAAAACACCAAACCTCTGCAGTAGCATGATAATAGTCCCTACACATAAAACAAAGCATCACTGGGCTCCTTCCCTTTGGACTGGATTTGGTAATTGACTTGAATGGACTTTACTATGAGAGGAGCTGGTACCAGGGCCAGTAGGAAAGCCTTTCAAAACTTTTAATAAACTCTGGGTTCACTAACTACGTTGTTGGTGTTCTGTTTTGTGTGTAGGGAAACTTATCATGCTACTGCAGAGGTTTGGTGTTATTTTGAGCATTATTGGTGGTCAAAAAAAATGTTTTGTGATGCCCCGAGTTAATCAGTGTTAGCCATGTGCAGCTTTTAGCGACTTTCTCGGATTTCTCCACTAATAGTTGTTACACAAAAAAAACTGTCTTGATGGCTTGTTTAATGTATGTAAGTGCCAAAAAAGACTATGGGATGATTTTATGCCGGAATTACACTGTAATTATAATTTATCCAGTGAAAAAGACAAATTGGAGTATTTGCTGATTTTCTCTGGTGATATCACTGTAAACTGGATGCGTTTGGGACAAAACAAGCAAGAAATTGCGATGGGCCTTTGTCACAAATTTCTGACATCTTATGAACAAAATCAATACATTAATGGACAGAGAAACAATGGTTAGTTGCATTGTGTAGTTTCCTAATGTGGTATCATGCCTACATTTTCTATTGTTTACTTCTTAACTCCCTCAACATGCAAAACTCTATTTCAAATACTGATACACACACACACTAACACACACACGCACACACCTTTCCCCTGACTGGGACGGTCATTAAGCCCTCACGGTGGCGTCCGTCAGTGAAGCCGAGACACCTCTCCCAGACGTCAATATAGGTTTGGCACACCTTGGCCCACAGTGCCCTCTGAGACCCCACCAGTGTCCTGCACGCGTCAGCAGAAACAGAAGCCACTGTGTCAGGCTGCTGTTCCCTCCATCGCTCTAAAGCCCTCCATCCATCCCTCGCTCCGTCCGGTCCCAGGGGCACCAGGTCAATCCTAATTGTATGCTAATCAGGGCATTGCACGCGTCTCTCTAACTGCTGACAATCGATGGGTGACATCAAGGTATTGTAGCCAATGCAAAAGAGAGCCTCCGGAGTAAACAAGGAGGACAGGATGTGGATGCAGAAGAAGTGCCTGTCAGTCTGAATGGCCTTCACTCTGTATGCTATATTCACATTTTCACCACTTTCATTTTATGGATATACGTAAGGTTTTTTTTTTTTGGTTTGAACTTGCTGTGTTTTGCAGTGCTCAGCTCTTACTTTCAAAAGTAGTAACCAGACACCAGCTTTTGGTTGCTGAATTTTAAAATATAGTTGACATTTTTAGTTATATTTTGAGTAATTAAGATGCAGATTTCCATTTAGATTTTTGTTCAGGTTCATCAACACACCAATGCATGTGCAGCATTGTCACATGCAGTTGTCTTGTCTTTGGTTGGTTTTGGTTTTGGACTATAAAAGCACTATTTAAACATTACTCATGTGTAAATCTATATATCTAGGGGTGCATATTTTACAGCTTGCTGTCCCTATATTTAAATATTAAAAAACGGTTGCCGCCATGGCCGGATTATGAGGCAATGGGCCCCTGGGCACAGACCTGTAAGACGCCCCCATCGTGGCATTTTGAGTGCCTTTGTAGCTCTTGTCTATTATTACATCATTTTGAATCTCTCTGTGGTGGTTTAAGGTCTATTTATAATCATTTTGCATCTATTTTGTTGTTGTTTGACATCAATTTTTTAGTAATTGTGAGTACCTTTATAGTCCTTTCGGATTGTTTGTAGTCGTTTTGTGTATGTGTTTGGTCAGTTAGCATCTCTTTGAGATCAGCAACATTTCGTTAGTCAGGGCACCTAATCCTATTTGGGGCCCTGGGCCTGTGCCCGGTAGGCCCATTCAGTAATCCATCCACCAAAAGCCAAGAATGGGTTGCCAGCCTGGCAACTGTTACTGTCGAACCCTGTTTTGTCACGACATGAACTTGACCTATACCACCAATCCACTAAATACAACAGAAACACCATTTTTTAAGAGTCACTTTTATGAATACAATGACTTTGACGTGATGCGGCAGTCGTAAATGAATGATGCTTTAGACTCACGGTCTCCATCCACTGCCCCTGTAGTGTTTCTCCACTTGCCTCTCACTTTCTCCCTCTCTGGGTCCAGACACATGATAATGACTCTCCTTCATAGCTCCGACAAATCTGTTCCGACTCCGTGTTAAACCAAAACTGGCAGTTCTAAATGAATGAAACATCGATAAGCAGTGATGACACAGAATGTGAGGAATAAATCCCTCAATATGGGATGTGGGTTTGTAATAAGCCACTCTGTATGGGCGTTATGTGTTTGTGTGTGCATGTAAGTGTCTGTTCATGTGTTATTGCTTACGTGAGAACATGAAAGTGTGAATGCGTTTTTCCACGCACTGGTGACGAGGGCACGCAGTTCACCAGCTGCAGTGCAACTTTTTATTTGAACTATATTAATGATTTGTAGCGTGTATAAATCCTGCTAAAGCATTGCAAAGGTACAACCTGTAAGCTACTTTTGTGGAACAAAACAACAACAAGCAGGAAAATTACGACAGAGTAGATAAACATAAGTAAGGCTAAATTATTCAGTGAACATTGGTAATGCTGTAAGCTTTTTTTTATGTCAAAAGATAATTCTGGTTAATAAGCATTGGAATCTTGTTTTTGTAGTTTTGGCTATCGTATCTAACAGTTATGTTAGCACTGTACTCAATAAAGAAACTGACCCTCCACTTCAGCCAACCACAGTATAACCACATATATAATAACTATCATATTTGTATAAGTTTGCCCTATGCATGCCAAAAGTGCCATAATGTACAATAATTTGAAAATTTACAATTATTAGTTGATCTAGCCTGTGCTGTCTCATTTTAATTTGTGTACTGACATGATCAGAGTAGCACAATATGTATCCTACATTTGTGTTTATGGATTTCTTCTCACATGACCTCTTTCCCTGATCACGCTACCTGCCCCTGTAGTTATTGCTGCTATGACTTTTCAATCTAGCACGCCACATATGCAGTTTACAGGGACGGTGGCAGATTTACCACTTAAAACCTTGAATAAACGAGTCCTTGATTTCACACAGATGTAGACAAAAGCAGGATTCACAGTTTTTGTCAGTGGCCATCAGTTTTGCCACCTTCAACGACACTGATCTCTATAAGATTTGATCAGGTGTAGCTAGCTAGCTTATTAACTCATGTTAGTGGAATGTGTTAGTTGAACGCTCTCCAGCAGAAATTATGGTAGAAGGACTCCGGCTAATGGCTAGTACCCACTACAGGACTGCTGTAGGACTACAGGTCTTAATTTTATACTTGCCAACAAAAGCCCCAGATCGGAGACAAATCAGGGCTGGCTTAGCTTGTTCAAAAAAGCAAGCTGAGCGGCTTGCTGGTGTCTCAGAGAGTCATACCAGATATCTAGCAGGCTAAATCTCTGGAGATGTCAGGGGAGTCCAACAGACAATGACGGCGCAAGGCATGGGCTGAGGTGAAACCAGGGGGAGGGGGTGCCTTTAACAATAGGAACTTTACTGTATGTGCAGCTGCAGATGGACCCCGCTGCCCAGGGGACCGGTGGAGCAGCGGCAAAGCTCACCTTCCTGCTGGAGGAGAAGCCACTGCTGTCGCTTACATTGTCACGGCCCATGGTGTATTAAACTGACATTCAAGGATGACTTGTGTGTTGGTACCAAATGTACCAGTTTACATGTTCAAAAAATCCAATAAAGAGCAGGAAAGAGCTGCTAATGTTAATCTAAACTCTGATACACTCTCCAGGTCAGTCGATGTGCCAGAACTGAACCTTACTTTTTATATCACCTGTAACCCACCAACATAATGCAGTTACCTAATGAAATGCTATGTAGGTTGCTGCAGTACAGCAGAGATAGCTAGTTAGCCACACTTGCTAACGTTTGCAGCCAACGTTAATTCTTTGCATTTTTTGTCTTGCTAAAACTAGAAGTAAGTCTTCCACTAAACTTGCTAACCTGGGGCTTTATTCAAAATCTGTATGTTCACCTGACTGCTCATGTATTTTTTTGTGTTTTTTTTTGCCTCATTTGACCTTATGTTATCTTTGTGAGTATAATTACTTACTGATTGGTAAGTATGGCCAAGACTATCAAAATAAGATGCAATTTGTAATAAACCAGAACTATTCTTCATGCACCTTTAAAAACACACTTTTTGTCCTTTCATTTACCTCCCTTTCCCTTCTCCCAGTGAAATCTTTTACTCTGTTACCCCACCATCTTTTCTATTCCTCACACATCTCTGATCCCACACAATTATCTCCCAAATCCCTCCCCAACAACCCCCTCTTGTCTCCTCTTCCGTTCAATCTCTGTTTCTCGTCATTTATCCACCTTCATCTACCTCGACAAGTCCCATGGTTCCCTCCTTCCTCCACCTCCCTTTACTGCACCTCTTTTCCCTCATCCCGTCCCAGAGGCCTCCCGATAACGGGGTCAGTGTAATCCCGCCATACGTAATCTCCAGTTTAATCCTCTCAATCTCCCACGATTAAACACAAAAAGATGTCCGAACAAGCGCTGAAAAAATTGCGGCCCATTGCACAACAAGCTCCTCGGTTGCTTTGGGAGAAGAGGTGAAGAAGAGGTGAGAAATGTAACAAAACAGAACACGGTTTTATCTGGGGAGTAATACCAAAATCTGCACATCAGTGCATCTGCTCTAACCTGTGTGTAAACACCTTATCTCTGCTTGTTTCCCTGTAATTGGAGACTATGAGTTTAAGTATTATTGGGGTAACACAAGGTCAACTGAGGTAATTGAGAGAGAAGCAGCACGTCTGTATTCCAGCAGAAGAGAACAGGGTGCCCTGAGGTTAACAATGCAAAGATCTTCACCATCACTCACTAGTCTTTCATCTCTGTATCCCTTTAACCCCCCTCTCTGGTTAAAGAGGCAGCGCAAAAATCAGTTCATCGTGACACTCTCTGTTCAACATCTTTATCATTGTTTGTATCAAAGACCTCTGTGTTGTAAAAACAACAATCCTAGGTGTACAGACAGAATGGAAATCCTATCCACGCTCAAATATCGCCCTTGAAGAATAAAGGGGTAAACTTTTTGTTTCAAGTTGTGACACAAAAGCTCCCCAATGTGTGGGCCTTCTGTCTACCCAAAAGTACAAACAAGGTCATAAACTACAGCTGCATGAATACACACACTGTCACACACGGTCAGACTCAGCTACTGTGGTCATGTGTGTGCCGTGGAGATGGCAGTGGGCCAGACCACATGTGTTCTGGAGCTGGGTGGATCTGGACCCCGAAGGGCAGCCGGGGCCATGTGACGTGCTCCTGTTAGGAACGTCTGGATTCCCTGCTGACAGGGGCACAGCAGAACCGACTCGACAATGCCACTCTGGATCGATCCCGCAAGGACAAAGCAGCTGCTTTTAGAGAGAGAGAGAGAGAGAGAGAGAGAGAGAGAGAGAGAGAGAGAGAGAGAGAGAGAGAGAGAGAGAGAGAGAGAGAGAGAGAGGGAGGTGAAAATGGCCCGGTGACTGGTCCACTGGTGACTTCTCACCACACTACTGGGGAGAGAGGGGACATTTTTTAGCTCTGGATTCCAGCAGCTGCTCTGATCTGAAATGTCTTTCTCCAACACAACAGAATGGAGGTGAATGGAATTTTGTTTGCTTAAAAAAATACAATGGATATGGCTGATGTATATATTTTCCTCTTGTCACCAAATGATCCTGTTAACACGTGTTGCTTCGATAGACCAGCGTTGCTGTTGACATGTTTCTTTATTATGATGAACCCACTGCAGTTTATTTTGAGTCAATCCCACATTTCCGCATACTCTCTAGAGCACCAAATGTATATTCATTCACAAATAGTCCCAGACAAATACACAATTTACTCCTGTTTTTAGAAGTGTTTGCTATAAACTACGGTCCCCAGCTGTTTCAGGATATTTCTTGGCTCTTTTAAAACACAAAACTAATTTGTAACCTTTAGGTCAAAGTTGTGATATGACCTTGAGCATGTGCCAAAATACCAGAATTTGAACCATTTGTGATTTTAACAAATGGTTACTTAGTTATTGAAAAAAATAATTATTACCTGTGTGGGGGTGCAACAAATACGTCATTGTGACTAACTGGTTTCTCCCTTATCCATCCAGTCTCTCTTCTAGTATGATCCTGTTTTTGTATTTAGTCTACAGCCATAGCAGTATCCCTGAAGGCTGTACTTCAGCACAGCGATGCCTTAAGCTAAATCTTATTTTAACATGTGTCACACAGCGGTGAGGTGTGTCTTGTCTTGGGTGTTTTGTCTCCTGTACTTCCCGTTTTATTTGAAAATAATGACTCTCCTCTCGTTTCAGGTCACTTGCCCTTCCTCATGTGTCTCCAGTCTGACATCATCCCTGAGTCCTGATGGATTCCACCTGTTCATCCTTACCCCTCTGTGTATTTAAGTCAACGTCTCCCTTTGTTCTGTGCCCAAGTGTTTTGTCTGTTGATCACCTAAGCCCTTTGCCACAGCCTTGTCTTGCTAAGTTTTGAAATTCATTGGTTTTCGTTTCTGTCATTTGTTGCGCCTTGAGAAGAGTGATTTTGGTTGTAACATTTTGAATATTGTAGCTCAGCTCACAGTTTTTAGTTCAGCCTTTTGCTTTTCTCCATTTTAGTGCGATATTCTGTTCTTTTGTAATTCTAGTTTATTCAGTTTCTTATAGCAATGTGTTCCTCCTTGAGAGTGTTTTCTGTTATTTTTTATTAAGACTGAGATTAGTCAGGATTAGTTTTGTATTTCTCCGACTCTCGTAAAGATCCCACCCTTGGTGTGATTTTGTTTTCTTTCTTCTTCTCGCTTTGCTGGTTTTGTCAGGATCAGGTTTAAAAGCCTAATTTGTTTTCACTCCAGAAATTCCAGAATAAAAGCCTGAATTTTGATTCTGCATTGCATTTGAGTCCTCCTTTAGTCCAAGCCTGACATGTTGATGATTAGCAGGTACAATGTCGACCATCTTAGTTTAGATTGTTTGCATGCTAACAATGGCTAATCTAATAATTGGCACTAAATCAAGTACAGCTGAGGCAGTCAGGAATGTAATTAACTAAAGTGTTGTAGAAACTTAACATTTTAAACAGATGATGGTGTTCTATAAAAAGTCATGGGATCACGAAAATTAGAATTCACCCTGAGGGGAATAGGACACTTTATCAAAATCCATTTAATAGTTAAGAAAGTCTGGACCAAACTTATACTGACATCCAAAGAACCATGTAGCCCTCCCTGTGCATCCCTGCTATTGTTGCAGCCATGTCTGGACTCACCATGACCAACTGAGTGGCCTCTTCTATTGAGCGAGTGATGCTTAAATCTCAACGGTCATGTGCTTTGTGCTACTTAAATCTAATTGAAATGACTTGTGGGATAAGTTGTCTGTTAAGGCTGATAAAAAAACTTAAATATTGCAGGAACTATAGATTGTTTGAAAAAAAACAAAAACACCATCTCTGTGAAAGCAAACTGAATAAACTGCGCAACATATTAATGTTATGTTCCAGGGCTGGAAGGCTTTCGAAATACCAGTTCCTCTGGCTCTCTACTGAGAGGTGTACGAAAGGATTGCAGGTTTTGGTCTTTTCGTGTAATTTGTTGACAACAAGAAACTATAGAATATAAACTATTGACAGCCTTATACTGAGTCATAACAGCAACGTGCATTTCCATCCCTGTTATTCGAGATAATCCACACAACTGAGTGTAAATAGTTTTCTCAGGGTCTAGTTCCAGTGACAATTGTTCACAGTGTAGATGTCCTTGTTACTCTGGTAACAGGGACATTTTTCCTGGAAGATATCTCTGTTGAATTTTAAAAATGTAATTTCTACAATGCTCCGTTTAACACACACGTATAGCAACATGTACTGTAGCTGTTTGAGAAGGTGTAAAAATCTAATTTCTCTCACCCTCTCTGCCACCACACCGACACAAATACACACCACCTTCTGCACAAACAAACAAACACTGCACATGGTTTGATGGTTCCATATCACTGTGGACATTTGTCACAGGCCTCTTTAATAGAGAAACTTGAGCTGCGGGGGGCTGATGACAAACTGTAAGCCTTCCGCTTCTCTTCTTTCACACACTTATGAGAATCTGATACGACTGGAGCAGCACTGGCCCCTTTTTCCTTCCCCTGCTCAGCACTCCATCCATGTGGATAAGTGAGCAGAAACACAGAGAGGTGGTGCAGGAGAGAGAGAAAAGAAGTTTGTGTGTGTGTGTGTGTGTGTGTGTGTGTGTGTGTGTGTGTGTGTGTGTGTGTGTGTGTGCGCGCAACATCAAGCCCGACATAAAGAGATGGAAAAAGGGTTAGTGGGTGCAGCAGAGAGCAGAAAAAGAGAAGCGCGGGGGAGCCCGGGGGGCAGCATGCAGGAGCGAGGAGGGAGACTTGCCGGGTTTTTTTGGGAGACATGATTCAAAGTAGGAAAGATAGAAGTGTTTGAGATGAGAAGATGAGTTTAAAGGAGTGAAAGAGAGAGTGGAGGAAAGTCAGAGGAGAAAAAGAAAACAGCTGGCTTAGAGGAATGCGGCGAAAAAGGAGAAAAACCCCCTCATGTGAAGACGAACCTGCATAATTCATGTTCTGCTCCTTTTAGAAACAGCAGCTTCATCAGGACAGGGCCGCTTGACTGTAGCAATGCAGTGTGTGTGTGTGTGTGTGTGTGTGTGTGTGTGTGTGTGTGTGTGTGTGTGTGTGTGTGTGTGTGTGTGTGTGTGTGAGAGAGAGAGAGAGAGAGAGAGAGAGAGAGAGAGAGAGAGAGAGAGAGAGAGAGAGAGAGAGAGAGAGAGAGAGAGAGAGAGAGAGAGAGAGAGAGAGAGAGAGAGAGAGAGAGAGAGAGAGAGAGAGAGAGAGCGAGAGAGAGAGAGAGAGAGAGAGGGGAAAGTGTGTCTGTGCACTGAATTCTGCTTGTAGTGGCATGTTTGTTAGTGGTGCGCTTATTCTGTGGTTGTGCAGATGTTCACGTGCATGTGTGTGTGTGTGTGTGTTTGTGTTTAACTGGAAGTGGAGCTGTGCGCCTTCACCTTGCTCTGTTCTTCACCCTCACTCTCCCTGACTGCACTCTACAAGGCCATTAGAGCTCCCTGAGGCCCACGGAGGCTGCTCGTCTCTGTGTCTGCTTTCATGTGTCAGTGAGTGGGCTCATATGGGCGTGTGTGTGTGTGTGTGTGTGTGTGTGTGTGTGTGTGTGTGTGTGTGTGTGTGTGTGTGTGTCTGTCAACCCCACAAGGTGCATGCTAAAGTTGAATGGTAGTATGTTTTTTTCAAGCCCCTATGAATGGATGTGGGTGTGCAGGCCATGTGTACCTTCATGCTCCTGCTTTCATTATCAGAATGTGGACAAAGACATTTTTGTGCCTTTCCTGTGCGAGAAATGTTAATGCACGTGCATGTGTGTGTGTGTGTGTGTGTGTGTGTGTGTGTGTGTGTGTCTGTGTGTGTGTGTGTGTGTGTGTGTGTGTGTGTGTGTGTGTGTGTGTGTGTGTGTGTGTCTGTGTGAAAGCATACAGCACAAACGCCTGCTACTCCAGCAGCAGAAGCTGTCCGTGCATGTAAGTGTGTGCCGTTGCAAACAAGCCTCGGTACAGTGGTGAAGGGAACTCAGCAGGCAGTGCTGGTCTGATCAAAAGATCCACGGGTCTCTGAAATACACAACTCGGGCTTTACCACTGTTGACTGCTAGATTAGCATGCCGAGAACAAACATCACCATACAAATAGACGGATAAAAAAATCATTCTTAAGAAGAGTCAGCGCTCCCACCCACTCTTTTCATAACCAATATGTTAAATGTGACAATGTTGTTATAGCTCTGCACAGAGAGACAAAAGGAGAGAAACAGAGGGAGAGAAAAAGAGACATCTTTTCTAGAAAAGAGCAACGTATTAGTCAGAGGGGTTATCTCAGATACACAACAAATATCATCAGAGGGAATATTGGGCAAATGTTTCCATTTTTCTGAACTGATCACGGTAGTATAACCTGCACTAATGTGCACAAGGCCCCATAATAAACACAGTGAAATGTGTTTGCGCTGCATAAACTACTGTACTGTAAATGAAACACACATGAAATCATAAAGTAGTGAAAAGTTCTTCAGCGCTTCAGAGGAAGAAAGTAAGAGACCCATTAACAATAATTTACTTACTTTAATAACAAGCCACAAAAGTCTGCAGTTGTAAATGTTAGTAAGCTGTTAATACATAAAATCTGGTGCATGTGTTAAAGTGAAATTCCAGTGTAAAATCATCCAAGGGTGTTTTTAGGCAAATTGGGTCATCAAATAAGCCATCGAGACAATTTTTTCGCGAGACGCTAACAGCCTGTGGCGACTAACACATATAAGCTCAAGGCAGCGAGTTGGACACATTAAAACATTTTTTTTAACCACTAATACTGCTTCAAATAACACCAAACATCTGCAGTAGCATGAGAAGAGTCCCTACACATTAACCAAGCACCAACAACGTAGTATGTGAACACAGAGTGTGTTAACCCTCCTGTTGCCCTCAAATTTTATTTTATTTTTTATTATTTTAACACCATTTATTCTAGGGGTCAATTTGACCGCAGCAATTTAAACATCTGTAAAATGATCATAATCAATGTGTGACTCAAGTGAAGTCTGGTACTTTATGTATTTAGTTAACAAAATGAAAAATATCACTGATGTTAAACTGCATGGAGGGATTTCCGTCTGTGTGTTTTAAAGTAAGTGTGTTATTTTAAGTGCTATTTTGTGTTATTTGTAACATCTGGAATGAAAGTAACGTCTGTTATCAAGGACAGCAGCATGAATTTGACCTCATATAATATTTGAATTGTAAAATAGACAATAATAATAATGATTAAATAATCCAGATTATCAAACTGACCCAAAGAAACACCGATGCCACAAGTACATGTACGATAAGAACAATAAAAAATATATATAATCATGATAATTTTAGGTTTTTTATGAGTCGTCCCCTTAAAATGAGGAAAAGTCATAAATATAAAGCAAAAAAACACAAAAAGACGTCGTTATTTAGAGATGTTAAACATTAAATGGGGTAAAATTGACCCTTAGGAGAACAGGAGGGTTAAAAGAGGGTTTTGAAAAATGTACCTACTGGCCCCGGTACCAGCTGCTCCATTCAAGTCGATTACCAAATACAATCCAAAGGGAAGGAGCTAATTGATGATTTATTCCAGCAACGGTTGTGGTTTGTGGCAGTTTGGTGAAAAGTCCCACACAGCTTTCCCTGCAGCACCGAAACATTACGCAGATCTCAGGGGCAGGGGTCAGGGGTCATGTGTTGCTGGAAGACACACAGTGAGTGCAGGCACGGGCAAAGTCGACTAGCCTGCAACTTTAGGTGAAGAGAGACAGAATGGTTCGTGTTTGTATCTTTCCCGGCTGCGAAACAAAAATGAAAGCTTACAACCCAGAAAGTTTTCAAAGGCTGCAATTGCGGTACGATGACCATGCTCTGATAAACCAGTGGCTTATTGTTTTGAATCTGGACATTGAGACGCCGCGTCTTACCGTGTCTGCAGAAAAATACAGCAGCTTGTACCGGGGCCAGTAGCTAAGTCTTTCAAAACACTGTTCTAATACACTCTGTGTTCACATACTATGTTGTTGGTACCTCCGATAATGTGTAGGGACTATTATCATGCTACTGCAGAGGTTTGGAGTTATTTGGAGCAGTATTAGTGGTTAAAAAAACATGTTTTAATGCATCCTACTCGCCGCCCCAAGCTTATACATGTTAGTCGCGGCAGGCTGTTAGCGACTCTCTGGAAAATCTACGTTAATACTTCATACACGAAAAAAATTGTCTCGATGGCTTATTTGATGACCCAATTTGCCTAAAAAAGACCCTGGCAGGATTTTACACAGGAATTTCACTTTACAGTGTAGCCAATTATACAGTATATTGTAACATTAAGAAGAGACAAAAGACAGTGCACACTTAATAAAGAGTTTCTAATAATTCAAGCCAAAATATTCCTGAACTGCGGTCACTGTGACCGACGAGTTGATATTTGAACATTTGACATCCCCCAAGTTGTTTTGTCCAACTGATATTTATGCTAGTAGTTCTTATGGGCGCACCCACACTGTCCGTCATACTGTGCCCTGGGCTTTAGGGTACTTGTCCCCCCCCTTCCCTCTCCCCCCGCGGGGCCTGGGCCTCATGAGAATGCTTCTTGCCTGTCCATACGTCATCACGCCATAACACGTCACACACATTGATTGACGTCATTGCGATGCATGGCTTTGTTTACAAATCTTTTCATAGACCTCAGACTTTTTGTGCGTCTTGTCCGACTGTTTTTGAATATTTTCATCCGACCAAATCTGCAGTAAACACTCCACCTCCGCATCACACCAACGTGAACCTTTCAACGCCATTGTTTTAAATGGCCGCGCATGGTCCGTCTTTTGCGGCGGCTCTGATGTCACATCAAATGACATAGGCCTCGGGCTTGTGCTCGTACAAGTGCGCACTCTCGTGCTCGTATATGTGCAGAAGTGCTTTATAAAAGCCCACCTCTCCCAAACGGGGCGTGGACTGCAAGCGGACGGCAGCTAGGCGCAGTGTGGTTGCACTCACACTGGTCAAAAGAACTAGGCTTTACCCCAAAACCTGTTTGGGCACAGTACGGATGGACAGTGTGAGTGTGACCTATAGTGATCACACCTGAGACTGTCTAACTAAGGATGAGGTCACGTCCACGGTACATGAAAATCAGTAGCTGTTTTCCAGTGGGCAAGAGGCTGAACTGATGGATTTAAAAAGGAAACTCCAACATTATTCCATATCAAAATCAGTTCAACACTCATGGGAAGTGCTACTACTACCTGTAAAAACAGTTGCATGTCATCCGTGGCTCTGTAGGAGATTTGTCAAGTTTCAGAAAAAAAAACAACCCACTACTGAAATACCGTAATAGCAATATCATTAAAGTGAGTTCAGTCACAGAGATGGAAAAGTACAGGATTGATTGCAGTATCGGGATTGTAGGATCCAGGGTTTTTCGGAGCTTGATTCATATTAGAAACTGAAAATGTTGTTTGGCCTTTGCTGCTTTTATTTTAAATAAAAAATCTCTTGTGAGTCCTTCAATTTTAGTGACTTGCAATACACTTTGAAGAGCGTGCTAAACATGCTTCAGTAAAGACAAAAAAGAGTTATGCGGGAGGATATACTGTATGAATCAGCTAAAGGGAGCTTTTCAGTGCTTACAAATGATTAATTATCTTTAAAATATTAATACAATGACATTACAATGACAATGCCATAACCTCTATATAAAGTATGCCATATTAGAAAGCGACACCTCTATTTATACATGACTTCCTCCATTTGTTCTGCCTTTCTCTGCACTTAATAAGGGAGTCATGTGCTCTGTTTTAAACATTTTAGTGCAATCATTCCTTCCATGATGATCACTCCTCTTGCAGTTCCAGTGTAAAAGATGGGGGACAACATTCACAGTCATTCTGTGTACAAATGCTGAAGTTAATGTGAGGCGCTGAATTAGTCAAATTAAGTAGGCATCTTTCAAAGTGAATCATTTTAATGCAAAAATGGCTCTTTGTGTTTCCCCGTGTTTCCTCTGCAGCAGAGTGACAGTAACTCAAAAAGGGAATTTCATCCAAAAAGTCTTTAGAAACTGTGGAAGACATTCACTTGGTTTGACTCTCTGACCGCTGACACCTCTTATAGCTTTGACTGAAGGACTGTGGACTGTTTCACCAGTCGCTTAGAAAGGAATTACATTATGATGGGATTTAGGTTTGATCTCCAAAGTCATATAAACAGCCCACAACTGTAACCATCCTGCTGCCCAGCAAGAAAACCCAATCCCAAAAGAGTGTGGTTACATTTTCTTTCACAAAACCATGTGCTAAAGCTGACCCTGGGGTTTTAAATATGTATTTTGAAGGTTGTTTGGCTTTTAATGTTATTCCACAGAGTGACTTGATGAGCAAAGCGTTTGGCGGATCCCTTCCTATTACTTTGGATTAGGGCTCCTCCAAATGCTTTCATTAGAGTGGACCTTTGAGTTTTGATCTGAGCATGGATTATAGGATATTTACCTCTGTTGCCCTCTAACCTGTGAAACATCCCCAACTGCTTTCATGCTGGAATAGGTGCAGCAGAGGTCATGGGAGAACACAGGGAGGCCCTCCTCTCAGTGGGTATGCAACGCCCATAAAAATCATCTTAAGTCCACCACTAAACAAGCAGCTTTTTGATTCTCACTAATTATGAAATAGTTAAACATTCTATGCGTGTTTCTCTCCTGCACTTGAGTTGAGACGCCCTACAGCCGCAGTCTTCCACCAGCCCTCTGATGAGGCTCGTCAATTAGAGCACCGGCCGAAGCACGGCATGTTAATTTGCGGTAAAAATATTCCTCCTCCTGCGCTAATTAGGTGCTAGCTGTGGTCGAGAAGCACCGTTCGCCAAGCGAGAGCAGTCTGCATAGCCGTCCCCCGGTATCGTTTGGCTGACCAAAGCAGCCGCGATAACAGGGAATTATTTTAATTAACCGGTGCCGCCTTCTGCAGCTAATGAGCCAAGTCAAAACGAACCTGACATCTTGCTGCAGCATGCATGTTCCTGGCTCAAGAAGCGTGGATTATATACTCAAAAAACAAAATGTGTGAATAAATAAATTACAAGGTGAATAAATAAGAAGAGGTCATGCATAGATAAACAAGTAGCTTACTTTGAATATGGCTTGTGCATCGGTCACACTGGCACTGATGCGTACCAGGCATGAGGGAGTGAGTGAGTGAAAAGTGAGAGAGATTTAGGGGTGATGACCGTGACATGCAGGGAGTGACAGTGACAACAGTCTTTCACTCCTGGAATCTTTTAGTCTACATTCGGAAAAACAGAATAATGAATTTCCTGTGTGAATGTGCGAGAAGGACACTTTTTTTTCTTTTCCCTCCTTCCGACTGAGTCAGAGTGAGAAAAGAGGAGGCTTTGAAACGCTGCCCAGTCTCCTGCACATAGAAGCAGAGGAGGAATAAAAAAATAAATAAAAAAAAGAGTTGGCCCTCATTGCGGTTATTACTCTTCAGTTGTGTAACAGCGACATTTGCCCCAATCTGAAGCACATTCATCTCTATACCTCCGAGGCACCTGCATTCTGAGAACTGCTGGCTATGGATATCACAGCTTCACCTACAAAAATATCTCAGTCACACGCAGGTGACATCCGTTTAATTAGTGGGATGTGCGGTATACGGAGAGGGGAGTTCGTGTACGGTAGGCAGAGATGTTAACAAAGCTGCCGAGCTGGCAGGAGTAGAGACCTGCAGTATCGCACTGTGACAGCGTGTTTTAGTGTCTATGCATGCATTCAGTGAGAGGTGACAGCACAAGTGCAAAGCAGCATCTCTCTGTAATTCCATGTCTGGGGATGAGGCCTGTGCATTCTGGGAGCTGACACAGGAGACCAGGCGGTGTCACGCTGATGAGGTAATCACCATCACGACCTGAGTGTGGTGAACTACACCGTTAAATAAGAGCTCTGAGACAACCTGCACCACCCTCATGTCGACTCTCACGCACGCACGCACGCACGCACGCACGCACGCACGCACGCACGCACGCACGCACGCACGCACGCACGCACGCACGCACGCACACACACACACACACACACACACACACACACACACACACACACACACACACACACACACACACACACACACACACACACACTGCAGATGTCAAACCTCAAATCAGCGGCCCTGGACTGTAGTGTAACACTGGAACACTGTGCAGCAGCTCTCATTACCGTTGCGTGGGAGCTGAACTTTAAATTAGTCTGCATGGCCTATTCATTAGCCCGCTTAATTTCTCCTCTTCGAAAACTCGCTAATGTGCAATACCTTACTTCATCTGCACCTCACACATCTTACTATCATACTTAGCCTGTCATCTAAAACCAAGCGATGCCAGCGGCAGCAGCAGTCAAGGTCATTTGATGAGAGCTAAAGGTGTATGTGATGTGAATTCACTCACCGGATTGATTCCTCCTGTACGTCCTAATGATCAAAACCCTAGCGGATTTAGAGGATAGTCAGGCCCCTTCACGAGAGTGTGGAGGATACTGATGTTCGGAGAAATTAGATACTGTAGGTACACACTGTTACAGTAGACAGGGCCAAATGAGAGGCTGTTTCATGATTTGAACTGCAGATCATGTTCGCAGTGAGAGAGGAATAACCCAACTGGTCTTATTAATATAAATTTGACAAGCCTGCAGTGGAGTGTCTACAGTGTCTTACAGATTTCTGTTTTTAAGGCGCTGTATGTGTTCGTTACATAAGCACTGTTCCATATTAGGTGTTTGCAAGGAGTTCCTAGATATTTAATTTGACATGATGCGAAAAAATGGTGGGAAAACAAGAAAATGCTACTGTGCAAATACTTCAAAATCTAACCTTAATAAAATAAGAGCTAAGGATGAGGGTACACCAGGTTCACACAAAAAAACAACACACAGATATTTTCTTATTTTTGTTCTTATTTCTCAGGTTTTGAGATTACTCTACTGCCTACCCTAAGTGTAATTTTATTTGCAGTACTCCAAGCACTGAAAAACTTGAAACGGACAAAGACAAAGTTTCCTGGTAAACCTCGATAATGTACATATCTCGCTTTAAACGGCCCCTTAAGAAAAAACTGCAATGAAACTTTAAAGGCCCCATATTTTAAATCCCCATGTCTTTTTTTATTATAAAGCAGGTCGAGGTGCGATATAAATACTGTGAAAGTATCCAAACACTCAATCCCAAGACAAATGCTGCAGCCTGTATATACAGGTGTATGCAGACTAGTGATAGATGATGCCGATTAATACCATCTTGAGATAACCGGTATCTGCCAATGCCTGTTCTCAAGAGGCCAATTAAGAAAATAGCTGCAGACACATTTGTGCGCAGTCTGTGCAGGTGCTGCAGAACGAAGTTAGCGCCCCCCTTGTGCCAATTTCGCCATTCTATGGACAGACGTCAGCATCATGGTAGCAAGCTTTCAGCCAGCTAAACTAGCTTATAAGGCTTGAAAAACTATTGTAAGGGTGTCCCTATGCCCCCACTCCTACTCCTGACAAATAAAATATTAATCAGTCATTTGGGATGTTTGTTGGATGGTGAGCAACGCCTAACTGTGAAGTATTTTATGGGCCGTCCACACGACAACACAATACTTTGAAAACCACATTTTGCATTTGCGTTAGCGTACAATGAAACAGAGACCATGCAGATAACAACAGTGTTAAATAAATGCTTATTTAATTTCAGCAATTTTGTGTCTGTTTTACTATCATTATTGAATTTGTGCCACTTTATCAGACACAAAAAACGAATTACAGTTTTTGGTCACCATAAATTAGATCTTTTAAGGCGCGGAAAAAAAAAAAAAGAATTTCTCCTCAGGGATGAATAAAGTATAATTGATTGATTGATTGATTGAATAATATCAGGGGAAGGAAGAAAGCATCTGAAAAGAAGAAGAAGAAGAAAAAGAAAGTAATCTAGAAGGAGTTGTTTATAAAACAAAAGAAGAGTGGCAATAGAGAAGAGGAAGGAGAGGCAAAGAAAAAGGAGAGGAAGGTCAGTGTGATGGAGTTAAAAAAAAACAACATAAAAAATGGGGTGAGGAGATGGAGGTCTGTGGTATTTCCTGGGTTGAACCCCCCATAAATCAGACTTTGTAGCCAGAAACTCATTTTGGATTTAAACACGTCTTTGCTGGCTATGATTGAGCAAGTGGACGTGTATGTGTGACAGTACAACACGGCACTAATGAGATCCCCAAACCAGCACCAAGCAACGCTGGAATTAGTGCCTTTTACACCACCACTACCACCACCCTCTCCACCCACCCCACCCAACAGCCCCCTAATTCTCCCAACCCTTCGACTGGCTTTATTAAAACCTGGACATGAGGTCGAGCTGAAAAATGAGCTGAACTCAATTTCAGCTTCAGATGGACGGGTCCAAGAGAGGAGGGAAATGACCTATGAAATACAGCCTTGTCTTTAAATACAATACAGCCCTGGTCACACACGTGTCGAGTTAGAGTGTGAGGCCGTGTGCACACTCACGTACTCATGCTTGCGCTCACGCAATCCCACGCACGAACATGCACATGCCAAGTAACGGCAATTACGTGAACAGTGTTTCATGTCAGAAATGGAAGGGGACAGGGCGCTGCTTAGTAACAAAGTCTTCGCCCGAGATAAAAGCCCGAGCGTCTCTGAATGCTCTGATTCATGAGAATACAACTGAGTAAACAGTTAGCCACACACAAAATAATGGGAGATGAAAATGATACATTTTGAATAAGGTAAAATTTAACACGATCTCTCGGTTTCTTCAGCCAACTCACACAGTGGGCCTACCAGATGCCAGCGCTTAGAGAAGTACGGCAAACACTGGGCTGCTTCTTATCAAAGGGCTCCCGCTGCCTCTGACCGTTTTTTTAATGAGGAATTAGCAGTAAAAGACAAACAAACAAATTTGGATTTTACTATTCACTCTCGTCTTGCAGAGGTCCGCCGCGATTAACGTCCCCTCCTCCCGCCTATCAAAGACCCGAGCAGATCTGAGCGATGGGAGATTTCTTTACAGTCTTATTTGCTTGTTGCAGCTCATGCTTTTCGCTGTTCTCATTGATTTCTTTTTTGTTTTCAAAGGGGGTTACAATACTTTCTGTGTTTGACTGACCAAACTTATTAGTTGTGGCTCACAGAACAGCAGGGAGTGTGTGCTCCTTGTCATTAAGGTGCTTTGCTGGGTCATTAGCAGTGGAGCAGGACTGCAGCACAAGGGGGAACGGTGCATAAAGAGAGACGCGCACACACACACACACTGAATAAGCGTGGGTGGGTCACCACTGACTTCTGCCCATGGCCTCGCTCTACAGATGATTAAAGCCAGTGGTGACAGAGAAACGTGTGTGTGTGCAAAAGCAGAAACAACATACAAGTGAGAACACACACACACACACGCACACACGTACAAAGATGAAGATGAAATCTGCACAGTGGTGCTGCAACACACACAGGCGAATAAACAGCTTTTGATCAGCTTTCAGGAGAAAGCTGGTCTACAAAAAAAAAAAAAACAGGGACAGTAGCAGTGGCAGAACATGTTGTGCTGCTCAGTAATACAGAGACATCATTGGTACTCTGCCACAAACTGTATAACACGGAGTTCAACTTTAGACAACAGATTAACATTTTACATCAAAATGTGAAGCTAATCTGCTGGATGTTTTTTCCCCTTTCCCTGTTTCTCTCTCTCTCTCTCTCATTAGTCAGGCACATTAGCTTTCCTGCAACTCTTAGTGCCAAAGAAAGGAACAGAGAGCCTGCGGCAAAGTGACCTTCTGGGGATGGAGGGAGGCCAGGGGAATTCTCTGACACCACTGATCTCCACCTAGTTCAGTCTAGGCTCAGACAAAACTCTGATCTGATGCAGCCATCAGTGATTGACAAGGGAGATGGAGTGAATTTTAAGCACCGTTTGTGTGCAAGTGAGAGAATTTGACTATAGACTGACACGTCTGCTGATGGCTGTTGGCAAATTAACCCTTTGAAGTAATGTCACAAGGAGAGATCTAAGGTGAAGAAATATCTTACATTTGATTACAGCGAGAGGACACACACACGGGAGAGGGGTGATCAAAAACGCAGCCTCTAGTTCTTTTCGTAGAATTATACTCATAAATGAACTCCTGAAAGTCTTGTGTACGAACTGATGAGATTTACTGACCTCCAGACTCTTTGAGAAGTAGCCGGGCTAGCTTAATTAAAGGTTGCTGTGTTTTTCTTCATTCTCACCACTGCAGCTATATCAAATTATGTGACCATAGCTCTGGGCGACACTTGAGAGACCTCCAGTGCCCGAGTATCACCGCTAGACCCTGTCACTGTCAGCGCTTCTGCACAGAGCTCTGCTCAGCATGACACATAACCTGCAGTTCACATATTTTGTGTGTGGTCTCACACATCTACACACCCAAAATAACTAGAGAAGATCCCCAAAATATCCCCAATTACAGGGATAGTTCACAATTTTTGAAGTGAGGTTGTATGAGGTACTTAACCATATTTCCTACAGTAGATGTACTCTACGGGGGAATTGCTGGGTCTATGTTTATCATAAATAAGTCATAGAGTTTGGTCTTTAAAGTGTCCTGAGATAACTTTTGTTATGATTTGGCACTATAAATAAAATTGAATTGAATTGAATAGATGGCGGTCGGAACGTCCCCAGTTTGGAGAAGCAGACCGTAGGACAGGCATGTACTGCAGTGGATGAGGGCAGCAGCTAAACATATAATAGCCACTTGAAATAAGACCTGCCTAAAAAAAGAAATCAATATCCTTTATATTTAGAATGTTTTCATTACTTTACCTTGCAGTCAGACAGCCCTGTTTACGTGGATGGGATCTAAAGGTGTTATCTATGCTCTCATCAAAGCTACCAGAGCTTCAGTTGACAAAAACAGTACTTTACCCCACAGAGCACAGGAGTCACTGGTCTACTGCTGCCTCGGTCGGTTAGTTAGATTGTTAGTTTTGTTAGTTCCAAAGCCTTTAAAACACTATTTATTGTGTGAATGTGGTGTTTTAAATGGTTGGGAACTGACAAAGAAACTAACCAATCGTTGCATCAATAGACAGACAACTCGTGTTCTGGTGGAATTACTGTGTTTATCAATGGAGTCTGGTTTCATCTACGAGAGTATAGGACTGTGTGACAACAAGGTTGGGCAATGAAAATATTACTAGGTACAGTGTACACTTAACCCATGTTGTGGGAATTTTGGATATTTGTAATTCATAATCATAGTTTTGTCAGGTCAGACACAGTTCAGTGTCTCCTCTGTCTCACCTTCTTAATGGATAATGCAAATAACTAACTCATGATGATATATTGGCATATTTGTGCATCTGCACCCTGTGTTAGAGACCTTGTGATGAGAGAGGTTCAGAATGTTCAGAATTGTAATGTCGGAGGCATGTTTTTGTTTGGTCTAAAGACGTCACCCAACCAAGGCTATTCGCGTCCTGTCCCTCTCCCTAAAAGACTGTGCTAGATTTGGCACATCGTCATTCCTGCTAGACCCTAACTTTGTGAGGATGTGGGGATGAACGTATTTTTGTCTGCAGAAGAAAATGCTTTGGCAAAATAAACCACGGAGAAAAAGCTGATCCTGTTTGTTGATCTTTATTGAAGAATCTATTTCCACAACACCCACTTCCCAAAAAATACAAACTATGGGTATAAGTAGAACTTGTATTAGTTCTTTATTTATTAAAATATAATATAATATACAATAAAGCAAGTATTATCCCCTGTACATACATTATGGTAATTGTGTGCACTAGAAGTACTGTATAAAAGCTTAAACACCATAAAGTAAAAATAGCTATTAGTAGTTGTATAGTACTTAAAGGGATAGTTCAACTTTGTTTAAAGTGGGGTTGTATGATGTACTTATCCACTGGTATTTTTGTTATTGGCATCAGTCATCTAATAGAATGTACAAACGCTGTAATCCTTTACACATAAATCACATTGAAATATGTTGAAACATGTTGTCTCCCTGTGGTAATACAATTTTAAATTGCATGCAGGCAAAGCTACAAGCCTCCACAATCCATCCCTTTTTTTTTGCAGCCGAGGCACCAGATGTTACTGCAGCCTCTCTGGCCTTGCGAGACAATAAGGCCACGCTGGAGGGTCAGAGGACTTCTGCACATAGCCCAGCAGATGACAAGATGACTGAATAGAAGGAGGACATCATTTATAAGTGAATAAAACTCTTCAAGTTTAACTCATCGTGGTCGTATTCAATTTAGACATATTATAATAAATCGAAAACAAATCCATTCTAATTTTTGGGAAACTATTGCTGAACAAAGCACTTTTTTGAATATCCTCCTGTATTCTGCACACATAGTGCTTTGTTGGGCAATAACCTATTTTGGGTGAACTATTCATTTAGCAAGTTTTAGGTTTGGATGACATTTTTCAACATAATTGGACCCAACTGGCTGGACTTCTGGTCTTTGCCTTGACTTAAAGTTTCACACATTTCCCCATTTTCAGAAAAGTCTCCTGTTCTGCTTAAAAGAGAAAAATAAAAACAAACTGCCAGTCAGCACCAACATCGGCATTGAATAACATGCTACTGAACCCCCCTCTCCCCCTTCTTCTTACTCCACCTCTTTCTTTTAACTCGGGACAGGGCATCCCTGCAGGATTTCTGTGTTTTCGTCTCAGCTTGTTTTGTTTGATTCAAATTCTCGTTCCTTAAAACACACTGCCAGAATCTACAAGACAAGCCAAGCATTCAGGCACTGTGATCTGAAGTCTACTGGTTGGGTCCAAGGACCCGTGAAACACAGAGCCGGAACAGAGTCCGCCACAGATCTGAATAATGGTGCATTTAAGGTGGTACAACAGTTCCGCTCCAGCACAACTCGGCCAGCAGTGGGGGTCACGTTTGGAAAGATGGTGCAGACAGAAATCCAATATGGTGCCCTTGATTGGTAGAGATGCAGCTTAAGTACACACCGTTCATACATACACCTCAGTGTGTGTGTATATTCATGTATATGTGAGTGTGTGAAGAAGAAGGGGGAGGGGGGAGGTGTGCGCTTGATGTCTTTATTCTGTCGTCTCACTGGGGGGGAATAAAGCAGGTGCTTACACGGCTCAGCACTTCCCTATGACTGTGCCAGCGCCGGGAGCAACCACACATCCAGTGTTAATCACCATGTTCCCCGCCATTCCATTCACAAGCAGTCAGCTGCACACACAGACACACACACACACACACGAACACACACACACAGACACACACACACACACACACACACACACACACACACACACACACACACACACACACACACACACACACACACACACACACACACACACACACACACACACACACACACACACACACACACACACACACACACACACACACACACACACACACACACTTGGGGCACCCCAAATGCCTTGAGGGAAACAGGGGGCTAATCTGACAGTGATCTAGTGACTCTGGAGAGAAACCTTGTGCACAGAGGAATATCACTGGCTTACTGTGGAGGGAGTGTGTTGTGTGTTGTGTGTACGTGTGCGTGTGTGTGTGTGTGTGTGTGTGTGTGTGTGTGTGTGTGTGTGTGTGTGTGTGTGTGTCTGCAACCAGGGATGCATTTTGGACTTGAAACAAGTTGATTGGGGTTACCTGCTGAAAATGTGGTTGCTTTGGTACTGACTGAAATATCTGCATCCAGCTAGCATGGATAATTATAATTCCAGATTTCAGCCTGAGGTTTCAACTTTTCAGATTTATGAAAGTTGCCTAGAGAGGCAGGCATGTAATAACACATATTTCAACAATCCACCATGAAAGCAACCCTGGGTATGTTCATGCTTATTATTTTGCTGGTGTGGGCGTGTTCCTGTACATAGTCCACTCACATGACTACTCGCAAACAAAACCTGTAATAACAGGAGGTGGAAGGAGAAGAAGAAAAGAGCTAAATCAAACAAAATAGAAATAGACAAAGACAAATTTACCAGAAGAATAAGGAGGTTGGCAAGAGTGATAAAATGATGGCATGAAGGATGAAGCAGATAGATGAAGAGAGTTGAAGCAAGCAAACAGTTTGGACTCTCCTGGGAAGGATCTGTTCATCCCACACATATCAAGGGATGAAGGAGAACAAATGTTCCCACAAGTCACATAACAAAGATCGGACCGTGCCACAGCTCCATCAGATTCCACTGAGCTTCTATTGTTAGAGCACAATCCCCACAAGACGCCCCAAGAACGAGCGTGGATAAGCAGCTCAACCTTCAGAAAATATGTCTCCTCTTTCTCAGACTAACGCTCGACACTCTGAGGTGAGATCTGACTGGAGTCCAGAGCTAAGATTTACAGGAAGGAGACGTTTGGACTTATTTGTTCAAGTAAGCTTCAACAATGAGCAAGCATGGACAATTCAATACAAACCATAAAGATTAGGCTACACAAAGGTTATTTGTGTTATACTAGGGCGGCACCTTTCAAAATAAACTGTTTGCCCTCCTCCTTGCAGCACACAAAGGGAGACACGCACTCATATACAGTAATGCGGGAAAGAGTCCGAACACCCAGAAGTGAGTAAGCATTTTTGCACCTTCGTCTCGAAGTTACTGGGCTTTTTGAATAGGTATTATGTTTAGATGCCTTAAATAAGGTGGTTAACATAAGCTTAAGAGATTTAAACGTTTTGTTCTATGAGATAAAATACGTCAATAAATACCCTCCTCGTGAGTTTTGAAGCCTTTACGCATCTTTAGAAAGGCGCTGGCTAACAAGTGACTTAATGAATAAGAAAGTCATCACGCCATACAAAAGAATTCAGTTAGAAGCTAGTGGGTGGTGAAGTTCGTTCATAGTTAGACATTCAATGCTTCATTTATAAGCCAATATACTGTGTGTCTATATATACATATATATATATATATATAGACACACACATGTATATTATATATACGTATATATTAAAAAGAAATTATATTTGTGACATGAACATGCTAAATACGGAAGTGTACCTGTGTTCCCTAGGTCCTATGTTCCCAGCTTTGTATGTGACTGGGAAACATAAAACCTTTTTTTTTTAAAAATGGTCCGATGATCCCCGCTTTTAACAGAAAGGGTACAATGTTCCCCGGTCTGTTATTTTTTCCATCATTAGTGCCGAATTCCCAGGCAAATAGGCTTATATAATGTATACCCTAACACTACCCCCTAACCCTGCCCCTAACCCTAACCTCTAGCCCTAACAAAAAGCTGAATTAAATCCTTAAAGACAGAGGCTTGTTATGCGACCGGGGAACATAGGACCCAGGAACAGAGGGATGACCCCCTAAAGACCCAATGAGACTGATTCTTTTGAAACTTGCATTACAGTTATGACAACACGAAAACACACACTGCACACGGCAGGGATTTTCTACAGAATTTAGTGCACATGCCATTCAGCAGATCAACATGATGATTGTCACTTTAGTCCCTGTATGTATACACACACAAAAAGGCATCAGGAAGACAACATGTAGCAAACATCAGGGAACAGATTTCAGGGAGATAAGAGAGGACAGAGAACACCTGTGACCATGACAATCACAAAGGCAACTCACTCAACTCCCAGCACTTTGTCTGATAAATTCAAACATAAAAGGGTGTAATTATTTCAGCTTGGCATTATTCAATTGGCAAGTTGTTAGCATATAACAAGCAATAGCTGCAACCAATCAATGTTTTCTTCAACATACAATAACAGCACTCAAGATCTCACAGAGGTCACTGTACAAACTGAAAAAAACAGATGCATTGTTCAAAAAGTTGTCAGCTTGAGGACAGAATATTAATCTGCACATACAGAAACCGGCGCTGGATGAATAATAACCAGCCTAACCTTGCTGAGAAAAGGTTCAGATCTGCTCCTAACCTTCAAAAGCAGATTTTTCTCTGTGAACTTGAGCACAGAGCCACATAAGTGACACAACACTCATAAACTTATCAAATATGTATTGAGGTCTCCCTTGACGACCAAAACCTATGCTATTAAAATTAATCTTTTCAGGTGAGAGGTTATCACAAGTGCATGCAGAAAATTAGAGCACAGCAACTGTCGAGAGGCCGCGGTTACAGTCGCTGTCAGACAGGACAGAGAGGACTGAACAGTGGGGATGGGAATCTCTAGAAACCTCACGGTTTAATTTGATTCTGATTCAGAGGGTTGCGATATGATGATAAAACAATTATAGAGCATAAATGCATCAGACCGTGATGCCAAGAGGTCCTGAACGAGTGTCTGTATGTGATGAGTGACACACAGGCACACTGTAGCAGGGCTAAATCACATTGACAATATGTTGAAGGTCCAAATCTGCGCTCGGAGGCTGTCAGAGTGTAGATATTTTTAGAAAGATTACGACTATAAAGTTTGAAAATGATTTTAAAAAAGAGTGAAGATGGACGGCTTCCCGACTGCCCAAACGTGGCGTTAAAGCATGTTGATCACCCCATGGTGGCTTGCTACAGTTTAGGTCATAAGTCCCGCCCCCTCCATGTTAGTGGATCAGACATGGGCCAAACTAAAAAATCAAAGTACAACTCAAAAAAATGTGGTGGGGGGGGATGTATGGACAGGACTTAAATGATGTGACTCTACCGCACGCTCCCTACTGCACAGACTATGGTTGCAAAACATACAAACATGGCAGCGCCCGTATCCAGGATATTTTGCCTTTACTTACAGTGGAGTGAAGTGAAGTGGAGATGTAGCGTTCATCTTATGGTCAGTTTTTCATAGGAACTGTAGTTTTATATCTGCACTCACAAAGTAATTGTTGTTTAACTTAAAATCACAGAAATTTTAATTCCTACCACCAAGTCCTTAAGTGGATGCGGGTTTGTCAGAGAATATGGAAAGTAAATACCAGAAATATATATATTTTAAAGACAGATGAAAGAAATGCTAAATGAGAGATTGCTTTAAATCATGACTTCGGCTTAACTATTTTCATGCATATAAAAGATGTAACATTCAATACATTAGAAGTATATTCCTAGAAATGACTAGTGTTACAGATGTCTTTCTCCTGACCTTAATACAGTGTCCGTTTACTTCCAGAAAACATCCAGCAGCAGCCATAAGGGGTCCTGGACTTTATGTACTTCATGTGCTTCTGCATTGCGTCAACATTCACCTGCTGCTCGGGAGCCGGGTGGTGTTTAAACAGAATAATGTACAGGACACCCAAAGTTTACAAAGTAACCCACTCCTTAGAAGAGCCATCCTTGTCAGGTAGAGAAAAGACCACTTTAAGTGCTGTATATTGGATATTCAGGGCCAATTGTACGTAATTTATGCTGCGTTCTCAATTAAAGGACAATTTGCACTCAAGACTCAACCATTAAAGAGATGATCTATATATAGAATTACAGAGAATGAGTGGGGAAATGCTTGTTTAAAAGTACAGATCAACACAACACTGAAACGTATACAATATGAATGGCTATTCAGAGCCTATGTGACACCTGTGAAACTCCATCAGTATAATCCTGACACCTGTACAAAGTGTAACAATAATATCCGTACTCTGCGCTACTGTAGATAGGAACACGGAAAAAACAGCTATTCTTGAAAGAAATAATTAATCTTGTCTTCATTATAGCTGCTAAAAGGATCTTTTTGGAGGTGAGGCGCTGTTTATTAGATCTCCTGATCACTTCACACCAGGCTCACTTGATTAATGTTTGCCTGCTCCAGGTTAGGAGAGTGATAGTTTTGAGTTGTAAATGTATAGAAGGCCCTACATGACATCATGCCTTGCTTTGGAGATGTTAACCTACATGGTGAGAGGTTTCAGAGAAATATGGGACACTTTGGGAATTTTGGGAATTCCTGGAAAGTGATCAGACCAACATAAACATGTAATATAGAAAGAGAAAAAGACACTCACTTGTAAAATCATGAAATTACACATTAGACCTTCTTATATTTGTATGTTATGGTATATCTATATGTACATTTTATATCTTCAATGTGGGTTTATTTCCAAAATTGAATGTGTGTTTGACAGTTTGTTCTGTAATGTAAAAAAACAATAAATACCGTACTGTAATTACATTCAAGAGAAAAAGGACATGGAGATGTGATGAGTTATAGAAAGACTGAGAATGAGAGATTCCCACCTTGTGGCTCGGTGGTTTCATTCTCTCCTTTTAGTTGTGCAGGTCTCACAACAAACATATTGATCGTGTTTACATTAATGGGTACGTGAGGAGCTGCAGAGGAGAGGCCCGCCCTGCCTTTGCTGCAGTCCTGGGATCACTCAGACAGAGGAGGGCTAATCTCCTGGCCAGACCTCCACCCACTACCTGCTCCATTCCCACCCTGGATGGACAGGAGAGGTAGTCCTACTGACACCCACCACCACTGCCCCATCACCCGAAGCCTGCAAGCTGTGGGAAAATACTCCAATAGTGGAAAACTGACTGATAAACGTAAACATACATACACAGACTGCACTTACATATAAACAGCACAGAAAGTGACTGTATGTAAGTACACATGTTGTATGAAGGAAATAAACATACTCTCTGACAAGCCATGACCCCAACAGACTAAATGTTGGAAGAAATCATCCAGTTGTGGTGTAGCAGAAAAAAATAATTGCACAAGAATCAATGTTTTTTTTGTTTGAGTCTAGTAAGGGAGGTATCAGAGAGTGGCAGAGAAAATGCTTTTAAATCCTGCAAACCTTTGGTCTGTGCCGAAGTCGTACTGGATCCCCAGCAGCGAAGCACTGGGTGCTGGGTCTGATGGTGATTAGCAGAGGTTCAATCCCAGACTGCAAGACTGGTGGCCCTGTGAGCAGTTGTTGATGTTGATGTTGTGTTCACAGAGATGTTTAAAGGCTTTTGATGCAAGAAGAAAAAAGAAAAGGCAAAAAGGCCACAAATCACTGCATGGTCGGGGTTGATGTGGCGGCGGCGGCGGCATCCAGCAAAAACAATCTGTGTAAAAAATCAAAGGGAACGTTGAAATGATCCTCTTTTGTATGTTTGTATGTATGAGACACTAGGGTCAATTAAAACATGTACAATTAATTATAACCAATTAGGAGCTTGCATTGACTTGCATTATGGAGTTGTGGCAAAAACTTAGATTCATTTTGACAATAAGTTAAGACAAAGCAGTTGATACTGTAACTTTTTAAATTGGAAAGTGGAACGTGAAATATTAAAAGAGACGTATTGTGCTCATTTTTAGGGTCATACTATTACTTATTAATTACTATAACATCTACTTTGGGTTTCTACTAGAACATGTTTTGACGCTTTTATGTTAAAAACACATTCTTTTTTCTCATACTGTCTGTCTAAATATACCTGTATTCCCCCCCTGCATCTGAAATGCTTCGTGTTAGCACCTGTCTCTTTAAGACCTTTCCCCACCACCACCACCTGAAAAAAACTCCGATTGATCAGTGTTTCTGGGTCTTCCACATCAGCGTACTTGGCATATCTGCCCGTTCATTGCAACTGGGGAATGACTGTAACGGCACTGTAGCCTGTATAGTTGTGACATCACAAACATACAGAAGTCCTGACGGTTTGTTTAAAAGCACAGTTTCTGAATACGGATTGTGTGCATTTCTCTGTGGCTTAAGCGTTTTGATACCTTCACAGTATTCATATAGCATCTCAACCTGCTCTTTAATAATTAAAAAAAGACATGGAAATGTAACTTACGATAAAGGACCTTTAAAGAAAAGTTTTCCTAAAAACTTGTTTGTATGTTCAATTTTTTTTTTTTTTTTTTTTTCATATTTTGAGTTTTGCTGATTAGTTTTTCTCTTGTGTCTCTTTCTGATTTTATAAATGTTGATTGGTTTGGGTTTGTTATATGAAGTGTTGTTATGTGCAGTCATGATGATGAGCATGGATACTATTACAGGATGTAATGCGAAAACACACACTCAGAAATATAATATAATACGGTATAATATAATATAAATAGATTCCTCCAATTTCATATCCATTTCCCCCGTATCACTGAAGTTGACCCATGACCTGTTGGATGTAGAGCCTCCAAAGACACAAGTCTCATTACCCAGGATCCTCTCTGGCAGAGCAGGGTCTTATTTACCCCCGAGGAAGGACAGAAATAAACAAAGACCACCGCCAATCGAGGGATGGAAACAAAACACCGCTGCAGTGAAAGGTCAGAGTGGCTGTCTTCCTGCTCAGTGCCCACTGGCTTTCAATCATAAAAACTCAGAGTGATGCTCCTCTGTGACATTGTCTCAATAATTAAAGAAATGTCACAGCATTTACACATGTCAACACATAATACTGAACTGTTCCGTCTCAGATTGGTTCGACTGGCAGTCTGCTATCATCAGTCGACATTTTCCAGCTCAGAACACGTGTTATGTATTATACGCACAATTAGAGGGCAATTTATTAGGCAACAAACATTTTAGAAGTCATGAAGTCTCAAATTCAGTTTTCTGACCTCCCATGAAAAACCACAGCGGTCGCTTCAGCAAAAGCACAGAAACAACAAAAGTTTACGCTTAAGTTTCCAACCCTCTAATGGGCGTAGGAAACATGACATGAGTTAACAAAATGTTGGACTTTAACAAGGCAGAGGCTGCTATTTGTTTCATGTTTCATGAAGTCAGTTTCTTTTTGATGATGGTCATTCCCCAACCCTACCCAAGTGGTAATTACTGTAACCATGACGACAAAAGTCCCCTAACCTTAGTGCAGTAGTACTTTTGAAAAACTAGGATCTTTCCCTGTAAGATTAGAAAACATTTATATGATTTATGATATATATATACATATATATGACTTATATATATATATATATATATATATATATATATGACGTATCTAAAATATGTCTGTATGATGTTGTATGATCTGGAAGTTTCTCCGTCCAAGCATCGTTAAGCTCTGCTCTGATTGGTCCATCTTGAGAGTAGATTGAATCTCAATCATGCTGATCACAATCGGACTGATGAATGTGCTTGTGTCTATATATTGCGTGCTCCTCTTTGAGATAGTGATTCGACAATGCCTGAAAAAGCTCTTTCTTAACTTGGAGCGTTACACCATTTAAATTGCTGGGAGCTTTTAATACAGCGTTAGTTTTTCCTGATTCTTGCCTTAGTTTGATGTTTTGTAAACAGCACCTGAAAAAAATGGAAAAGTTTTTGGATGTGCCTACCCTACACCCTGCCCATCACTGTCCATACATAGAAAATATACCAAGTGTATGAAATTAAAACAATCACTTGTTCCTTCATCCCCCTCTTTTTAAAAAACGTGACATCATGAGACCCGTAAGAGCTGCTCTCACTGTACAATGTCACAGCTGGTGTAATGGATAGGCACTATATGTAGATAGATAAATGAACGGCGTCCACAGGTGACAGAGAGGGGTCAGTATGGCAGAAGAACCTCTGGGTGGGACGAGGGCGAGGTTGTATGAGCGAATCAATGAGACGAAAAGCTGCTATTGATCCTGCTGGATTTATCCCCCCCAAAGTCAACACAGAGCATCAGTCTGAAGAAGAAACTGTGCCCTGTTTGCCCCGAGAGCAGCAGGATAAATCTCATTCCCTCCTCTACAGCTCATTTAATGAAGGATATAATGGCGTGAGTAGGCTGAACGACTGTTAGCAGACCATTCTGGTGAACACACTGTAAATCTTGTATCCTCCTCTAGACCTGACTTTAATTTGCTGCTAAACCTGAGTTATTAATCTGAAATGACACATAGTAAGTGGCTGTGCCGGTACATGGTAAATAATGTGTTCCTCTTTGGGCACATGTACTTTTGAGATTCAATATTTGATGTAATGACTGTTAAAATAAATCAATAAACACCATCGAAAAAAAGTAAAAAGAGTCAATGAAAGTGTAAAATCAGGATTTCTCCTCTGTCGTCTGAAATGAGGTCCTTCCATGTTATGTCTTCAAGAGCACGGACAGAGGGAATTATAAAGAAGGTATGATATATTCCTCTTGAATTCAAACATATATCAAATAAACATCTATTTATCAGTTGATAACATCTCCCATGACTTAGTTTGAATCAATAGGAAGGGCTTGGGACCCTGAAACCCACATTAAAGGAGCACTCCATTGGTTTTATATATCAAACTCAACTTTCTGCTCCTAGGAAATACTAACTTGTGAAAACAGTCGTATATTGTCTTCCTCAAATCTAAAAGTGGCTTTTAAACTTTAAAGAAATAACCCCTATGATGTGGCTGCAGCATGGAAAACGTAGGATCCAGTTGTTTTTAACCATGGATCCATACCAGCAACTAAAAGTCAGGATATCTCTGCCTCTACTTCTTTTTTTTTTTTTTGTACTGTAGATAAAGGTTTGATACTGCTCCGTCTTTACTAACCTTTCCATTTCAATTTACCTCTCTACTGATGTGTCAGAGAGCAGCTACAGAACCCCTAAAGTACTCAAAGGTGATATTTTTTTACATGATAAGTATCTTGTGTGCACAACATTAAAGAATATCACCTTTTAGGACTTTAGGGGTTCCGACAAGACAGTAGGTAGAAGACAAAGGAAAATAAACTGAGTTAACAAGTATGTCTGTGTCCCAATTCCGTTCTTACTATTCCTGTGCAGGGTTTGAGTATGTTCAAAGAGGAAGAGAAGAAATTAAAATAATGTATGCTAGAAAAAGTCGGAATGCATTACTGGATTTTTGAGTGATATTTTCCAATTATGCACTGCACAAATGAAATGGAGGTGCTGCTCACAGCTGGAAACAAAATCAAACAAATTGTGGATCATGGTGAAACCCCTCTACCAGGAACACATCAGAGAACGATAACATTTATATATATATATATATATATATATATATACTGTACTTATATACAGTATTTAAATATATATAAGTATAACTGACATTCCTAAGTCACAGCCTGACTGACTTGTGCATATGCAATCTATACATAGTATGAAACTGAGCAAGTAAGTGTGAGAGTAAATGAGTAAGAGCAACTTAAGAATGAGAGGGTGACAGATAAAGGCATCACAGGGATGAAATAAATGCATGAGCAAGTGAGAGATTGTGGAAAGTGTTTGCGTACACGGCTGACTTTGACTGTTGAAGGATACAGTATCTAACTATAAAGCAAGAAATGTGTGTGTGTTTGTGTGTTTTTTGTGTGTGTAATTAGCATATCTCAAGAACCGTTATATGATCACTTCACACGTGGCAGGTGTATTGCTGGACGACCCCCCCCCCCCCCCCCCCCCCCCCCACACACACACACACACACACACACACACGCATATTAAAACCACACATCACAGTTCCAACTAAAGCAGGAAATAATATACTCAGTTAAGCTTCTGATATTGCGCCCCAACGCTGGTGATGTTAAAGAATAGCATGCCTGCAGGTATCTTCATTAAAGTGCTTGAATCCTACATCAAAAATAGCCTAATTTCACATATGACTCGTGATGAAATGCATGGCTAAATAGGATACTGTCAATATTTTAGAGACCCCCAAAAAGTTTCACAAATCAAGTGTTCAGGAGAGCTCATGTCTTAATAAGAGCTTAGCTTCATGCCTGGTGGACAACAACATATCAGTACACAAACATGACAATAACAGTAAACTTTCATTAAAATACAATTACTAAATTGACCTCCTCAGCAGTACAACCATCCACATATGTTAACCACCACACCTTAAAATCCAGAGGCGGTGACAACTAAGAGACGGTGACAACTGAGAGAGTGAGATTGAGTGAGTAGGTGTACAATGAGCTCACTCATTCACTCAACGCATGAATGAGTAAGTGAGCAGTGAGAGAGTTTGAGTGACTGTATCAGTCATGTCAGCGGTGAGTGCAACTTTACATTTAGTGACGTGATAGATGAGTGAGTGAAGAGGCATGAGGAAGTGAATGACTAATTGATTGATCTGTTGAGTAAGAGGGTGAGTGAGAGGCTGGGTTTGTTACCGTAACCTTCAGTGGCGACAGACACTTCGCAGTGTTGAAGAGCAGAGAGAAGCGTTTGTGTGTGTGTGTTTGTGTGTGTGTTTGTGTGTGTGTGTGTGTGTGTGTGTGTGTGTGTGTGTGTGTGTGTGTGTGTGTGTGTGTGTGTGTGTGTGTGTGTGTGTGTGTGTGTGTGTGTGTGTGTGTGTGTGTGTGTGTGTGTGTGTGTGTGTGTGTGAAAGGCACCTCCAGAGGTTTTTACATCGATCACTGGATCACACGGGGACACTGAGGAGGTTCAGTCATGGCGCGGCCGACAAGTAGAAAAGAGGCCACGGCACACATACTGTACAGCACCTGCACGACACAAAACTGTGTACCTCACACATGGATTCACCTTCCACGCCCGGCAACGCTGCATACACACTCACAAAATGAATAATAAACAATGCCTCTTTTGTATGCTCAATCCCTCTCACACAAAACAAACACACACACCACAGTAGATTAGTGTTTCTTCTGCTGGCTCAGTGTGGGGCAGGACACCGACTGGGCCCTCCTCAGATGCTGTTAAATCTCAGAGTCGACGGCTTGTCATCCCTCCTTATAAAGGGACTGCTATGTGATGTAGAAGGATGAGCCCTCAGGTGTTATTTCTGCTCATTACAGCTCACGTCTTCCTTAACCACTGCACTTCTAACCCATTGGACATTTCAGGACAAACAACAGCAGAGAGGTCAACCTAAAACTCGATTGGCAGAGTGGAAGAAGGGGGTAAAAAATGAAGCTAAATTAAGGCACAACTAATATAAAGGAAGAAAAACAGCATTTGGGTATTAATCATTTTTTGATTTGACTTGGTAAAAGGGTAAGATGTGGTTTGTGGGAATGAGGGGAAATGAGGGGAAATGTGTGTTTCAGGGTCACTCCAAGGTTATTTGTGGTTTCCCTGGTGGGCAAACACCTGATGTAAGTGAAAAGAGCATCACTCCTAAGGTAGGATCACTAACTAGGAGTTGCTAGGAGACCATGATTGGTGTATGTGTGCAATGCATGTACATGTGTGTGCATGCTCGTGTATGGAGTCTCTTCTTTTTCTGGAGGACCCATCTGGTTGTTTAAAGAACATCATATGTTCATAGTGGCAGGTGCTCTGTAGTCTGGGAGGCACACATAAGGCTTACTGACTGAAAAACAAAACAAAAAAGGAGCATGAAATGAAATCAATTCACTTTTTTTTTTAAATACATGAAATAAGTGCAAATGTTGACACGCCGTTTGATTTGTGGGTTTCTAAAACAACATTTTTTTTAAACAAATCTCCCTGGAAACGGAGGCATAGTTGAGAAAAGAGAGTGATTTATCTTAAAGGGGACACGTTTGATGAACGTATATTTGGGTCTCTGGGGTGCCTACCAACCCAGTCGCTTTAGTGTGGGCAGCCTCGATCAGAAAACATGGGCACCCCTTCCTATGTCACATGCAATCTCAGTAGAATATATCGCCCCTCATCTGAATATCTCCTTCCATGGCTTGAGAACTGCTCTAACGAAGGTGGCACCATATTTGACTTTTTCAGGGGAGGGCAGTCGTAAAGCGACAGGCACAAAAACAGAGTGGGATTACTGGTATATTCTGACACACAGTATGAAAAAATGACTTGAACTTGAAATATAGCATAATATGTTCCCTGCAAAAGAGTACTTCACAGATGAAGTGTTGCACAAACATCATCTGACTCATAATGGATAGTAAATATTCAAATCTGATGCAGCAAGAACCAGAGATATTGACTCCCTGCATGTTTTTCCTTATCAAAAGCTGGTGACTACATTACCCACAATGCAACTGAACCACCGACAGCTTGGTCAGAGATCTGGGTGTTATGCTGGTAGTGGTCAATGTAGCCTCAAGCTGCTAGTCTTAAACAGAGATGAGGCGTAAGCTCACTTCTTTTGTAACTCTGAACTACCACAATTTTTTGGAGTCTTGTAGTCAAGAGACCCCAAGAGACGCGGACTCCTGCGACCTCGAGTTTTCTATCAGAACAATTGAATTACATGATGATTAAAGATTTTTGGGGATTTTTTTGCCCAACCATGCTGAAATTAAACTGCTTACCCCAGGTTTTAGGCAGTAAATCAGATTTTCCGCAGCTCCTTCTGGAGCCACAAAACATTTCCCATACATGCAGTAGTACTACCCAGGAACTGTTAACACACTTTGATGTGTAAAATCAGTGGAGTTACCCTTTAAATATACAGTTTCTTCTCGAAGATTTACAGTGTGACCCAGTCACACACCAGTGTTTGATTATAGCCTGGCCATATGGTCAAAGCATTTCATGATGGATAGATAAATTATTTCTGATCATGCGTAACTTGTTTGCCTTCCCAAAGTTCCAAACTGATTTATGTGAGTGTGTGACTTCGACACAAGTTCACTTTTGCATCATTATTTCCGAGAGAGAGAGAGAGAGAGAGAGAGAGAGAGAGAGAGAGAGAGAGAGAGAGAGAGAGAGAGAGAGAGAGAGAGAGAGAGAGAGAGAGAGAGAGAGAGAGAGAGAGAGAGAGAGAGAGAGAGAGAGAGAGAGATGAGTCTTGTCCAAACTCTGCAGGCTGCCATGATGAAGGGTATATTTTTTTATCAAGGTCTGCCAGCTAGGATACTCTGACAGTTCTATCCCCTGCCAAAACACAAACACACTGAGAGTGAAAAAGAGGGAGAGCATAGAGAGGAATGGAGTGACAAAAAAAAGAACGTGAACAAGTCTTGTCATCTCATTTTCGCCGTTTACTGACATTTGACAGAACTTTTCAGATTCAGTGAGCACACTCCGAGGAGCCGAGTCACAGAACTCACTTCGATACAAACGGTTCAATAAATCACAGAAATGACATCATATTCATTTGCGGCCAATTCAGAATCGAGTCCTTTATTCAAAAAGGATGTCTAATTCTGCACTGCCACTTTGAACACAGCACTGTCACTAACAGTGTTGCGGGAAATTAATCAAGCAATGCCCTGTTATGCTACATGGTGTGGCGTGTACGGTTCTATTAGACAGGACAGGCCGTTGTATTGTTATTGATGCTCTTATTTAGTTAGACATAATTGAAGTCCAAAATACAATATCACTCATTCATCATGTTGAGGGTTGACATTTCTATCACGTTATTGATGCACATTCAAGTGAATTTAGCAAAGTGTCAAAGCATACAAAGAAGTAGAAAACGCGTAGTCGGTTTTTGTTAGAAGCTCATAAGAGGTAATCACAGAGTCTGAAAAGAAAGCAATCAGCTTCACTGCCTACACAATCCTTAAAAAAAACATTTGGAGCTTCATGATACTAAGTCACGTTTTAAGCGTGACTGACACTGTCTGACCGTCGCTAAATCAGTGACGTACCCCTGCTTTAAATCACTCGCACCAAGCGAGCGAGAGGACGAAAAAACAGGACAGCTCGTTGCACAAGGTCCTCAAGTCTGTGAAATCTGAAAACCTTTGAAAGTCCAATGCTGAAAGTGCAATATAGGCTTTACATCGTTTGTTTCATCTTTGACTCAGAGGCTGTTTGACAAATTCAGCAGGCCTCTACTTCTCTTTGCCCTAGTGCAGCGTCTATTAAAGGCCTGTGTTACTTTTTTATATCAAAAGCCTGTTATAGCAGTGAATGGCTTATTTGTGATGCTCTATTGATCCCCCAGGGGGGATTTTTCCTTCGGCCTGGCCACAGTACAGTGGACAGGGGGGTCCTCTCCTCTAAAAATGCCTCTGCAGTACAAAAAGGGTTAAGGCTCATCTCAAAGATGTGAAAGGAGAGGGAAGGCCCTGCAAGGACAAACTATCGATCCCCTCCCGGGTATACTGCCAGTGTTTTATACACAGGTTCATAATTTCCACTGAATCATACATCTCTTTCTCCCACTGCCCCTCTTGTCTTTTGGCATCTTTCTTCTTCTGTTGCCCTAGAATGTGACCAGAGGTGTGCATTATGTAAGCCCAAATGCATGTCATTCACCTCTGAGGTGTGAATAACAGTTTCCTGGCTCACCATGAACTGATTATGCACATCTGTTTCTGTATTGGCAGTACAATGGTGTTACTTTAGCGGTTTCCAAAATGAGGTGCATGGACCTTTGGGGTTCTTGAGGATGTTGCAGGAGGTCCTCGGCAGAATGATGGATTGTTCAATTTCACATTTCTGTCATTTGATACCGACCAATTACCAAATTGAGCCCCATGTTAAAATACTTTACAGCAGAAATAATATTAGTATACATTTTTGTTTTAAATCTTTATAGTATGTATGAGGGAGAATTTTTCATATGACTCACCTGTTTAAATTATATAAGGCTTAAAGTTCTGCATTATTAAGGTCATGGCCGCTTTGAATGACAGGTGAGTGCACACACAGGAGTTTCACATTCATCCAGCCCGCCTCGGCTCCATCCTCGCTCCACCTCTTTGCCTATTTTTGGATTAGCTGGAAGCAGGCAGGAGCTGCCACAATAAAAACGGCTGGAGCCACAAGAGTTAGGGATGCATGGAACCCAAGCCCCGACCACAGCGACTTCCTGGTTGATCCAATAAGGAAGTGCCAAAAACTGCAGTTCTCTGAGTGTCCACCTGGAGTAGTTTGCACAATAGAGCAGTTTCTCAGCGACCCCCATGTTAAACAGGCCATTTTCACAGCATAGTTAAACCTATTTAAGTCCTGTTTACAAAAACATTCTTGTCTGTATGTTTAGGTCATATCTCTACGACAACACTGTGACTGAGGGGGGTAAATTGTTTTTGTACCAGGCTGGTTTTTTATTTTATTTGAGGTTAAAGTTTATGAATAATTAGAGGCCCAGACATTTGAGTGACAGCTAGACACTGGCCTTCACTTCACCTCGGAGGCTAGTTGTTAGAGTTAGCACGCTTACTCCGTCATCTTGACCAGATCTCGACCTCCACCAGGAGGATTCGGATGTGTTAAATATCAGTTTAAATCATATATCATAAATGCTGGCTGCCTGCAATTGACTCCCAGAATCAGACTCACGTTCTCGGAAACAAATCTCAATATTGACTCCCACTCCCTTTTATCTACTAGAGTGTTCTGTTAGCCTAGCTCCCGAGTGGTGGTGCTAATGGGGCTAATTCAGTATACAGTATACTCTCCCCCCAATGTCACATCAATGCCCTTTTTCCCCCTCATTTCACCTTAAAGAGGAAATGAGGCGGAGTCAAAGTCTGACAAGATAGCGACTCCCAGAGGCGAGTACGATTGGATCAAGTTGAGAGAACGGACGTCGACGGTGCTCAATCCATCCATCGGGTGGGTGGATGGGTGGGGTCATAAAAAATAATATTCTGATTTACAGTGGATAGGTTGTGGGTTGGTGAAATAATTCATCATTAAGGAAAAAATTCATTTCAGTTTATAAATGTAGCAGAGAGCAGAGCAGAGCAGCAGTTTTGGATGGTGTCTGAGCCTTTCCGCGCATCTGTAACAGGAGCAGAGATGGGAGCAACCGGAGTTGGTCTTCATTTCAGCTCTTCAGAAACCTATGGGTTAATCAGAAATTAAAACTCAAGATTAACTGGGTACTTAAGCGATTTAGTACTGCACTTCAATAAAGTTGGGATAATCATAAGAGACAGATTAAAAGAGTAGCTTCACGTCAGACTATAAAGCAGAAGGCTTCAAAGCTTCACCTCTGGGTGGGTATAGAAGTGTGCTGTGTTGCACCTGTGAGCACACTTAACCGTGATGACACAGTGTACTGATACACTTCTAGCTCACTATAGCATGATGAGAATTTAAACCACTGGAGGTCAGCAAAATCAGGATGTTCATTGCTTGTTAAGTTTTTTTGTTTGTTTGTTTGTTTTTTATTTTTATTTCAAAGAAAAAGTAAAAATCAAAGCAGCAGAGGTGTCTAGTCTGTGGTATGGGTCAAGTTCCAACAGTGCTAGAACCTACATTTCCCATAATGCAGATCAATAGAGTATTTCAGGGTCATCTTTTCAAACTGTTGAATGCTCTCTAATAGCTACATGATGCATTTTACAAATTGAGTAGGACTCCCCCTGATAAACTGAACAAAATGTGTAAAATCAGTGGTGTGCCCCTTTAAAAAGAACATAAAAAAACAAACAACATCGTGGCTGCACCCCCAAGTTAGGAACCACTGTATGACCTCATACCGTGCATAGTTTTGCAACTCCCTGGACTTTTAAGCTATGGACATAACAACAACAACAAGCCGCTTCAGTGTCAGCTGTAGTTGGAGATTAATGCTGTGTGGCGTCCCCTGCATGAAGAACTGAAGGCCCTGCTCCATAACAGCACCCTTATCCATATCACACACGGACAGCGCACAACTCTGCTGTCGCTGGAACCATTACACAGCATTGCACCTGACCTGTGCATCTTTGAACTCTATATTTGAACTATACGTTAAGATCCTGCATAATAACCCTATAGATAACTGATACAGTATGCACTGCAGACTGAAACCACAGCAAAACTTAAGATTGATAAGATGTTATGGGGGATGTATGGATTTTTTTTTGCAGCATTACAGGAGATGAATAATAATGTCAGATAAGGTCACATACAATTACATTCAAGTCCCTTAAGGAGTGTTAGAGGAATATATATTTTTTACTCCCTCCAAGTCAACAGTGTGTACATTTTTGTTTTACACATCTGGACACATAAGGGTGAGAGTACAGTAATATCAGAGCTCCGGTTTTCCGACTGGTCCTTTAAGCCTGACCTGGTGGGAAACAGTTTGGACCAGGAGCGGAGAGGGGAAGTTGCACCGCCCTGGTTCAGGCAGCAGGGCTGGAGCAGATAAAAGCTCAGATAGTGATTGAAAGTGATGGTAAAAGGATTTAGCCTGGGCATTAACAGAGAGAGAGAGAGAGAGAGAGAGAGAGAGAGAGAGAGAGAGAGGATAGAGAGAGAGAGAGAGAGAGAGAGAGAGAGAGAGAGAGAGAGAGAGAGGGAGAGGGAGAGAGGGAGGGTGATATTTTCCATAAAGCCTTTTTTTTCTCTCTTTCTTTCTGCCCTTGAGCATCCCGGATAAACCCGAGCTTGTAAAGTGGGAAGAGGAGGAGGAGAGGGGGGAAGAAGGGCGGGCACAAGCCTTTCCTACAAAGTCAATATTTTATACTTTTGATACTCCTTCACGCTGGATTTCAGTCCTCTTTTCCCAGCTGTTTCTAGATCTAGGACACCGATCTACCGGGCGCAGCAATCCAATAAAAAAGTATCCGGCAGAAGGCACAAACAAACAGCGAGACGGGGCAAGCAGATAACGGGAGTACAGAGAGGACCGCGGCCGGGGGACGAGTACAGTGGATGATCGGGGGGATCTTTTTTTTTTTTTTTTTTCAGCCCAAAGAGGGGGACGTGCACGTACTCCAACGCCACGCAAAGTGTCTCGCGGATGCGTGTCAGAAGTAAGTGTCTTTATCTGATAAGAAAACATCTCGCAACACGATGCATTTTTTTTTCTTTGGCTAAAGCTCTTTGAAGTCTGCACCGTGAGTTAATGTCCGGACCTCTCCGGGATAATCAAGAGTGGCGAGGGGGACTTTCACCTTCATTCCGCACTATTTCAGACAAACGCATTAATGCATTCATTTGTGAACATGCACACAGTGTGAGGGATGCTGCGCGATGGGGTGCACCGGGCTACAGTGGAGACTGACACACCCCTACAACACTGTCAGTGCCGGGAAATAGGCGACTTCACTTGACAACTAAACTAAGTCAGAGTCCACGGGGTTGTGTGGGATAGGTTGTGCAAGGACCTGGCTTCTGTCAGTGCGGGATGACAGTCGGATTATGATCAACCAGGGCACGCTGTAAAAAAAAAAAAAAAAAAAACGTCAAGCAGATGAATTCATGTATTCCGTTTAAAATCATAATTATAATTCGATTAAGTCAAAACATCCGGCAATAACTACTTCCAGTGCAATCTGTTTTGCATAAAGTTTATTATTACGTTAATGACAGTATGCTGAAGTAAGACAGAGTAACATCGGGCCTACAATCAATAAACTCACAAGAAAATGACACTTGATGCAAGGAAATGAAGTTGATCTGTGCGTAAAATTATCTTTCCTCTTTGCACATTTTCTCAGATTTGAAGGAAAAAAGGCCAGGCATGCTATTAAATGTCCCTTTACGTTCCCTTTAAATGTATATTTCTGGCAGTGCAATTATATAAATGTGTATATGTCAACAGCTGTAACCTACTCTCCAGCTCCAGCATTAGATGAGCAATTACAACTCTCGCACGCACGGCACGCGGCAGCAGCCAGCACGTGTTTTTACGCACAAGGTTATGCATAAAATGCTGCGCTTTTTAGTGCGTTTTTAATGTGCAACTCTTAACTCTTAATGTGCAACTCTTCATATTAAATATTGCCGACTAAAGAGGCGGGTTTAACCACACTTGACCTGCTTGAACCCAGCTTGCTGTGCCACACATTCACTTAAAAGTTCTCTTTATATATTCTGGAGACAAATGTTGTTGTTGTTTTTTTACTCTCCAAGCTAAATTAATCTTATTTAAGTGGTTAATTAAACTAAAAAAATAAGAACGCAATCCGATCATTTGCATGTACATTTCAAAGACCGACATTAAACTTTTATTCATGCAAAAGAGAAATAGCATGCAGGATGAATTTCATCTAAAGCTGAGCTCTGAAAAATATATTCTTGCATTGACAGTGAGATTAAAGATGTGCTGAATCGATGAAGATGCATTACTTGTCACACTAACTCCCTACTTCTCTCCCATTTGTCCTCGTTTCACCCCAGGACAATCAAAGGAGCTTGGCCAGTGCCAAACATCCAATGGATATACCTGAAGACGCAGGAACTTCTCCTTCATCCTCCCCGACCAGCTCCACTGTTTCCCTGCAGGACACTGCTCTCTGAGACATGGCTCTGCATTAACATCCCCCACCCAACTCCCTGCAACACTATGGTTAAAGTGTATGCCGAGATTAATCTCTGTAACATTATCTGCCTCTCCGCTCACTGCCCATCTTCCTCAGGAAGTCAGCCGTCAAAACAAGAAAGCATCCCTCTCTCGGCTTTCTGGGGACCGTCAATACTTGTGAAGAGACACTGAGCAAATGTTACAGCTGATACAGTGTACTCCTGTCATTTAGGGCATCTATAAGCCTGGAGGCGAGTTGCGTCAATTTACCTGCACCTCTCCATTCACAGCACAGCAGTATGGTAACAGGGATGTCCACTATTTCCTTATGATCACCGCTCCATGCTCGTCATCTCTCCTCTGAGCTCCGTGGCCCCCTCACCCTGTGCCGGACCCCGCTCCAAACTCCCCCCCAGCCTGCCATGCTCCTCCAGGCTGTGTTTCTGCTGCTGCTGCACTGCTTGGCCTCCACTCTGGGCCAGTACGAACTGTGCAAGTCCCTGGTGAGCACGGATGAGGGCTCGGTGTGGGAGCAGTACGCGTGCCAGCCAAAAACCGCGTCCATGAAAGACTACATGCGGATCAAGGTGGATCCGCCCGGAATCACTTGTGGAAACCCGCCCGAGAGGTTCTGCACTCTGGTGAGTCCAAGTCAGGGCTTGTACAGCATTTTAAACCTTTATTAATAACTTTATAATGTATAGAAACTCTAATATTTGAATGTGTTAAAAGTGTATACATGATGCAAATGCGCTTCATACTTTGGTTGGTCATTAAAATATAATTGCAAAAAGTAAAAAGTTGACAACCATTTTGGAATTCCACAAGGTCACAGGGTTTGTGACTATGCTGAACAGTGACAACAGTGCAAAGTTACGACAGAAAAAAAGGTCTAATTAGTCAGAGCAGGATTCACACTTAAAGGCTATAGGGACCTAAAACGGATGACATAGGTGCAATGACTTGGCATTGCTCGACCTCCCTCAGAGAGGTCCAGAGGTGTTGTTTACATTAGTATGGACTTGGCAGCTTGGGATCCGGTTTGATTAGGGCTTCTAGAGGACCTCACATTTCCTCCGGTAAAATGCATATAACGGGACCTTTTTAGTTCCAAGGACACTTAAGGGTGAGCTGCGGGAAAACTCGTTAAAATGTCTGCTACAGCAATATTTAACACATTTTAGCCTGCAGGCTAGTTCCCATCCCAGCTAATGTAAGTGTAATAATTTGAAATAAGGGTTATAAAACCATTGTAATCCTAAGAAGACTGCAATTGAACCCCCTCGTGCCTCTTCAGGGGAAAGTATTACATTAGAGGTTTGACTCACTGTGTGTGTGTGTGAGACTGCAAGTACGTCGCCATGATAACCGCCCCACTGACGCCGACTGTCCACTCACTGAGTTGGACAGTACTGAAAGTGCCAGACCTGTTTCCACAGCCATGAGTCAAGATCTCACAACAAGTGTTTCTCCAGAGTGTTTAAGCCGGTTTACATCACATTATACGCTCATGTCATGCTGTTAATTATGTGTTTGTATTCTGTGTCACTGGAGATTTGTTACCTTCAGATAGATTTTACAAACCACCCTCCACCTCCAGGCTCCCACTCTTCCTCTCGATGAGACTAATAACAGTACTTGGGGTCATTTGACAGGCGCAGGAAAGGATATTGTGCTCCTTGGATACCTAATAGTTAATGATTTGTTTAATGTAGAAGTAGCGGAAACCACTGTTGTCTTATGAAAGCCTCTCAGATGACTTTCTCTTGAAAACGGTCAGAGGCAAGGGGGAGGGGAGGGGCTTGGACGTGAAGAGAGATGCTTGCTGCCATAACGTATTGACGTCTGCCCCCTAATGGCCCTGGCCTGGAAACTTCTATAACTATGTTTCTGAGTGAGCAATGATGAAATATTGATGGGCTCCTTAATGGGCTTCCTTACAAGGGTTGGCCAGCGTTGCTCCATCCCAAGGATCCAGAGTGTGCTAGGCTGATGAGAGAGAAAGAAAGAGAGGGACAGAGGGCGGGACAGGAAGGAGTCTGGTCTTAGTCAGCACTTTTACATCGGACAGGGTCTTTATAGTGGAAAGTTCTGGTTCTTCTCAGGTCATCTGTGGCTGTGGGGATTCAACCAGCCCCCCTGGTGCACAAGCTGGGGATTTAGAGCTAAGAAGCTGTGAGATGAAAGTTTACTTAAGAAGTGAGGGATGTCAGACTCAAAGTCCTTCATAATGAGAGAGCAGAGCAGGTTTAATACTGTCACTGGAAATTTATTTGACTTATTTCTTGCTATTTAAGGACCTATTGAGCTAAAAATAGCTTTTCCGGCATGTAATAATCCATATTTTTGCTTTTATCTAACAGAAAATCTCTGAATTTTGGGTGGGGTATCACTACATACATATTTACTCCCAGCAGGGAATCATGGCCATTTCACCTCCACTGTCTTTCTTTTGGACTCGCTGACAGAGCATTAGTTGAGGGTCATTGGTAAACAGATCATTTATTTTCAAGAAAGAAGCATTTTTTTGCCTCTTTCTCTTGCCCCCGGATTTGGCAGCTTTTCAGAAAAGCTGGTTTCTTATCTAATTGGTGTACATTTACATTCACTCATTCAGCAATACCACAAGTCAAGGGAAAGTCGGGGGAAGTGGAAAAAAAAACTGCATCACCCAATACGCAGAGCTGCTCATCCTTAATAAGACTTGAGACATACTGCGGAAGATGCAAAATACTTTTTTTACCCTCTTCTTACACCCTATGAGTGCTCCAGTGTTCCTAAAACCTACGGGAGAATTCACTTTTCGGGGTTTTTGATGTTGAGCCATGCTGTAGCTTTCCCTGCTCGCAGATTTACAGTAGTTTTTGGTCCCTCCATCTCTAAAGGGATGCATTTTTTTCCCCACTCTATTTATCTCTCTTGTTCCCTGGGAATGCAGCATCCTTCCTCCTCAGCCAAAAAGGCCAGCATGTTGGCTTCTTTCAACATGACGGACTTCCAACACTGTGACAAAGATGCTACTGTCACTATTGCCGTGCTTGGAGCTTCAGTAGTTTCTTTGTAGTTTCTCCGTATGATAACTACTATGGAGTCTTAGCTTGCAGTTGAGGATGATGGAGTAAGGAGGTTTGAGGGGGGTTGAGGCAGTGTGTTGCAGAGGGGGATAGCTAATGATGAGGGAGAGGTGAGGAAGATCCAAGCTTAGCTAAGCAGAAAGATGAAATCAGACCACAGTTCCACAGTGGTACACTCGGTGTCGATACAAAAAATGCTGCATTCAAAAAGGTCTCAGTGTGCTGTTGTTTGTTATTTCGCTTTTTTGGTTTTGAACCGAAACCTTCAATCAACCATCTCCCTTGGGTCCCCTGAGAACAGAGAGCAACCGGATGCAAATTCACGATGTGTGCATGTGTAGGGGAATGTACAGTGCACTGTGACGTTAGAGAGGACCAGCAGGAGTGTGTGAAACATGTGCACGAGTTGGCTGACAGTGCACGGTAGTATGTCTAAGAAAGACAACAAAAATAAAGCACACCTTCCTGTTCCACAACACATTTGCCCATTTTAGAAGGTAGAAATCAGCCAGCTCTAAAAATAGACTTGAGAAGAGAGAGAAGCCGCGCAGCAGCGGAAGGGGAGCATGCAGGAAGGGGAGGAAGATGGCAGCTGGTAGCGTGGATGAGTGCTTCCCAGACTGGGCCTATAGCCATACTTCATACTCCCTGCCCAGTGTAGCCCTGCCAGGCCCGACTGGCCTGCCCTCCCCAGCAGTGGGCCATTGAGGCCATGAAAAAGGGCCACCCGTACCCAACAACGGGCTATCCCTGATGCACCTCCCCGGGGTAAAAGTTAGCCCAGGTGGCCAGTGTCCTAATAATACTCCCGGGAGGGGAATTTGGCCGCAGCGTGAGCAGGTTTGACAGTGCAGGGCATAATTAACGAAGGGAACAGAGAGAAAGAAACAGACAGCTAAAGAGAGCGACAGAGAGAGTGACTGTACGAACAAGGGAGGTGGGGGAGGGTGTAGTGATGTAATGGCATGGCTTGCTTCCCCATTAGGACACAGTTGAAAGTGATCAGAGAGTGTTTAGATGTGTTGGCAGAACGCGGGGATAGTTATAAGTGAGATTTATCCCTGACTGAGGTGATACTACAGTAAGAGGGATTGGCCGCAGGGGCTTAGACAGCCTGAGGTGAACTTAGCAAACCTTGCATCGTCCATCAGGATCTCAGGACTGATGGCTGAGTAGAGACCATAAGTATAGAAGCTACAGAGCCAGTATTTGTTTGTTTTATGTATGAGAGGTACACCGGCCACAATATTTGAGTCATAATTCAAAAGGAAATCTGTCCCGGGTGGTTTTAATCATATTTGTGTCCCTTATGATTGTTGTTCATGATCAAATTTTTACTTACAACCTTAACTGTAGAGTTTTGGCAGCTTTCCAACAAAACTTCAATTGCAACAGAATCCATCTCAAAAATAGGCAGAAGGAAATCCCCTGGACGTTCCCAAAGACAAGTATTTGAGATGGTTTCTGTTGCTTTCAAACTTTCTGGAAATCTATAGGAGACACATGCGCTCATCCCCAATTACCATTGTTCTTCCTGAAGTCCACATTTCACAAAAATCTATAAAATAGAATTGGTGAGTAAATGTTATAATAATCAAGGGACAAAATAGATATCAGGATAAACTATTATATTGTCTAAATTGAAAATAACATGCACATACTAACTCAAATTCTACAGAAAATCTGGTTTGAGTTTATATTTTTTCCACTGAAGTTCTTAATAAAATCTTAATAAAACCCTAAAGCCCGGGGCACGGTACGGATGGACAGTGTGAATGCACCCTAAATCCCTACAGTACCTTGCCTATTTAGTGTAATGTCTGAGTTTTATGATTAATAAAATCTGTTACACCAGATCAAGGGGCACATACCACACAAAAACCTATTTGAGGCAAAAGTCAGAAACTAGCTAATGTTTGCCTTCACCCGTAGAAACTATTAAACTAGCTAGAAAGCTAGCTGCTTTCATTACTACATCTTCTCCAGCGGCTTATGAGACACACGCAAGTGTAGACTTTAATGAGGACGTGGGGCACTGCAGGGATTGGGAGCGAGGCAGGCAGACAAGACGCTCAACTAACGTCAAGGTTTAGAAATGGTATGGTCCACTTTAGGCTTGTCTGAAATACTATTACAAGAGTCTTCCAGGCATGAATATTGAACATATATTGTAATATTCATGATAACAAGTAAGAAGGATAGAGAGTATAAATGATTCGACTCCCCGGACCTGTTGATTTTACTTTTAATTCAAACCCTGGTTGCATTGTGGGTAATGTAGCCAGGTTTTGACAAGGAAGAAGAAAGCGTGGAGTACAATATCTCTGCTTCTGCCGCTCGATTTTGATCCTTTTTTTAATCATGAGTCTGACACCGTTACATGACTTCAATGCTGAATCTGTGGAGCGCTCTTTAAGAAAGACAGAAAGCATAACATAAAGATCTCTGTTGCGCAATCCACGGCATTTGTCAGAAAGCTTAAAATCATTTTCCGGCCCATCTGCCTCCTTTTATCTACATCTCCTCCTTTGTGACTGGTTTAGATTTAATAACAGACATCAATAAAAGCTAATAGCTTTTACCTGAATTCACCTCATCAAGAAAAAAAAAAGCAACTGCCCCGGATATTTTTGTTCTTTGAGTGCACTGTATCTTCTGTGAAGCATTACCTGAATTCTAAGATAAGCTCCTAATATAACTCATCCTGGTCCGACTGTGGTGATCTGAGAGGGACAAGCTCTGCTGCTGCTTTGGAGCAGCATGGTGTACTGCTCTGTCCTTCTACTCTCCTCCTCCAGCACAGTCACACATGCCTACTGCACTCTTTTACTTTTACACACACACACACACACACACACACACACACACACACACACACACACACACACACACACACACACACACACACACACACACACACACACACACACACACACACACACACACACACACACACACACACACACACACACACAGCTCAGACACATTTACACTTGTCGACTGCTGTTTTGTGAGACATTTTACAGCATGCGAATAATCACCGTTTCTGGTAATCAAAGTAAAAGGATTTGTAATTCAAATATACACATACACACTCATGTATGCACACATTTTTCAGGCAACACACACGCAGACACACCATCTTCACTAAGGGTAACAAGAGCGAGCATGATGGAAAAACCTCCAACGAAATAAAAGATTAACGTTATAAGTGAAAAAGCAATATCCCTTTCTCTTCCCCTCTGTGGCCTTTTTAATGGGAGGGTCATTTCATTCGATGTTTCTTCAAAACAAAATAAATTGTGTTCTCTGAGTGTGTGTCTCTACCTTTATTCCCCTTGCTAGCAATATAACTTAGAAACTTCTATAAGTGGACGAAGGAAATAAAGAGTTGAGAGAGGGCAAGGTGGTGACAGAAGATATTTGTGTGTGTGTGTGTGGGTGTGGGGGGGGGGGTCATAAAAGCTAGGTAAGAGACAGCCAAGGTCTTGCATAGCACAATAGTCCTTATGCTTTATTTCTGTGTAAGTCATAGACTGTATAAAATATGGACAAAGTAGTCTCTGTGATGTCATGCATGGGTTTCTGCAGACCCGAAGTGAAGCTAGAAGCGGGTGGCCCCCTCTTGGCTATAGTTGTCCCCATCTTGGTGGGGCCCGACGGTGCAAATACAAAAAAGGGGCGTGGATAAAGTTTGCCAGACTGTAAACATGTTTATATCTGCTGTAAAGTTGGATATTTTAACACTGGGGTCTATGGGGAGTGACTCGCTTCTGGAGCCAGCCTCAAGTGGCCATTTGAGGAACTACATTTTTTGGCACTTTTGTGATGATTTCATTTTTCAGTCGCAGTATTGTGGTGCTGCAGAGATGTCCCGGCCTATAAATCATAATCGACTTAAAAAAAAAACTTTGTTTGATTCTGATCCTCCCAAAAATCCCACCATGATCTTTTTTCAATGAAAATAAAAATAATGACTCAACAATAATTACCTCCAATTATGTGAATCATATATCAACTGCAAAGTCGGTCAAAAATAATCCTATTTACGTATTTTTCTCATATCGTGCAGCCCAGGTGAAAATACATAATGGCATTATTAACGTGTAGAATCACAATGTTATCCCACAAGTAAAAACAAGGAAGTCACTCATCGCAGACGCATCATGGCGGCTGTTGTCGTGGAGACAGGATCCAAGCGAGTATAATTACTGTAGGGCTTAGCCGTGCGGGCCACCTGCCGCAGCAGTTGGCCAGGATCGGCGTGTGTATATGTATGTGTGTGTGTTTGCGAGTGTGTGTTTGATAGTGTTGGTGTGTGTGTGTGTATCCTGGCATAGATATAGTAGGCCAGGGCAGAGTAGTAGCAGGAGGCAGAGTGGGATAAGGAGGACAGGGCGCACAAAGGGCTTAAACATAACCTCGCGCGTAAGTCTCTCATGGGGGATAAAAAAAGAAAAAAAAAAAGAAAAGTCCAGCCTATATTACAGTACATATCACCTCTACTACTGTAGCTAATCCTAATGGGCTCGGAAAGGTCAGAGCAGATTGATGAACAGCAACATGCAGCTTTTGGGCCAGACGCTCAAATCCAACAGAGAAAACAAGACGTAAAAGAAATATTGCATTGGTCTTTGCTTCCTGCCAGTTTGCGGATTCGTCTGCACACAAACACACTCTCTCAGAAACATAACTGTCATCAACGCAATTCAGCAGCGGACCTATATGGAGTGTGAACTGTAGCTGGGACAGTGTGACAGTGTGATCATTTTCAATAGGATTTGTAGGTTGAGGGTCATCCCCACAACAACAGCCTACTAATCCAGTCCCGTGTGTGTAAACGTGTGTCTGGACTAAGGTCAGGGGACGCACTTATGGAGGGAACAAAAGCAGCTGGGCTGCTACAGTACAGAGTAGCTCTCAACTAACATTAGCAAGTAAGAGTGCCCTTTATCTAATTCTTATTACCGGTTCCAGTTGCAGTTGTTTATGAGCATTGTAGATTAACATCCTAAATGTGTTTGCACTGACAGGGATCTCTATCAGAGTCAGTGCAACAGGGATAATTGGGTTATGAGATAGAGGACAATGCTACCATTGCCGTTCCAGCGAGGCGAGAGATGGATTATCTGCAGGTTTCAGTATGAAGATTCTGTGGCTCCGGTGCTGTGTCTTCACATGCATTATGATCCTGTGTAGCGTCTTCTGAGCCGTACAGCTTCCCTCAGCACCGGCTCAGCATTTGCTTATGTTTGGAGTTTTCCCACTCTGAGTTGTCACCATAAATCAGATGATTTATAATCTCGGCCTCGCAAGATTGTAACTTTTGCTTTTGTTATTAGACCACTAGAGTGGGTTTGACTGACTGCTCACTCCCCCCCTCCCCTACAGTCCAATGACTTTATTAAAAAGGCAGAACTGTCTGCTGCTTCTTGGCAATAGACGTGAAAAGGTGAACGTCTGAAAGGAAGCAGTGACACATGATCTGTTCTTGCACAGTACATTGATATTATACAGCCTTGCTTTCACGTTAGAGCTTACATCATATGGGAGAACCTGGTGTTTAAAGTAATACTCCATCCAGTATCTTTTGAGTGTTAAGGAATCAGCCTCTAGCCTTGAAAGGTTGCTGCAGATAGTTTTGTCAGCTGGAATTCATGTTACTTCATGAAAACATCTACAAACCACTGCTGCATCTGTGTCTAGGTCAGTATGCGACAAACATATATTTCCTCACGAAATATAGCTAAATACACAACTGGCGTCTGTCGTGGAAATTTTCTGCTCTTGGTGAAGAATGAAATAACGAATTCTTGCCGGCCGACAAAGTTTATTTTCTTTGCAAAGAAAAGGTCAATCGACATGCGGGCGGTTCGAATGAGGAAAGACAAGTGAGCAAAAGAAACCTTGAACATTTATACCTGACGAAAGCCCACCCCTTGAATGTGTATTACATCCTTTGTCTTACTGTGGGGTTGACCAGCCCAGACATCCTGCCGTATAATTAACAGGTCTGATCAACACAGTTCAGAATACACAAGGGTTGAATACATCATGAGACAGTGAGCAGTTGACTGTCTCTGAAACGTGAAATGCAATTACAAGGTCTAGTCTTTAAAATACACAAATGGCTGGAAAAGAAAAAGGGATCTGATATCTTGGGGGGAAATCCTTCTGTTCTGCTGTCTGAAAGGCTTCTCAAGGAAGAAGGAATATTCAAATTTACCATTACACGTCTCAATGAACTATTTCATGTACTTCCATCAAGGAATCAACTCTTTACAGCCACCTTTAAAGTCTTCAGGCAGTGAGTGTTAGAAACTGAATGATTTTTGGGGGAATATCACTTTACAGTCATTACGCAATCCAATTCTGCTGTGCTGAACTTAAAGCGTTGCAGCATTACGTTATATTAGTGTTCCATCAATTTGTGTAATTCATGTTCTCAGTGTAACTTCAGTATCTTCAGTCATGGCTCTAATTTGATAAATGACCAAGTAGGTGAGTTAATGTTATGCATCACTCTAATCAGAGTCGGGGTGAATCTGCATAAAACATTTCATTCTATATTGCGCGGATTTTGGCCCATTAAGACGTGTCTTTCTTTAAATTACTTCTGCAAAGTTTATTGTTAGACATGGTTTAGAAATCTCGAGATATCATCAAGGAAAAGGCACATTAATCGACCGTATTATCATCCTTAACTGCTAAATACCAAACTTGGGAAAGATAAAGATAAAAGTGACTATATGAACTTTTAAAAAAAGAAGGCTTTTAATCAAACTTCTTAGGTCTTTAAACGGGTTCAAGAGAGCTCCAGAGGCCTCTTGAATTGGTTAAGATACTGAGTGGCTGATATCGGAGACACACGTCTTCTACGAGCTGTTTTGAAATGATTGTTCAAAAAATAATTGGTCGTTTTGAATAAAGTTAAATGAAGAAACATGAGTAAATAAGAGTTTTAACTTATGATTAGCCTTGGGTTTTACATGTTGTAAAACATGATGTTACGACACGTTTTCTTTTGCTTTGCGTTTACCAGCGGTGCAAACAGCAAGGAATAATGCTGGCATTGATTTTGGTCCTGAACAATACACCTGCCATGACATAGTTGCATAGCAATGCCAGAGCGTACGAGTCAACAGCTGGCTATTTAGGACCAGGTTATTTCCAGGGAAGCATTCATTCCAAAAGTTACGGCGCTGATGCATTAAATGCTGAGTTTGCTATAATGTAGAGTAACCAGTTTCCTTTTGTTCATCTGTTCTTGAATGTTCTGTAGCGAGCTGTACCCAGCATGCCGATCAGTAGTGTAATGCAGGGGTGTAAAGTCGATCAGATGAGCGGTTGTTGAGAAAATCCACTTGAGATCCGCTCTTAATGGTTATGATTACTCTTTGCCGTGAGTAGTTTTTTCACTTTTTAACTTCTTTCGAGCGTTATTGAGTGTAATTCTTAAAAGTGTGCCTTACAAAATTAGCGACACACCGAACTGACTACAAGGTTAAAAACATACAGCAGAAAGTTCTTTCTTTGACTAATAGTGGAGAAGATGAAACTGGGATCATGAATTGCAAACAAGCTGCTGCTATTCATTTGTTTGTCACATGCAGGCCAGATGTTAAAGCAGCACATATTTGATGTCACTGGGGCTTATCTTGTCGGCTTTGCCTCTTACAACTGCTTGTCATTTGTTCTTTGGCACGTTATATTTAAATATCTAAAAATAATTATTGAAGTGAATCTGCTTTATTGTGTAGTTGTTGTTGTTGCCAACACAATTGTCATTTAAACACTACAATTATAAGTAGTAATAACACGACCAGCAAAAAATAATATAAGGAAAAAAACAAGGAAAAAAGGGAAGGAGGGAGGAGATGGAAGAAAAAAGAAGGATATTTTAAGACTCTGCACCTCATCAAGAGCTTGTTAAAATTTAGACTGTTGGATTCTTAATAAATAAAAGAAGAATGATAACATCAGCTATAAGATTGAATCAGTTAGTGCACAAAACAGGAGCGGAGGGTGGAAACACAGCCGAGTAGAAACTTCACAGGCCCCAGCAGCTAATTCTCAAACTTAAATAAAATTGCAAATAACACAAATAATGACCCGTTTGATACAATGAATGTTTGCGACTAAATATCTCATAAAATAATAACCCCTTATCAGTCTAATTAGTACAACCTGGGGGCACAACGAGTCTCCTGAAAGTGATACAATCCAAACAGTGTCAGAGCTGCATTTTGCAAATTAAGCACCAGGAGAGATGACTGTGCGGAGCTCTGGGATTTCTTTGTGTAAATATTTAACTTTGGTGGTGATGTAGATGTCAGACAACTGGCTTACAAGAGTCAGCTTCATCAATTTTACTGAAATACGTCTCAATATGACGAGACAGTAAGTGAGGAATTAGGGATCCTGGGGAAACTTGTCAGGGCGAAAGGATTTTAAACTTCACAAAGTTTTGTGAAAACTCTCAATGGGCGAGACAGGACAGGACATAATTTGCAAAATGGAAATGTAAGAATCTGAATGAGCTGATAATTCCTTTTTCTTCTTATATAAGAGGCATCAGATTTCCTAACAGCGGGTGAAAGGCCTTTCTTAGTGCAGGTGGAAAGATGCTGCGTGTGAAGAGTGTGAATAATCTGTTGACTTCTGAGTTCTGTAGAGTGGCCGCCGCTTTAAAGTCTTGGCATCGCTAGAAGAGGAGGATCAATTCTCTGGAGTTAAAAAGTGCAGCAGCACTCTGCTGTCTATGCAAAGACAGTGATGATGCACGATCCACTTGACCTTCACACTTCCTGTTGCTGTGTTGTTTGGCAAGTTTACTTTTAAAGTCTCTGTCCCTCACTGCCTTGGCAATGAGATGAAGGCCCTCCTCATCCTTTCTGGGAGCAAGATGGGCATTTTTTTGTGGAGAGGGACCAAGTCAAGTGATCTGGATACATCTATGCTTTACAGGGACAATTCAGAGGAGAAACTGTAATACAAATTCTCTCTAAAGCTAAAATGGTTGTTGTCTCGTGAATTGAAACATTTTTAGCTGCAATTACATTAAAACCAAGTTTGTGTGAGGCTGGATTACAAAATTGGCAAAGCAGGAAACTCCCTCAGTGACCCCCAAAGTCCCCATGATCACTGTGTGGCAATTACTTTGAAGTAATTTCATTAATTGCCATTTTTGCTGGGAAAATATGTACCGCTGTAAACCCCATAGAGAATCTCTGGAAAATCCTTGGCAACAAAGCAATGTCTAAGAAACCCACTACAGTTACTGAAATGTGAAAGAGGCTGCAATAAGAGTGGACCAAGATCAAACCAGAGCAGTGGGAGACACTAGTGATGTCCTGTGGGCGCAGATGTGCTGAAGTCATTCAAAGCCGAGGCATCTACACTTCCTGTTCATTTTTTAATTGCTACAGCGCAAAAAAAACATTGTTTAAATCTTCTCTTCTGACACAATGGTTACTGTTACTGTTCTCTCATTCTCTCATTGTGTTTTTCACAAAATAAAGGTTTTTATTGAAGTGCCTTGCTTATAAAAAAAAAACATGCTAGTACAGCAGTGGTATAGCCACAGCAGATATTATATAAAATTCTGTATAGTAAAAATTAACAGTTATTCAAGGATGTACACACTCAATTTTTTAAATTGAATTACAATATATATAATACTTTTATAAACAGTATTATTATCTAAAAGGCTGCTATTATTAGATTATTCTCAAACCCTGACTGATGTATTCCTGCTCTGTCTTCATCTCTCTTTTAGGAGAACCCGTACCTGTGCAGTGATGAGTGCGATGCCTCTAACCCAGACTTGGCCCACCCTCCACAGCTGATGCAGGACAAAGAACGCACCGGTTTACTCACTTACTGGCAGACAGTCACATGGAGACGCCACCCAGAGCCCCTGCTGGCCAACATCACCATGGCCTGGAACAAGAGTCTGGAGCTTTCAGACGACATCCAGATCACCTTTGAGTACGGCCGTCCTACAATCATGGTACTGGATAAGTCCATGGACCACGGACGCTCCTGGCAGCCCTACCAGTTCTACGCAGACGACTGCATGGATGCCTTCAACATGCAACCGAAACGCGTGCGTGACCTCTCGCCCGCCAACATCACACGGGTCATCTGCACCGAGCAGTACTCGCGCTGGGTCGGCTCCAAGAACGACAAGAATGTGAAGTTCGAGGTGCGGGCACGCTTTGCTGTGTTTGCAGGACAACGGCTGCAGAACATGGACAGCCTGTACACTCGCATGGAAAGTATGAAGGGATTGAGGGACTTCTTCACCTTCACCAACCTTAGGATGAGGCTTCTCAGGCCTGCTCTCGGAGGCACCTATGTCCAGAGAGACAACCTACTCAAGTACTTCTATGCCATCTCCAACATCGAGGTACCTGCCAGGTGAGGGTCAATGTTGTCTCAATTAGGGATGTGCATATGTTCACTCACTTGGAGCCAAATGGAAAACTGCAGTATGATGTAAAACAAGATCAACTATTCCAAAATAATTGCAAAAGAATGATTATGAAAATGTCAAAATCTTGGTGCAGCTTTAAAGGTTTGGCAAACAAAGACAATATGCAGCACATTTACAAACCAATCATAATTTGATGTGAAAAGAGACCAGAAACCATTATGTTAGTGCCCTTTTTAACAAAGACACATACACAAAGGCAGAAATGAAGGCAAAAAAATAAGTCTTTGTGACTACTTTAGAAGCTGCATGTGTCTCTGCTGTCATACACTTTTATTCTATTTACATTGTAGCACAAAACCTATACACAGTGTAAGGATAGTAAAACGTTTCCCACTGCTTATTCTGGTGCAGAAGTTGGTGTATTTCATTTTTAGGATTTTGAGAGTAACAAACAAGCTTCCATTCCCCTCCATCATAATTGGGTAGAAGCAAAAATCACACGGACGAAAACATCAACAGATAAAGTTCAAGCTACCTGCATGACTACAGTGAATACCATAGGTGTAAGAGTTAACTCTTTAGTTTAAACAGCTACCCTAAAGCTCCACTAAATACAAAACATTGTGTGATCAAATCGCCAAGCATCATTCAAATGTATCCATTGAAATGACACCAGCCAAAACTAAAAATAGAGAGCATCTTGTTTGGGATCACACCAGCTCCAACGCCCAAATTAGCGGGGGTGGGCAATGGCCCCTTTCCAACCCCCCTACTTCTAGTGCCCTTACTCGGACCCCACCCATCTTTGAACTCTGCCTTCATTTGGATCTCAACTACACACATGTATCTTGCAGGGTTGGGAAGATAAAATAACAAAAAATGTCCATAGACAGACAGACAGATATATAAACACCCGGCAAAATATTTGAAACCGTCCCTGTGTTAGTTCCCAGGACAATATGTGTCTCCAGGATCTTTTCATCTTTCACGATGATACACGCACACACACACACATACACACACACACACATTATGTAAAACAAAACTGGCATCGCTGACATAGCTGGTAACAGAAGCTTACATAAAAGCATAAGCAGGAAAGATACATTTAGCAGATTTAAATTTTAAAGAAACCTGTAAACTGTTAAATGTCTTTTCACAAGAACGACATGTAAAGGAAAACCACCTGACGATGAACAAACCCTGCGGTCTGACACTCACTCACACACAGCCTTTCTGATCTGAGGGTGTTAAAAAATGACCCCTCTCTCTCAACATGAATCCCCGTCTGCTTGTCACAGGCCCGTGAGTACAATGATTAATGACAGAAACATACGGCCTCGGTGGTCTAACGTAAACCACCATCCACATTCTGCCAGCAGAGCCGGGAACCCTTACATGGCAACTTTGTGACAGTGAAGGATGCTCGGGGCCGTCACGCGCCTGCTTAGCATCAACAAGCCATCTCTCCTACCTTTCAGAATTATCATTCCAATCAATACGGGAGGCTGACATTTGAATGGTATTTAACATCCGCGTTGGGATGGCCTAGAATGGAAGGAGGTGTGGATTTGTGTGTGTGTGAGTGAGTGTGTGACAGGGTTCGTTGGCGAGAAGGAGGAAATGGGTGAAAATGAGCAAGCGTTCACGAGGGGCATTGGCCGATGTGGGCGTCTTGTGTGTATGTATGTGTGGAGTCGAAGTATGGAGGTTGTTTGATGAAGTCCTGAGTGGATGCTGACACAGCACACATACGCACACAAACACACACATAAACAGCCCTCTGGCACTGTGGAAAGGGCCTGCAGGTATTGATCACAGCCACTTTTCAGCCTCAGCACAGAATCAGAGAGAGAGAGAGAGAGGGAGAGAGAGAGAGAGAGAGAGAGAGAGAGAGAGAGAGAGAGAGAGAGAGAGAGAGAGAGAGAGAGAGAGAGAGAGAGAGAGAGAGAGAGAGAGAGAGAGAGAGCTCGGCCCAATACCCTGGGGGTGAAACAGTCCATCCCTCAGCCAGAACCTTCACCACAGCCAGCAAACGTAATAATCAACCATGTCTGTTTTGAAATATTTGTGCTTACTTCTTTATATAGCAGACCACATCTAAGAATTTACGATCTATCTCGAATTCCCTGTTGTGCGGTTCTGCTTCAAACACCCCCCCCCCCTTACAACAAATTCTCTTCATATTTATATTTCCAGAAAACGGACTTATTTTCTGTCCTCTTCCAGAGAGCAGGGCTGGTGGCAGCTGGAGATAGTGTCAGTATGCGCTGGATCTGGTAACAGAGGGACCCAAATTTAGCCTTGTGGAGATGACTGAGGCCAGTCCGTCTTCCGCCCCCGGCCACCCACACCTCCCGTAACATAATCACTAATCAATAAGTTATTCTGGGCAGCCAGCAGGAGTATTAGGTGATAGTGGTGGGGGGTCTTCAACAGTACAGTACAATCAAAAGTGTCTGATGCTTACGGCTGGGAAATTGATTTTTGGGGAGCGAGACGATTAGTCAATGTTCCCTGGACAAAAGGCTAAGCTATTTCATCTCATCTCATCTGGCCTTAGTAACATATTGGGATTCCCAATGCTTAAAATTTGAATAATGAATATTCCACTCCGCTGGTTCTCCGGTGGGGATGGTGCACTGAAATGGGTTTTATATGATCAAGACCGAATGGCAGTGTACCGCAGGTCGCCACGGTAATGAGATATGCTGGTGTTATCGATGGAGAGAGGGTTGTAGTCACTTCCTGGCTGTATTGTATGTCCCCAGGCCTCTATATGTGGCTCTCTAGCTGAACCCAGTTAAAAGTAATTATTTTTAGTTAACTCTTCTTAATGACGTGAGTTGAGCCTGGACAGAGACAGCAAAACAACCCCTTTTCCCCCCATCAACCACTGTAGGATGTTACCTCTGTGTGGGACGTGTCTCTGTTATCTGACGTTGCATTGTCAGAGTAACTGGCTGGGATCTAAAGAGCTGGCGCAGGTATGCGGGAAGCCAGGTACTCAGGGCTAAATAGTGCTGCTTTATCAATAAATACGTAACCTGATAGGCCATTAAGTGCAAATCTATGTAAGCTAGGTTTGATAGGAGAGAGGTTGTATATTTAGATTTGGAGACGCAATTAAAATACTCAGCAAACTGGATCTGCAGTAAGTTGTGAGAGGGCATTTAGGGTAGAGGGCAGCCAGAGGGGGAGCAAGGATTTTGAAGAGAGGAGGTCAACCAGAGGGAAAGGAGGCAAAGACAAATTGGATAGAGATGAGAAAATATTATTATATGATACAGCATCACTCACTTTCTGTTGCAAAGTTCTTCCAAGGTTAACTGTAAGGAGCTACAGTACTGACTACAATATAAACTCTAAGCCAAGGTGTTTTGGGTTTCGAAAGCCTCAGGCTTCATGCTCATTTTACAGGCTATATTCAACCCTTAGATGTGGCCATTTCCATATCACTGATGGGCCATGTGAAAGCCATCTCCAACCATCAAAGATAGAGTAGCAAAGCCTCAACTCTATCATCATTTACATCAGTGAAATCCTATTCGCCGGGAAGCTTTACTCATAAGCGGAGCTCTCAAATTCCCCTCTCATTCACTGGGCCTCCATCCCTGTTCCCTCTGTCCCATCTGTCAGCCGCATTGCTGGACTGTGGTGTGGACTATACGCTAGCCTGTAGTCTACATTATGGATTAGATGTGGGGTCACGGATTGGGCCTTTTTAATGAAATAAGCAGCAGGTCGTACGGTGGGTCTTTATAATGGAATAAAGGAAAGGCTGTAAGCTCAGGAAGAGCCAAATAAGTGGATTAGGGCCAAGACGGGGAGAAGGAGATGGAGCAGGATGAGGGGGAAGACAAAGTCTGCATCCCTTTTCTCTCCTGGCTAGTAATCGCTGCAACATCAGGTCTTCTTCTCCCCTGCTTCTCAATTTGATTTGAATGGCTGACGAGGGGGTGAATGGCATTTAAGAGAAGCCAAGTATGCAGTCCCAGTGTCTCTCATTCCCTGACGTCACTCGACTGAGCAAGCAAACTCTCAGCATGTACGACAGGACAGCAGAATTGCTGATGATTTTTGACCAATAATTGTGCAAGCAGAATTTATAGTAGGCCTGTGAAGGTATAGATTTCTTTCTTAAAAAGCAACATATCCCCCCTCGGTTTAGCTAAATAAACATTTTGACCTGATCATCAAAGTAATTAGAATTCCTTCTGAAGAGATCAGGAATGTGTATCATATTCCATGACAATCCGTCCAATCACTGTTGAGACATGCGGACAACCACAAATGTCAACCTCATGACAGGTAGAGGTAAAAAATAAATAAATAAATAAATAAAAGAATTTTAGTTATTAGGCTACAGCCGGTAGCCTGGCTAAAGATGTAATAATAATAGTGCCCCCTCTACTACTCTGCTACTAGCAGTAGAAAACAACTCTCTGTTTTTGTCTATGGGCTTTGCCCCTAATTAGATTCGATAGGCCGAGTCTTGTCTAATGGCATTATCTTGTATCAACAGCTAATTATTTTCCAGTAGTGAAAATGAGTTGAGATCAGACCTGGCAGAATACAAGCCGTTTAAATGCTAATGATATTCAGAGTGTTTTTACATGGTCATGTTGTTTCATGCCTGCATCTCGACGCATTTGTCTGCCGTGTGTCTGTTTCCCTCAGTGCCATCCTGGCTCCCCTGCTGACAGAGCTAATGTGCAGAGAGGTTTTAACTCTCTGTCCCCTCACATGCTGGAACAGACTGGCACAAGAAACTTTACCCGAGTTTATTAACATGTTGCAGAGATAGAGAAAAGACAATCAAAGCAGATTTCTTTCATTATTCTGTCTGTGTTATACCTTGACAGACGGAGCGGCAGAAGTCCTTTGTAAAATAGAAAAACAAAATGTGCAACTGTAGTCACGGATATTATCAAAACCATGAAGGGACAGACTTAAGGGATCTTTCAGCTTGGAGTAATTTCTTGGAAATGGACCATGCAAGAATTTTGTTTTACGTGAATACATCACCGTGAGTATTTGCCTCAATGCTCAACACATCTCTAATATAATTGGCTCTTTTTCATTAAAACGCTCATGTGTGTTGTGTTTCTTGTATTTGTGCAGACTAAGGTTGTTCAAAGTATGAATACTTCAAAACTACATGACCCAAAATGACACAATATCCACTTTCAGTAGTATTTTAATTTTTTTTTTAATTATATTTTTGTGGCAGGGACATTTTTTCTGGTATCGACTATCGTTTTTTTTAATGCTAGTATTGAATCAAAGTTTAAAATAATGTGACAACTAAGGTGCACTGAGGTTCAATCATTATATAGGCATGAAAACTCCGATATCCAATTTTGAGAATATGACATCGAAGTTACCAGAAGACAACAAGACCAGGTCCCCAATTTAACATAATGGCGGTGGACGGTGGAATCGCAAATCCCACATCACTCATGCGATGCCATTGGGCCCAAAAATACTTTTTACGTCTTCCCCAAAGAGACATCTGTGGATAAATTATTTTGAAATGACTTGCATTATTTAAAAAGTTGATTAAATCGATCTGATAACATTTCACATCTTATGGATCTTATTTCATCGTCTCACCGGTGCCTTAAACATGCCTCACAGCAGCCTTAGAGTTGAATCGTGGGTATTGTAGGCGCCAGGTTTTGACTAGGAATAAAAAAAAGACAATGTCGTTGGTTCTGCTGCATCGATTTTGATCCTTTTTCTTAGAAAACTGTCCATTATAAGTCTGCAATGAATGGAGTGCAAAAAGTACTGAAGTATTCTTTTAACAGAACAAAGAAGAACTATTGCAAAGAAACATTTTGCAAAGAAACATTAACAAATATTAAAATTATAAACGCAACATACTCATTTGAACCTTGAAATCAGAAAGCTTCAGTTACCCTCATCTGTACTTTAGCAGTCATGCTGCCGTCTGAAGGATGGACTAATTAGACCCTGACTCGTGGCCTCTTACAAAGGTTTATTGCTATACTTGAGGCATGGATAAGGATGACAGGGCAGATAGTGAGGAATCTCTGTCTCCATCATCTCCACCGGAGAACAAGGAAGCACAGATGCTTCTCCTCTGCTCTCTTTTTGGAATCTAAAGAATTTTTTTGTCTTACTTATCCAATGTAGGGTGACTTTGACTTTGGAGACTGTCACCACTATTTTAGAATTACACCAAAGTTTTCTTTTGTGTCCTTTGCAGAGTGAAGGTGAGAGAATGGTACTGTAGGTATAAGCCTGGATCAGGGGAAGAGGCAGAGAAAGAAAAGAGGGAGGCAGATGATGGATTAACTGCTAGTTCCATGGGACTAGCTGGGGTGTGTGATTTTGTGATGAATGATGTGAGGTGTGTTGCTCTGTAAATGTTATTCTCCAGTTCACGTGGCCACCACAGAGCAGGGTAACACCGTCTTCCCACATATTCTCCGTCATTTCCACCCTTGAAAACTTCCGTCTATTCTGTTTCAAGTGGAAACCGCTTTGTGCCAACTTTTCCTTCATGCATGAAATATAGGATTCACGCTTGATGTGTGCTGCGGTGTGTGTCCTCGCCGAAGACAGGAAACCATCATGCGTGGTCCCTCCCATCCTGTTCAGACTCCTCCCCTCTGGGCTCCTCTTCCTCCGAGGGAGCTGAGGCTCAGAAACAGATCACTTTTTAAATCATTCATGAGCAGTCCCCAGAAAAGAAAGGCATGCAGAAAGCTGAAGGACCGCAATGAGGAATGTGTCATTGTTCCTCTCATATGCGATGATTTATGACACAATGGTTGTAACTGATTTGATAATCACAGTTTATTTCCCCCTCAAAAGGGAGAGAAAGTTAAAGTCAGCGATTTTGCCTGTTTTCCTTTCATTTCCCCGTCTTTTGTTTCACAGATGAACGTCTCTTTTTTCATCCCCTTCCTCTTCAATAGATTTTTCCTTTCTTCCTCCACCTTCCCACCCCTCCTCTTACTCATCCCATAAATATCCTTTTAAATTCACAAATACAATAAAGAATTCTCCCCACTAGCGCCTGCACTGTGCCTTACCCAGCATCTGGTGAGAGGGGAATCTCTTGATACCGCAAGCGTGCTTTAAAGCTGAAAAGCATGCTGGGAATTGTAAGTGGGAGAACATGAGGTAGAGGGAGGGTGTCCTTGGAAAGATGGTTTGTTCTCAGTCAGCCACATTAATTAGCATAGCATTATTACAGACATGGTGTGTTCAAAAACACACAACTCAAGCATGTAGATGGGCTCCGATAAACAAGTCATCAATGTGGGGGACAGAAAATGTTTGTCAGTGAGAAACACACCAGCTCAAACTGCGATCAGTCAGCTTTTTGATCTCAGAGACTTTTACTTTTACCACAGTGTTGTCCCATCGTGGGCCGCGGAGGAACGAGAGCCTGCAAGTTTTCAGTCCAGCTAAACAAGGCAGCAGGTGAACGGTGTTCAGTGTGGGAGCATTTTCAAATAAGACAAGAAAAAATTGGCACAACTACACAATGAACAAAACAGGAAATATAAATGAACAAACAAGTTAAAAGTAGAGAACAACTTTCAGTGGACTATGGTTGATAATTATCACTTGGGGACTGACTGAATCAGGGCGGCACGACGGTGTGGAGTCTGCATGTTCTCCCTGTGTTGTGTCTGCGGGGGTTTTCTCCGGGTTCCTCCTACAGTCCAAAGACATGCACATGTTAGGTTCATTGGTGACTCTAAATTGCCCGTATGAGTGAATGTGAGTTTGAATGGTTGTCCGTCTCTGTTCGTCTCTATGTGCCCTGCGATAGACTGGCGCCCTGTCCAGGGTGTACCCCGCCTCACGCCCGATGTCAGCTGGGACAGACTCCCCCGTGACCCCATTAGGGACAAGCGGTTAAAAATTGATGGATGGATTGACTGAATCTACTATTGTGCTGTAGAAGAATCTCGACTCAGCGTCTGATCCAGAGCTTTCGATTCTATCACAAGGTCTTCATCTGCTTCACCTGCCGATGAAGACCGTGTGGTAACGCTCTGGGATTGTTTTGTTAGCTAATGTTTCCAAGGGCAAGAATGAAATGTCGAGGTCATACTATGATAATGAAAGAGTGTGATTATTAATTTCTGTCACTCTAGTTGCTCGTAACAAATATGTAGGTTATGTTTTAGGTACTATTTTAAAGTAAACTAGTTCAATATATACCATTATACATAATAAACTTAGCTACTTTGGGAATCTTATTATATTTCTTCATGAAGCAGCAATCTGATACTAAATCAATGCACTGTATTAAATTTAAACCATATACAACATACTGTAATGTAATTGGCACTAAACTAACTGCGCTTCAGACATTGTATCCGAGCTAAATGAAAGAATAACCTTTAGATTGTTACATGAAAACATTTTTTTATTCAATGTTCAGTGTATTTACACCCTTAAATGTAAAGTACATTGGCAGTGACTCAAGCTATCCAACAACAATTTGAGTTTCTCAATTAACAAGTGGCCTCTGAATGCATTATGGAGTCCCACAGCTTTACCGTTCATTGTTTGTTTGCATTAACTCATGGAGAAAAAGGTGCCACACCGGTGATTTCAGGGAAGCAGGAGGATTTAGCTGCACATTCCGGCTGTATGTGTGTTGTTGTATTTTCTTTGGACGGGCACAAGTAGGTTTGGGTTGGACTGTCACTGTCAATCACAACGAATGAAGTTCTACGGTCAATAGCATTGCTTTTATATAGCAATAGTGAGTGACTTTCTTGTGTGTAGCTCTATCAAATCATACGCTAACCTTACTAAAAATGGCTTTCTGTTGCGGGTTTTCCTAGCTGCCAAAGTGGCAGATGGCCTGACCCTTTTGACCCTTTTAAATGCGCTGACAACAATTTACCCACATGTGTGGGGGGGGGCTAATTTCAGACTCTGCTCACGTGATAGTTAACTGATTTAATCCGTATTTTTTTAAACTTTTTTTTTGACATTTGACAGACCAAATAATTGATTGAGAACATTACTGCCAGATGAGTAGATAATGAAGATTCAGTTGAAGTTGCAGCCTTGGTTTGATTTTCTATCATGGGCTTAATTTGACGCTTCATCTCTATTAGTCACTCATATTTATGTCGTATAAACGCACCAAAGTTTCCCAAACATTAAAGCTGCTATAGAGTGAAGAGACAAAGATGGATGCACATAGTTTCTCCACTATCCTCGTGCACTTGGGCTTAAGTGCAATTGCTCAGTGTGTTGCTGTCCTCTTTTGGATGAGCACTTTATTACCCATGAATTCATTTGCTGGCCACTAAAAACATTCACAAAAAAATATATTAAGTCCTTCAACAAGTAAAGCTTAATATTGAATGTGCAAAAACCAGAGGTCATTTCATTAATTACTAAATAATGCTGAGCTTTTGCTATGCAAGAGTATCATTATGTGTTCAGGTCAGATATAAATGTAATTTCTAAACTATCGTCCCCACAAGTAATACATTCTTATAGAGATAATTAAGCAAAATACCATAATTACTGAATAAGCAAAGTGGTTTCTGCTACAGCTCAGAGCACTGGTAAACACTGTCCTCTCTTTCACAAAAACCCCCAAGTTTAAGTCTTTGTACTAATTGTCTTGCTGACTGCACTAATGTCTCCTCCTCCTCCTCTGTTCCTCTCTCCTCACCTCCTTCCCTCCTCTGGCCCGCGGCTCGGGCGACTCTCTTCCCTCTATGACTAATGATGTACTTTCAGTCTCAAGGTTTTAGCGGGATAATTATATTAACCCTTGTCCTCTGGCTGATCCCAGCTCAGCTCCTCTTCCCCAGGCATCCTCCCCTTCACAGTCTCACCAGAATTAGACACTAATACACACAAAGCTATACAGGAAAATACATTACAGTTGTATTAGCTTGTGTATATGAGTAACTTTTGGTGACTTTTAGGAAATATTCTGCAAATGAGTTTATCATTGAAATGAGAGGACATGCAGCTAAGAAAACCAGAGAGAAAATGCAGGTTATGCGTGTGCTGGGTGCTAACTTCTAATAACATACTTTCAGACATCGCAGGTTCTAAAGCGTGTCTCGAAAGTTCGTCCGGCGGGCATATTGTCTCCCCTGAGTGTATTCTGTTCTCAAAAGTTTCTCATTTGGATACACACACATACACACGAGACATAAAGAACCTACAAAGATCCACTTCACCCCTGGGGGTCTGAAGACTCTGTGGGGAACTGCACAACAGGAAGAACCTCCCACCAAACCCCATGTCGTCCCGGAGTTTCTGTCACTTCATCACTTTTTCATTCCCTCCCATTGCCTCCCAACTCCCTTTACTTCTTCCTCGTTCATATCTTAAATAAGAGGAGGATGTATAATAACGCCCACCCCCCACACCCCTCCCCCAACTCACGCCCAATTTCCTCTCTCCCCAGGTATTACTCTTTGCTGTAGTGTTCATTAAAACACATTCAGTAGCAGCAGCACGGACTCTGCAGGGAGGTTACACTCTAATATCCAGCACTGTTACACAGTGATCTCAGGACGAACAGAGCGAGGCCGAACTCTCTTTAGTGGAAGGAGCCTTAAGATGCGGTGACATGACTGCTTCAGGAAGAATAGTGTCAGCCATTCTGCATCATTCATGCTGCATCATGCTACAGGAATATTACAATGCTGGCATGCAGAGTCTAAAATTACCACCCACCAGGTGCCAAATGCCACTAAAATATGTCTTGTGTGGATGAATTAATAAGGGTCACTCACCACAGTGGTCACTGAGTTATGAGAGTGCATCTCTTCATAGGTGATAATATTAAGCATATGTTATTTATAGGACAATACCTTTTCATTAGAGGCATGCGGAGCAGAGAACACTAGGTGAAATTGATGATGTGGGGCTTTCGCAGGGAATGTAATTTACGTATACTCTGCATACTAAGAACAGATATATTCTTCATTGCAGTTTTTTTTTATTAAATGCAATATTTTTTTAGATTCAGTTGACAGAAACAATCAAAAGAATGGCAGTTTTGTTATATTCTACTGCTTTGTTTATGTGTTGATGGTTAGTAGATATTTCCACATTTGTACAGGCACCTTTCTTCTATTATGTTTTAGTTTTCAGAGTTTGTTTTGACCTGGATTCCTATGAAAATAACACCGGGATGACTTAGTGAGTGTTGAGATAAAAAAAAAACAGCCCTGCCTTAAAAATATGCAAGGAGTTCGTTGTACTGCGCACTTTTAATACACTGACACTCTGGAAAGTTACAATCGCGGAGATCGTTTGAACTTTTGTTGTGACAGGAGCAAAGTCAAGAGCAGAAATACAAAGTAATCTACCAGGAATGTCATTTGAATGTATGGAGCCAAGTTATACTTTTTGAAATGCAACCAGCAGCTCTACAGTTGCTGTCGGCTGGTCGACAAAAAAATCCCCACCCTGACGAAAACAGTTTACCCTAGGACATGGGTGTCAAACTGATCCAGTAAAGGGCCGTGTGGCTGCAGACTCGACTTACTCAATCACCTGAACTGTCTTCACACAGTTGATTTGTTGGACCAGGTGTGTTTTTGATTGGTGGGTGAAAACCTGCAGCCACACGGCCCTTTACTGGATCAGTTTGACACCCACGCCCTAGGAGGTTGAAATTGGGTCTGTAAGTCAAGTGTTTGTGAATGCATGAACGTGCGGATGCATTCATGTATGGGGTCGCTGCTATTCCAAATTTTCCCTTGTTGCTGGTTGACCTTGAGCGCTTTACTCTAACTATATATTTATAGTATGTATTCAATTATTTTTTATTTTGATCTTTGAGAATAAACCAGAGACCATCTTGCAGTGACACCAGCTGTGACTCCAAATCGGGCCAGGGGCCTAAAGTGGTGGGGCAATGGCACCTTCCCTACTTTTTACCCCCTACTTCCAGCACTCTGGACCACATCTATCTATTAACTCAGTCTCCATTTGGATTTCAACTACACACCAGTAAAGTCTGCATCTTGTACAGTTGCAACGCTATTGCAGTGACAAAAAACTAAGCACTCAGCAAAATACTCAAAACCGCCTCTATGTTAGTTCCTGCTACAGGAGGTGTCTCCAGGACCACATTTTCCATGATGACACACACACAGACTCACAAGGTGAACACAAGTTTAACACAGACCCAGAACAAAAAGGTTGCCATAGCAGTAATAAATAGATGTCGATGCTTGCCCAGAAAAGTTCAACAGCTATAGCCACAGTGACAAATGTCCACGCAGGCTGGGATTGCCCTTTATATTGTCACAGTAGGGGGTTGTACAATGAGTATGATTTAAAAAATTAAGCCACACTTAAGAGAGGCACATGCACTCCTACAGCCGAGTCATTCTGCTTACCGATATAATCATTAAAGAGACCCTAAATGTTAACATGTTTACAGTACAAGTACTAATGTTCATAGAATAAAAACAGGAAATCATATCACTGAGCTACTATAACTATTATTATTATTATTATGTTATTTAAAAATTGTGTCTTATGCTTATACACAAAGTAACACTGGAAAGAGCCGGGGTGACAAAATCCTTTGAAAGCTGCATATTAATTACCCCTGCAGTTTGAAAGACCAGCAAAAAAAGTACATTTTACACAGCTGGCATGTAACCCACACCTGAACTGTTCCAGTATCTCTCTCTCTCTCTCCCTCTATCTCACTCACACACACACACACACACACACACACAGATACACACATACATACACAGTCTCTGCTGTGCGCATGAGAACGGTCCTCTGAGGTCTGGACTGGAGAACAGGATGTGCCCAGGCAGGCTCCATTATTTAGTTATTTGGTCCTGTGCATACAGTACATACTTCAGAGAGCAGGTAGCTCAAAGTGGGCCTGACTCTGCCTGCTGCTCTTTACACGACCAAAACCAACCAATCAAAGAGATGCTCTCAGGACTGGGCACACACGCAATAGTCATTTACTGTATCCTGTGTAAATAATTTACCCGTACGCTTAGTCACACAAGCTCGCTCGCTCTCTCTCCATCCACCCATCCATCCATCCCTCTATCTAGTACATCACAGACTAAAGGACACTTTTTACTCAGAGCAAACTGTGCTAATATATTGAATCATCCCACATACACACCAGGGAGGTCACACACCCCCTTACACTGCATAGTAGACAGGCACACAGACACACAGACACACACACATACACACACCCACACCCACACACACACACACACATGCACACACTACAAACACACACAGGGTGTGGATTACAAAGACAATCAAGGTCATTCCTGTGCTTTGAATAATTTAAGGTGTCTTTTTGCTAGACAACTTCACTTTTTTTTTTCATAAAGGCCGAAACATCAGTGACCTCTCAACATTGAACGTATATAGTGAGTGCATACGTATGTGTGTGTGTGTGTTTGTGTCTGTGCATGTGTGTTATGGCTACCCTTAACACCCTTTGGCTGCCTTAAATGCTTCAGTACAAAATGTTGTCTCCCTCAGATGGCTCCGGGGATGCCGAAAAAAAGATAGAAAACTGATAAACTAGAAGGAGATGGAGGGAGAGTGAAGAACATTAAAGGCAGGAAACAGTCAACAACTTTCATTGGATAATGAGAGATAATGAGCTTGAGATGATTTGTTTAAAGTCCCTGAGAAACTGAATTTGGAGCGTCTGACATCTGTAATGTGACTTATTTCTCAGTGAAACGGAATATTTGAGTGGTGTACAATTAAAAGATGGCTTAGAATCAAATACGCATGTGACTGAGTCTGGGGGCCTGCTTAGAGTTTGGTATGATATGGAGCTACAGAGAAGAGGAAAGGTGGATCTACCTGCGGAGGAGAACAAGGGAGAGATGAAAGGGAGACTTTACCGACTTTAAACTGGCTCTGCGTCAGCGCACAGCAGAGGCAGATGAACAGGGCCCGGCCCCCCACTCCCATCCCTGTTCACATGAAAAAGTCTGCAAGCAGTGACACAGTCGGCCGAAAGCCTCACTGACACAGACCTCAGCCACAGTGAAAACCTTGGTCATGTACTGTAACCCCAGATTCTATGAATCTAGGTGTTTTTGCCCGCTGATATCTAAACACACGTCTCTTCCCAACTCTCTCCATTTTGCTCCATTATTACTCTACGATGAGTCAAACAATTACCCCTTTTACTTGAATTTACGGGAAGTGAAAAGACAGGAATTTAAAAATAAAAACACTTATTTCTGTACATATATTTGTCATATGAACAATTAACACAGAGACACAGGATTAAAAGTGATTTTTTTTAACAGGGACTTGAAGGAATGCCATCGTTACTGTTATTAATAAGTGAGAGGGATTGATAGAAACGTGTGAAAGAACTCTTGTGGTTTTGAAGAGGCGCAGAGTAATCCCTGCTCACCACATGATTGCAGGGGAGGTCAGTTATAGATTACCTGTTTAGTCTAGGGGGAGAGAGAAGGAGCACACATGTGAGGGGGGGGGGGGGGTATAGAGGAGAGGAAACGTTTGAAGATACTCCTGCTGCTCCCCTGCTACGGGAGGCTGCGCTCGAGGAAAATCGATCCTCTTCCTTCAGAGAAAGAAATTTATGAAGCTGGAACATAAACGCAGTCATGTCCAATTAGCTGCTCCGAATTTACGAGGCAAGGCGAGGGAGGAAGTAGGAGGGGACATGGTGATAAAGACTTTAGCAGAAGCCAATAAGGCGTGCCGTTGATCAATGATCCAAGCTTCAAGCAACACCCCCTTCTCATTCGGCCGCTTCCAGCTGCGCGTGGGATACACGGTGTGTCGGAGGGCTTTGCTTGTCTGCAAGCTGTCTTCTACCAGTCAGATTTTAATTTATGGATATACTTTAAATATCACCTCCAGAAATGTTTTATGTCTGATATGGTTCGTCCACACAAAAAAGTTCAGATGCTGGTTGAAATGACATCGACTCCTCCCTATCTTCTCCTCGTCACTACATATGGTTCCTTTCTGTTTAAACACTGGGCACAAGATGTCTCCACCTCCTCCCTAGTGTCCATTCTCAGCGTACAGTATGTGCATGAGGGTTTTCCACATCACACTTGTCTAAGTTGCATACTGGACCGTGACTAGCTTTCAAACTAGTTGAGATGTCACAAAGTCATGCTTCATGTACACGTCTTCAACTCAAATTTAATTGTCTCATAGCCTACTATGCTCATTTTCTCGTTCCCTTTTCTCATACTGTCTCTTTTAGTAACGGCACTTTCTAATTCGATTCCTTTCGTCAAGTCATCTGATTAGAAATACTTCTGCTTCATTAAAGAGCAATAGTAAATAAACAAAAGACAAAATAGGACAGGTCTGTTAAAATGAACTTCTAATTAGTTTACACATTTTTATTGTTTAAATTACCTACAATGATATTATCTGTCAAAACAAAATCCACTTAGTGCCATATATAAGGCCCTGTTTAGACGAAGACGAACGAAAAAGGAAACACAAAAGTGGCATTGCGTTCTCACTTTTTTTCCCCGCGTTTAGACAAGCGTCACTAGGGGGAAATCTGCATGCATACGGTGATGCAAAAAATCCGATGTAGTATGCACGTCAGTTGGCAAGGTGGGGCTGTGAAGAACTGCCACACAACACCACCAAGAGCTTGCGCATGCGTAGAACTTCCTTCTACTTCTCTCCCAAATAGCGGAGAAGCAGGATGCCGTACAGTGTGACAGGCATCTGCAGCACGGTCTGCAGCCTCCCACCGCCTCGGCTCCCACCCAGGACACTTGAACGTCCCACTGATGGAAATAGTCCTACATGTTTGTTGTTGTTTACTTGTACTCAGCACATGGATGTTACGCAAACATGTGTGCGACGTGAGCCAGCGTGAGCAGATCAGAGCACACTTTTGTGTTTTTACCCCTTTACACGGAAACACAACAGTGGAGCGTTATTAAGATTTCCACTCTGGAGGGTGGTTTCCCTATTTTGTGTTTTTAAGCCCCAAAAACGCTGTTGCCATCTAAATGAAAGGCACATCTGATCAAATATTCTGTCATTTTCACCCGGGAGTGTTGTCGTGTAAACAGGGCCTAAGTCCACGGGTCTTATTTTTGTTGAGCAGAGCTCCACCGGTGTCATATCATCTGCATGTTCTGCCCAGCTGCAGAAATGCAGGGGGTTGAAAGTTGAGTGTTGTTTCCTTGTATTGTCGTTACTTTATGTCAGGTGTATTCCGTGGTGACTGCATAAACAGGATGCTTTCTGCTGAGCTGCTGGGGCGGCAGTAGCTCAGTCCATAGGTGACTTGGCTGGGAACCGTAGGCTGGTTCAAGTCCCCGTGTGGACCATGTATGGAGCGTGAACTGGTGGCTGGAGAGGTGCCAGTTCATCTCCTGGGCACTGTCGAGGTGCTGTTGAGCAAGGCACCGAACCCCCAACGGCTCCTGGCGCTGGTCACTGGCATCCCCCTCGCTCTAACATCTCTCCTTAATTGCATGTATATAGGTCCACTTTGTGCATGTGTGTGTATTTCGGGCCTGTATGTGTAACATGTATAATAATAAGAGTGAAAAAATTCAATTTCCCCGTGTGGGATAAATAAAGTAATTCTTCTTCTTCTGAAGCATTGCCGTGGTACTAGTTCAGTTTTACAATAGACACACTGTACAGAGTTTTCGTTTTGTTTCAGCTTGAAATGATTTGAAAGTTTTTCTCTGGCCTGTATATTATCTTCGTCCCTCACTATTTTATCTCTCTTACTCGACTTTGTAATCGACGCCATCATGTCTTCACAACTTGTGTCCACAGCATAAGCCTGCTGTGCGCCTGTAATAATCTTCCACGCAGTTAGTTGCTGCATTTTATGGAACTGCTGTATAGTTCCATAAAATGAATTAAACAAACTCATCAAACAAGCTTTTAAGTTATCGGGTTACTCGAGTTTCTCAAGGAATTGCTTCAGCCCTTCTCTCTACCTATATAAATTATTGTTGTGACATCACTACTGTATGGAAGTCAACTCATTTAAAGGTTGTTTTCTCAGTTTTTACACTATAGGACCTTCAAGACGAGCACAGAGACACTTTCCCCTTCAGCAGAGGAATGTAAAAACATCTTTCTAGTGTCAAACTCTGCACGTACATCATTCTGCACAGTGAAGGTTAAAAATGTCCAAGTGAAGTAACAATAAGCTAAACACATTTTTGAGTAGAGGTGACAGTAATCTTTGCATGCAAAAGTAGCCAGAGAATGAGATTGAAAAATTATGTGTACACCACAAAGTACAACCACAAAACTCACAACAACAGTTGAATCAAGTCTAACAAATATTATACACTTCAAGGGCTTTCTCGGGGTTATTCAACGGCTTAGGTGCAAATGACATCCTGTACTAATTTGCATATATGTGACATCATCACACATTCATTTTGCATAAAGCTTAGTGGTTGTGTCAGTTGCAGTGGGGCAGGGATAACGTAAAGCCAAATAATAATTGGCCAAATAATCACAAACTCACTACATGGATATGTTATAGCCCAGTAATTCCCAACCAGAGGTGTGTGTACCCCAGGGGCTACTTCTGCTGTTTCCAGGGGGTACTTGGAAAGTTTGTGGAGCAACTCAACTAATTTGAAAAAACAGAAATTCTGAGTTGATTAAAATAATATATCAGCAACACTACATTGCAGTTATGTAAGAGCGTGAAAACGAGTTAGCAAGTGAGCACACAAGGAAGTTTGAGAATGAATGTAGTCTCGTACATGAACTCCTGTGAGGAGTGGCATCCCCCTGCATGCGCACAGAGCAAGAGGAGATGGAGAGACCACTCGCTGTTCACAGAAGGCAACGAGCAGATGCCCGTCCTGTGTGTTGGCTCATACGCTCTTCACATTGCTTTTAATCTTCAGAAGCAACACAAAAACGCTTGCAACTGTGCCTAAGCTGTGTAATGGCAGGGAAAACCCTGTCTTCACTAACTGCAGGGCTACTGTGTGTTTGATTCTGTTGTGTTGTTATTTCTCGTGCATTGTCATGTTATTTTATTCATCCCCTGTGTTTGCACATCATGGATCTCCGTGTCATCAGTCAGCCCTGGTTTGGGTGTTAAATCTCTCTCTGACAAAAGCACTGACACTCATTGCCCATTAGGCTCTGACTCTAGTATTACTCCAGCAGGTTGTGCAGCCGGTAGTGTATTTTGTGGTATCAGGGGAGGGAGCAGTTGCGTGAGCGGGCCTTCTCAGTGACGGCTGATTGAACACAGAGAAGAAGAGGAGGGAGATCTCCTGCTGGGTCAGAGCTGCATCGATGCGGTCTGTCATCGCAGGTTAGAGCACGTCATTGCGGACCCTCCTCCTGCTCCTCCTCCGAGTCTCACCACTGTAGTCGGGAAGGCAGGCAGACTGTCAGGGCTTTGACACAACTGCCCTACTCCCTGCTGAACTGACTGCTCAGCCCCCCGCATCGTCTATACCCCTCTATTTTCTCCTCCACCCACTCATCTCAAGCACATGTCCACAACCCAATTTACCCACTGCGCTCCTCAGTGAGCACTGGTGCAGCGGGCAGTAGCAAAAGAGCTGATGGGGTAAGGCTGCATAGACAGACAGTAGGGGAAAGAAAGACAGAAAGAAAGGGGAGACGGGAGATCAAAGAGGAAGAGCGAAAGGAAAGACTGGAGGACTGGAACGGTCACAGTGGATGGAATTTGGGAGAAAATGAAAAAATACAATGGGAGGAGAGTGCAAAACTGAAAATAAGAAAGCATGAGTGATAGCTGTGTCCCCGGAGACAAATGGAGGAATAGGCGTCGACTACAGTAAAGATAAAGATAAAGCCCCATTAACTGCTGCTTCCAGCTGCTTTCCCAGGCTCTGCCACCACATGACTCTCCCTTGATGTTTGTTTATCTTTCTTATTATTTATTCCTCTAATTGCTGCGTCCCTGCTGTCTAAAACAGGCAGTCCTCACATCATTAAATACACAGGGCCACCATGACTTCACAGACGGACTGAGAGGAGAATGGACGCAGAAACACAGACAGGCTGACAACCACTGTATAAGACTATTAGATAATTACTACAGCACGTTGGTGAGATGCAAAACACATTGTGAGCATGCAGATATGTAGAAAGCGCATTACACATGTACCAATTCTGTCTCCCGTATCCTGCTAAATTGTTTTGCCTGTTATGTTTAGGAGTAAACATAATTACTGGCTGGATTATGCTCACCGACAACGTTTTTCGACATTCACACAGACATCACAGGGAGGTGGTCGGGGAACATATTCGAGGTTTATGATACTAGAGAACGGGATTCACATCTTGCATATGGTTAGGTTGAGATTACAGAAACACTTCGATAGGACAATATCATAGTTTTGGTTATATCGAAAAAGTACACATCCTCTCTCGAGTCACTATTGATATTTTTAAAAAGACAACCACACTCTTTCTCTAACCTCAAAGTGCTTTGAGTTAACTAAAAAAAACAACATGAGAATCCTGCAGTAGATGTCTCAAGTGAATATTGTATTGCAAGAGTAGGTATGGTGGAAAAACAAATGATGAATGATGAAGTGATGTTAAGTGAGCATTTCAATGTTTCGCAGCTTTAGAGATGTTCATTAAAACAGATGCTCATTGCGTTGTTAAAACATAATGCAGCATTATCATTCATTCATTCATTCATCTTCAACCGCTTATCCCCGGTGTCGCGGGGGGTGCTGGAGCCGATCCCAGCTGACATTGGGCGTGAGGCGGGGTCCACCCTGGACAGGACGCCAGTCTATCGCAGGGCACGTAGAGACGTACATAGACAGACAACCATTCACACCTACGGGCAATTTTAGAGTCATCAATGAACCTAACACGTGCATGTCTTTGGATTGTGGGAGGAAACCGGAGAACCCGGAGAAAACCCACGCAGACAAGGGGAGAACATGCAAACTCCAAACAGAAAGGCCCAGGCAGGGATGCGAACCTGGAACCTTCTTGCTGTGAGGCGACAGTGCTAGCCACTACACCAACATATGCAGTATGTTAATATATCTTTGTAGTAAATCAGCCAAGTAGCTATAGTCTTTCTTTCAGTATTAACATTTTGTGACAGCAATTTACTTTTATATTCTGCCTCTATTTAGTTTTCACTGTAAGCGGCTGGGTCCGCCTTTCCCACGAGGGATGCAAATTTTCCATGTGCACACAAGGGGCCAGATACATAAAACTCTGTAGAGTCATGTCTAAAACTGTGTGTGCGAAAAGACAGAAATATGCATTTAGGCATTCTTTTCATTGAATGTATACAGCCGCACGTACGCCTGATTCTGTTTTAAAAATCGTAATCATTGTGGAAATGGGAACGTAACTCATTTCCACAATCAAGTTACCCAGAAATGATTATAGAGACTAGGGCTGGGGCGATATGTTAACATTTTCTAATGACCACTGTCCGCTCATCAACCGCTGATTACCAATATATCCATGCAGGTGTGCAGCTGCAGCGCCATTTATACATCTGGCCAAAAGAATTCACAAAGCGACTGCAGGCATTGGGAGCGATATCGAAGATTAAAGCAAGTGTGGGACAATATTACTGGGTACCTAATTTATTCCACTGTATTCAAACAGCATGACACAATGGATCCTGGTGTTATTTTTTGGTGGCATTATAAGATGGAGCCCCTCAAAGCATGTTTGCTACCCCTAGTGGTCGATACACGTTGTTCATTTTGACCCACCCTGTATTATAAAAACTTTTTAGCCATTAACTCTGGCCAAATTAGCCAGGACTGAAATCCTCACTAGTATAACTTGAATGCAACATAATAGACAGTCCGACAAGTCCTCCAAATTAATCACCAAAATGATTTGTTCGTCCACACTGTTCTGACCCGGCTCATGGGGAAAAGGGAAGCAACATCAACCAGAATGTTTTTGGTAAAATAACAAATTATTTATTTGCAGGATTCAAAAAAAAGGACAGGGAAAAAGGGCATGTTGGATGCTGCTCAACTCAAAGAAATAAAAATATAACTTAAAGAGGAGTCTCCAAAGTGAGAGATAACTACTAGCCACTGCCAAAAATAATTACTCAATGTCAACCATAATCAGAAAATACAAAATAAGCAACACCCTCTCAAACCTAGCGTCTCTAACATCAAGATACTACAAATCACAGCGAGGGCAACTATTTAAGCAGAGGGACGGTCTGGAAGGTGGTAGCTGGTTGGAGGAGATTGCCAGACGCCGCACCAATCAAATCACCGGCAGAACCAGGAAGTAGGCAGGTCTCGTGCCAGCCAATCCTCGGCAAGGGATCCCACATCCTGCTTAGCATAGATGCACAACACAGATACTGGAGGAGGCCGTAACACACACACACACTCAAGAACAACACATTAGGGTTAGGGCGAGAACCTGTTTTGGGTTGGTTAAGGTCAGCAGAGCTGTCAGTAGGGTCCCAGTGGTAAGTCTGATGTTTTGCTTTTTTGTGACCCTATAATAACGTCGCCCGACTTCCTCCTTTGCTCCCAACGTGTCGTGAGTCGTCATTTCTACGGCTTCTAAAGAGCTTTGCAGCTTGAACATGAACATAAGGGTTTTTTTGCCCATTTGCTGGAACGAATGATACTCCCATTTTTCTTGGGAGGACAGTCTTCGACAGACTGATAAACAGAAGTATTGACCCATAATTACACCAGCTAATTAAAACACCACCTTATGTGTGTGGTTTCTAATGTAGACTAGAATACATTTGAATCACTTATTTCCATCTGCTCCTAGACTCTCTTTCTCTTGCCCTTCTTTGTCTTTTCCTCCACTCACCTTCTCTAATTTCATCTCTCCTCTCTCTGAGTAAATAGACAGGGTTGTGATGGATCCAGCTGTCCCGTCTTAACTTCCTTCAGCACAGAGCTGCTACTCCCACTTTGATGACTTTGCAGTGAAGGCAGACATCTTGCACATTAACATATGATTGTGCCCATGTATTATTTGTGTGTGGAGGGAACGAAGGAGGGGGATTGGGAGAAATCCCAGTGCAAGCTGTCATCCGAAAGAGAGAGAGCTTAAGAGACAAGGCACTTGAAAAGTCAGAGTGTCACATCATTCATGCGGAAGGAGTGCACGGCTGGAAGTACTCCTGGTCTTCCCGGTCTGTACAATGAGTCAGAAAAGCAGGTCAAGGGGATCCACAAAGTGTCCACAAAGTTTCAACCACCAGGACTCAAAATGTTGCTTTAATGATTAAGTAAGCAGAGGATTGAGATAATAGTCAGATGGCAGTGACATTTTAGTAAAGGTAAATTCATGGATCGAGACTCATCTGCTTATGCAGGCTTTAACCTCAACTATCAACTGTCAAGATAACTGACAAAGGGAGGCCATTTCCTCTTGTATAGGCCATTAGGCATACAAGACGCATACTGCACAGCAGCATACCTAGAAAATCACTCTCTTCAGTATTGATTTTTAACTACAACTTCTAGATCCTGCACCCAGTAGTGCTTCCACTTTTAAGATGAGACAGATGAGATATATCAACGAAGAAGCAGGAGACGGGAAGCTGTGATATGTTCGTTGCTGTCAGTCACTCAGTCCAGGCATTAGTCACCGTACCTCTGCTTCTCTGATCTGTTGTCTGTCAGCGCCACTCGCGGACGAATGCATCCCAATAACACAAAGCAGGAACACACACCTGTCTCATTTCACACACGCCCGCTCTCCCTCTCTTTCCATGAAAAAGAGATGTTCAATTTCCCTCCTCGCTAAGTGGACAGCTCGTGTCCTTCGGAAAGCATGCAGGAAACAAGGCCTTGTCGAAGGATGGATTCTCCCTGGCACGTCCTGTCAGCTCGTCCAGGTGATCAGAGAGAAACTTGGGTAATTTATAGGAAGCAACAATGAAATGTGAGACACAACTCACCATGATCGACTGTCTCCATTTATTTTTTCTGTGGAGCTTACCGTGTGTTTCTAAGTTTGCGTCATCGTTGCTCTGTATGTAAAGTAATGCCATGAAACTCGAATCGAGGTTGTTAGGCCGACACTGTAAACCACAAAAAAAAAAAGCTGATGAGAAAGCGCAGATTAGTGTGAGGAAGGAAGATTGAAGTAGTCATCTTGCCAGAATACTGGGGCTATTCTTTGAATATTTGATGCAGACGGATAGCTGTTCACTCTAGTGGAACAAACTGGATTGGAGTCCAGTCGCTCATCTGGAAAAGGCTGTAATTTAAAGTTGTGGCTGCCGAATGTTCTTAAGATCCTCATTTCCTTCCCAGCAGAACTCCAACCTCTGGATCAGTCCACCTGTGCCCTGCCCTCTACCGAGGTCGCACTGTGCACATTCGTATGCACACATTATGAATGCATGCACACACACTCAGGCACTTGAATGTCACAGACAGTAATTGTAAACAACAATTTGCTCCGAAATAGCAGTTTTGGAAACAGAGTGGGTAAATAGATTACCAACTATCTTGGACCTACAATAATTTATATTTAAAATTTGGAGCGTGGTTTCTTTTAGTCAACCCTCTCCATATCCTCCCATGCTTCAGAATTATTCAGAAAGAAAAGCAACAAGCAATACTTCCTCTTTAAACTGAAGACTCCTCTGTTGTAGGGCTGAAACAATCACTCAAGTAACTCGAGTTACTAGATTACAAAAAATTTGTTTACTTCCTGTCTCGTGCGTTAGGCAGCCTGCTCAGCGCAGGGATCACTGTTCCACACGGACTGGTTTTGCGGATACACACAGCTACATCTGGATTTCGGTTGACGCGATAACGGAGGGTGAGGAAAAAAGAAAGAAAAAAGGCAGAGAATGTCCAAAGTTTGGGATCATTCCACAATGTCATTGACGATTCAGCATCTGAGCCGAAAGCATCCCGCTGTTAACGCCACTTCACCGAGCGCCACTGTTTCAGTTTAACAAGTGACCCGTTCTGGCGAGTAGTGACTGCAGATGTTAAAAACAGGAAGAGATTGTGTAACTCTCCTTGTGAATCCTTTTATGTTTAATCTTTCATGAATTCAAATTAACATTACGCACCTGATCAACCTTAGTTTAGTGTTTTATAGTAGTCATGTGTGAGTAAACGTTTTGTAAGTTGCTAGCAAGTTACTCTTTCTGTTTATATCTATCTCTAATTCATTTTCTTAATACATCTATTTGTCTTTGAAACCTGTTTGAGTAAACACGTGTGTCACGTAGGATTGTATGCACCACTTTGAATTGTTTAAATAGTAAACTTATTCATGGTAAATTGCGAGAGTGTTGCCTACAACACACACACATATTTTAATGCTATTACTCGATTAATCTATGGAATAATCGGTAGAATACTCGATTACAAAAAGATTCAATAGCTGCAGCCGTACTCTACTGCTACACAAGACACCGTCTGTATGAGACCCTGCCGCGGCCATATTAGATGCTCAGGTCTCCAGATCGAAGCGCGACAAAGTCTGTGTAGGGAAGAGGTTGGGCTGGTGAATGAAACAAACACAGGACTTTCACACACACTCTTTCCCTAACCCTAACCAAGTACTTTTGTTTGAATTCACATTACAAATATCATGTAATAACATTCAGTTGGGGCTTCAACTAATGATTATTCAGTCATTTAATCGGCGGATTACTCTATTAAGTACTCCATAAATTGTTTCTCATATAAATTGTCAGAAATAGTGAAAAGTGCCCAATATCATAAGAGCTGAAAGTGACATCTATGAATTTCTTGATGTTTCTGATGAACAAAACTCAAAGATCACGATGATATAGACATGCAGCAAACTGTTACATTTGAGGAGCTGGTCCTTGAGAATTTTTGATGTCCTTACTTGAAAAATGATGATATATGTTAATCGACCACTTGATGAATCAATGAATAGTTTTAGCTTGATCTTCGGCTTTCCTCAGGACTTTTCACAACTTGTAAAAACAGTTTGATTCCTTTTTGATGCTGTAGTCAGTGAAAGTGTAGACACAGTCATCAAGCTGCAGGTGAAATCAAATGACACGGTGCAGTTAGTACAGTTGCCAGTCCATCTGATTCTAACGAACATCAACATAGACATGGATGCTGCTGTGCCAGAGACTTCTGAGAGAAAATGGATTTTGAAACCAAATAAAATACTAACTGATATTTTTTATTTATATAAATGTAATTTTAGCCAAAACATCTTGATGGAAAACAAGATTGTGGTTGCAAGTGTATTTCAACTGTCATTTCTGCTTTCTGCCACATTTTACTGATGCATGTATACACCCATTATACCAAACATAAGGTATAAACACACACCTACACAGTGTTTCTCTCTTTGAAAGATGTACAGTGTCATTATAGTGTCTGCTCAGTGCCTTACGTACCTTAATACTACAATCTTAATCTTGTTTAATCTTGTTTTACATTACAAGATTAAACAACACACTACTCTAATGCAATTCCCTGACAATAGATGTACAATGTTCCGTCTCTGCATTAGAACTTTAACACTGACTCGCATTATCTTTTTATTGTCCTTTGTGTAAAAATGTGACATGATTAACACTTAGAACCAGTGTGTGATTACAACTTTCACTTTTTGCCTTACATCAGCTGTGCATTTGTCTTTTTTTAAAGGTGTAAGTGTAACCTCCATGCCTCCCAGTGCCTGCTGCAGGATGGGAACCTCCAGTGCCAGTGTGAACACAACACCACCGGCCAGGATTGCCAGCGCTGCAGGAAGGGCTTCAAAGCCAAATCCTGGAAGGCTGGTTCCTACCTGCCAACACCCAATGGATCCCCCAACGCCTGTACGTAACTAAAACAGGCTTCTGTTCCTATTGTGTTGATCCAACTCATCAATCTGAAACAGTTAGATAACAATACTGCTGACTTTGTACATACATATGTAAGGTGCAACACTCTAATATGTTAATGTAACAAACCTACGGAAAGGGGATATGTTCCAGGAGGAGCCTAGATCTGCTGCAGATTTAGAATGATTCTGCATTTAAAGGAAACGTTCAAGACCCCACCATGGTGCGGTATTAGAAATGTTTTAGTTTGAAATAACCAAGGGGTGCGGGAAAGGGGGTTGAGGGATGATAGGGGTCGAAAGGGGAGGGATGAAGGAGGTCGAAAGGGGAGGGATGATGGGGGTCAAAAGGGGATGGATGATACGGTTGAACTGGGTCCAAGTGTGGCTGTGCGTAAGGAACCCGGGAAGCTCGGCTCAGGAGGGGTTACGCCGTCATGGTGCGCTGGTCCATTAACCCCCAAAAGAAAGTAATTTTCAACAGGTTGAATGGGCTGTACGGATGTCGTTTAGATGACTGTGGATGTAGCTGTGGTAGGCTTGGGAAAGACCAGCGCCCGAGAATGTTGATGGTGTGTTCTGGTACCCCTTGCCTGGATGCAGTGGATGCAGCCCCTATAGGAAATGAGTGGCCGGAGTATCGTTCTGGAGTAATCCCTGATTTAGACAGGATTTGGCGGAGGTGAAGGTGGAACCAGGAGCGTGGTGCGACTTGGCCGGTTTCTGTGATGAAAAGCGGGTCTTGTGGAGAGGCGTGGTTGGACATTCTCTGGTTTATGTAGGTGAGGATGGGTTCAAAGGGGCGTAGGGGAGAATTGAAAAAGAAAAGGTAAATTGGGTGAGAAATGCCATACTGGTCGGTTTGTTTCTTTTGAGGTTGAATTTGAGGGTATCAGGGGATGGAGATGTCGTTCAGGCTTGCATGCAGCGATGGGTTGTAGACGGTTGAAGAAGTGGTGAATTCTGAACATCTGAGGAACCCGATGAATGCTAGCAGGAACATGGATTGGAGGGTTGAGTCAACAGAGGGCGAAGAGTATCCGGCGTGGAGGGTCTGAATACAGCGAAAGAGGAGGTCGGCTGTCAGGGGTGAGCGTTTTGGAGTGAGATGGGGTTCTGATTTTCGTAGGCCTTTGATCAACATATTAACGTGCAGATGTGAAATGGAAGGGGCTGGAGCTCCGGTGAGCGGTTGGATGAAAAAGTTGATGCCCCTAAGGTAGACCTGGATGGCAGAAGTTCTTATATTTAGGATTAAGTGGCCGTGGGTAATGAAGCTGGTTATTGATACATTGTCGATGGAAGGGAAGAGTAAGTTTTGCATGTTATGGAAAGATCCGAAGTTGCACCATCCTGTATAATCACCAGAAGATCCAGTCAGTCGAAGACTATCATAGCACGAAAGGGAGCTGCAAGCCCATGGCCGGCCCGTGGGGGGTGTCCGAGAGAAGTCAGGAAGAGCAGCCTCCCAGGAAGGACTGCAGCGGCGGCGGCCCCGGTGAGGTAGCGGAGGTGAGGGTGATGCAGAGCTGGAGCCGCTGGATGCTGAGTACTGGACGGAGCCGCCCGCGGGACTCAAACGGTGGATGCCAGGAGGGACTTGTGGGAACAGAAAAACATTGGGGTCATGGGGAAGGAATGGGGGAGGGATGGGGGGAACAGAGACAGCACAAGAAGAAGCACCCCTACTGAGAGATGAGAGAAATATGTGCCTCTGACTACTGAAAAACTCTGATGGTCATGACACAGAAGACAATGGAAACTCTCACAGTGACAATTATTTCCGTTCACATTGTCTTTGCACCAATGCAATTATTTTTCCATCTTTCTAATCAGGGTTGATGGATCGTGACATTTCAAAGCTGATATACATGCAGTTATTTTAAACTCCACTCTGATGTTTAGGTTTTGTCATCATTCTGGGGTCCTGAAAGAAAAGCAAGATCAAGGGAACAAGTTGAAAAGAAAGGAGCAGTTGAGAGAAGGCGGTGGGGAGACTCAGGTCTCTGAGTTGTTGTCACCTCAGTGCAGAGAGCAGAGCAGAACTGTCTAACATTGGGGGAGTGTGTGTGTGTGTGTGGGGGGGAAATCCTCTTGGAGAGTGGAGCCAGCTACAGTAGCTTGCTATGATAAAATAATAATCTAGGGCAGCCCCTCCCTAGATTTCTCCTTTCAAACACATGGACACACTCACATGTAGAAAGAAGCACAGGCAGATACACACTCACACCTGTACCTGCACACACACTGGAGAGAATGGCTCTATTGTCAATCCTTTTTTTTTTTTTTTTTTTTTTTTAAATAATACCGTTGTTTCCAACACAGTTCTAACGGTACTGACACACACCTTCAGAGCCCATCACCACCCTTTTAAACTACCGGATCCCATTAGTGGGATTTAAAAATTAAAGTGTTTGCAACTTGCTTGGTTGGAAAACTACACAAAACGGCCATGGCTCACGAAACAGTTTGGTGTCTGCAGACTGCATTATGCACGCTGAGCTAAGATAACTATAGATACAGTACAATCTGAGAAAACATGCTGGAAAGGCATAACGTTTTGATCCAAGCGTACCAGAGCTCTCTTACATATATATATATATATATATACATATATGATGAGGACCTCTGCATGTGAGGATTTGGGGGAAGAGTAACAGGTTAAATTAGGGAGGATGGGGGAGGCTGTGCAGGCCTTGTAATTACTTGAGGACATCGAGAGGTGGTCCACAACAGAACAGCTCTTAAGCTCCCTCTACCACCTGAGTCTGATGAATGAGGCAGAGTCAAGTCTTTAGGCAAATTGAATGCATAAATAAACAAGCTCTCATCTACTCTCCTGTTTCTTATTCTCTTTCAGGTACAATTGCTGGTTCCCCCTCCGGTTCTAGTAAGTAATAATGCAAAGCAGGGGAGTTGGTACTCCACTCTCTCTCTCTCTCTCTTCCTGTATTTTCTCTCTTTTTTTGTTGCATTTGTTTTTGTTATGTATGTTTTAACCCCATACATTGTTTCCTGCACGTCTCCTAAAGTATCCCTCTCCCCTGTGATGTTCAGCTGGCTTGTTTCTCGTCTTCTGCGTCTCCTCTCTCTGTGCTTCATTATTAATAGGCCTCTCTGTCGCCATGTCCTTTCATCACAGCACATCACACTAACCTGCGCAGGAGGAATTCTTCCACAGTTCTGCTTTTCTTATTTAGACTAAAGACAGCGCTGCGGATGGATTGGGAAAAAAAAGGGGGGGGTGAGAGAAGGTAGGGTGAGAATGGGCGGTGGATGGAGCAGCAAAGGGAGCCGAGAGAGAAAAGAGACAGAGAGAGAAATGGGAGAAGGATGTGGGCATATGTTAGTGTGTTGTAATGCAGTGTGATTCCGGGTGAGGAGCTCAGGGAGGCAAGAATAAAAGGGAATTTGATTAGGGATTCTCTCTGTGGAGAGGCTCTCAGCCTCCGAGCTGTTAGACAGAAACGATCGGCAAAGTGGCAACATCAACCCTGACAGCACTGGGCTGTTCTCCACATAGCCGGACAGTAAAAGGCTGATGCATGGATAGACTGAGCAATTGGACTGCACTGCAGAGGTCTGCTTTTAAAAGGTCTCCTCTCACAATAAGATATAATGGGTATGATTTAACAAAGAAGAATGATGCTTGCTAATGGGCTGACAATGAGTTTAGTGGCTCAGTTTCAGGTTCCCACATATTGAGTTTCTGTTTGTTAATCAACATTTGTACCTGTGTTGCTGAATAGCCACAACCTCATCTATGACATTCACTGCTCCTGAAGGTGAGACAGAGGGTGGAGCTAAAGCTGAATCTGGGGCTAAATCTGAAGGTGAAGGTGAAACACAGAGTGAACCTGAAGGTGAGAGTGGACCCAAGGGTGAGGCAGAGAGCTCCACAACTGTCTCAGAAGCTGAAAGCCTCCCAGCTCTTACCCACGAGCCCTCTGGAGCCCCTCGGGAAGGTGCGGAAATGTACATTAGCCATAGCAAGAGGTATTTGACAGCTAGTAGTGACTAGTTACTTTGTAGATACACATATTCCATACCACACACACTGCAGAAATCTCCGTAACTGGAAGTCTGATTTCCTCAAAGTGAAAACATCTGCCATTGCAGAGACATGATTTCAATAGATGTCAATTGGATTTAAGGATGAGGATACCGTTTCCCCTTATTCTGTCTTCCTTCAATATTCTCACACTTCCTCAACATATAGTTTGACACAGTGGGGGATGCAGAGCGTTGGATGAGAAGATTGATATCACTCTCCCGTCTGTCCGTCAAATCTGAAACTACAGCCAGCAGCTGTTTAGTTTAGTTTAGCACAGAAACTGGAAACTTCTTATTTGACTGACAGATAGGAAAGTGGCACCAAACCTCTTTGTTACCATCAACATCTCCGCCAGAAAGCGAATAAGAGTATTTCCTAAAATGTCAAATTATTCATTTAATAAGTTGAGTCGAGTTCAAGCTTATTTTATTGATTTCTGTAATAAACACGGTAGAATAATCTAACTACAATGGCAATAAAATGCTGCTTACAGATGAATGCATAAATAATAACGATCCAATTGTTTACAATATATAAACACTACAAATCATCTGCCATGTTGGTGACATTGCTAATTGAAATTAGCTAGAGTTGTGCATTACAATATTATTACTTTTACTTGAGTAAAGGCTCTAAATATTCTTCCACCACTGGCCACAGCTGGTCAAATGACAGAGTAGCAGATTACTGGAGACTAACCGTTCACTTGTGACAAAGCAAACATTCGTGCCTGTGGTTGTGCTTATAGACGCTGACTAGCAGTGTGTTTGTGTCTGCGTATGTATCATACATAATTCATCATGCAACTTACTGGAGGTCTTAAGCTGCACATAAGCTGTTTCCCTGGTCGTATATATCGCTGACGTTAATGCCAGACGTGGGATTGTCCCGTCCTGAGAGCGTAGGCGTCATGGACATTTAGACTTTATTTGTTCTGACTGACTGATTTAAAGCAACCCAAGATGGATGTGAACAGATTCTGTCAGTCCCTTGAATGTACAGTAAAGTGGACCTCAAAGCACGGCCCTGTGCTAAATTTAAACCTGCCATCTTGGTAGGCAGCGGACCTCTCATGTTCCACCAGAAAAGCACTTAGGACGTAGGAGGAGCTGGGATTTCGGCACCGCTGTGATGTCGTCAGACTTTATCCTTTTCTTTTTTTTTGTCTCAAGGAAATCCATTAAGAGCGTTTGTTGAACAGCACAGCACTTTTGTTGTTTGGCTGACATCGGTAGGGAAGTCAAAGAATTCACCGATAAGCTGACAGAAGCTCTAACGTTGTAAAAACAGAGTTACAGTCCCAAGCTTTTTTTAAAGCCCGCTGTGAAGGACACAGAAAACCACATGTAAAGAGATTTTTTTAACGGTTACAGTCATAATGTGATCATATAAATTATATTGTTTTGTCCGACCAACAGTCCAAAACCCAAAAACGATCATAGAAAACTAAGAAAAACTGGACAAAATCACATTTGAGGAAACTAGTAAACTATTTGCATACAAAAATATACAATTTATTTCCTGTCAATCGATGAAGGGATTAATCGAATGATTATTGCAGCTTTAATCTGTTTAATTTAAAGTGCTATATTAAATATAAGCTGCATCTTTTTTGGACAAAAGTACACTTCATTCATAGAATCACTTCCTTTTAGAAAATAAAATCCACAAAATAGGCCTATGTATAATTAATTCACGCAATTGCAACCTATCAAATTTTAAAAACAGTACAGACAGCAACAACTCAGTTGAACTTCTGGGACACCAGATAGAAAGTTCTGACCTCTGTAGTATTCCTAAGTATGCCTTTTTTTTATCCCAGGTGTAAAGAGGTGTATGCTTGAACCTGACCCTGATGTGAGCAAACCCTTGTTATCTGTGTGTGGGAGTGTATGTATGTGTGTGTGTGTGTGTGTGTGTGTGTGTGTGTGTGTGTGTGTGTGTGTGTGTGTGTGTGTGTGTGTGTGTGTGTGTGTGTGTGTGTGTGTGTGTGTGTGTGGTTACGGCGGGCATATGGTGCAGTTCAGTGAAACCCATAAATCATCTTCATCCCCTCCTTTTCCTTCCAGATCTGAGGTCTTAGGTTCTCACACACACACACACACACACACACACACACACACACACACACACACACACACACACACACACACACACACACACACACACACACACACACACACACACACACACACACACACACACACAAATATGCATATAAAGATGGTGTGAGCAATAAATGTTTATAATCTATGTTTTTATTTTTCAGAAGTATAATCATATATCATATGTATTTGTAGAAATTATATTTTTCAGTGTTATTACTTTTTTTAAGAATTTGAAAATGCAAATCCCAGTTTAGGCCTATATTGCGTGATTTTACAGTAAAATCAATGATACGATTTTGAATGTAGTCAGTGCAGCCGAAGCAAACGCCAACATTACTGCAGGACTAATGGGTTGGACAGCATGTCATAGTAGTTGCACCCTTTGTCATCGTGTCCCTGTCCCAGTTAAGTCACCGAGCATGCTCAGATGAGGATTAGGGATCTATTGGCAAGAGAGTCTGATCCACAAAGCCCACAGCCCATTGGTCAGGTGGAATGATGGGCGTTTGGCGAGGGGGGAGGGGAGGTCAGATCAACCAAATCCTGAAACTCAGTCATACATCCACCTATCCAGCCATCATCACCCCATATGACCCCATTTTGCATTCAAAATCAGACCCCAGGGCTGCAGAAGAGCCTGAATACAGAAAAAGGAGATGCATGCAGATAGACAAGGGTTCACAGCCTCACACACACCGGGGATGTACTACACTAGATCAACCAGAGTCCTATCTGTGCACCCTCCTCCTCTCACTCCTGTCTACTGAAATCCTTGAATTTTTATAAAGATTGAACTTGCCCTTAGACTGAGGGAGATTGGATCATGTCTGGAAAATCATGTGACATATTAAAAACATCCATGCTGTCACTCTGTCTGCCACCGTTTGGTGTTCTGGCAAAACGTTAACTGGTCCTGAATCATAATGGCTTCATTAGTGTGGAGTTAAATCAATGTCTAGCACTCCGGTAATAAATGATGAGAATGCTGAGACTGACAGGTGGCATTAAACATTATTGTTATCATTTCTCAGGCTACATTAACGCTAGAGACAAATGATCTCATTATATGCAAATGCATTTTTGTGTAAGACATCTAAAAATGTGTCCAAGCAGGAATAGCAAACTCTGTGTGTGTGTGTGTGTGTGTGTGTGTGTGTGTGTGTGTGTGTGTGTGTGTGTGTGTGTGTGTGTGTGTGTGTGTGTGTGTGTGTGTGTGTGTGTGTGTGTGTGTGTGTGTGTGTGTGTGCGCGTGTGTGTGTGTGTGTGTATGTGTGTGTTTGCGTGTTTGTGTGCGCACCAAAGAGTGCGTTGTGGGACAGCCAGTGAGTCCATCTGTACAGACAGCAAAGGCACATGTCACAGGATTATGTAATGAATCAGATTAAATTGTTGATGCATTGCGTGAGAGAGTGATGGCGCTGTTGTATGGCTGAAAATGACACTAAGACCTTGCCTCTTTCTTTTTTTTTTACCTTTTACTTTCACATGCAGAGTCCAGAGCCTCAAGCGGCTCTGTTTCTTGGGTTGGAAAATCACATTTCAGCTCTCTAAACCCTCAACATTCAGATCTAAGTGAAGGTAGGCCTTTACAAAGTAGAAGTAATAGGTAGTATGAGTGTAATTCAGTTATGATTGCAGTGCGATTACACTAGAATGGAGAACATCACGAGTATGATGGTTAACTTGCTTTTATTGGTGACGTAGATCTTAAAAATCCCCTGCTAGCTCTAGATTAAAGCCTCACAGATCCTGCTTTCTTGTGTGTGGTTGACAGTTTCTCCATCTCTGCTTTCTAACTCTTAAACAAAAAAAATATACTTTAATATGAAGGTGGGCAACTTACTGTCCTCCAGGGCAACAGAATTATTTGAACAAAAGTTTTCCATAGTCATTTTGATGTGGAATAAGTTTTAGGACAAATAAAACACGTTACAAGGCAGAAATGACGTAATTGGTCTTGTTCACGTCATGTTTTAAGGAACAACTGTGGATCAGTGAAGAGATCAGAACGAAGACTTTATCATCAATTATTATCAGACCAGTAAAATGAATTATTCTAGAAATTTTCTTGAATAGAAGGTCAAATTTCTCTGTACAAGGTACATATAATAATGGTGCAACACACTGTTGTGCGCAGCGCATGAACAACAGCCAAACGTCTGAATGTCTCGCATCACAATTATGCAATTTTCTCTCATTAACGTAATGTTGAATAAAAATGTGGCCACCACACCATTTTAGATTCACATTAGTGGAAAACAGTGTGGTGATCAGCCAAGACATCAGAACAGTTTAACTTATACCAGTAGTTCTGTGTATCCAGATGATGTTGTAGTTAGTATATTGCACCCCGGTCATCAGTGATGAAGTCACTGCTGTTGTTAAGGTCCATTATTTCTCATCTCTCGGATTTAAGGATGACAAAAACTGGCAAACACATATGCACATATTCATACACAACGCTGTGAGTGTAAAACAGAGTAATACACTTTGACAAACACTGTGATTTCATTTTACAACCATATTAACAATAGTCACACCTTTAACAGTAACTCGGAAAAAAAAAACAACAACAACACAATCCACAATTTCAGCACTGAAAGGGTTGTGGAACAGCTTTTGAGTTTAGCCTATCTCAGCAGTGTGAAATCACACTTTGTGTTCTCACTTCGGTGTGTGAACGTGCATGCGTGTGTGTGTGTGTGCGTGCGTGAGTGCGTGCGTGTGTGTGTGTCTGCGTGCTTGTATATGTGCACATTTGGAGAAAAAAGAAAGCTAGGCGTTCTTTGGATAAACAATCTGAGGCTGCATATCTTATGCTAATGTGTTAGCCTGCTCATTCCTCATTGCATTTACATTCTCTGTCCTCATGCAACTGATGCAACAGACACGAGAGATCCACCAGCAGAGACCAGAGTTACAAGCAGCTCAACCCCACTAACAGACAATGTGTTACACACCGGGCCTTTGTCTGAGCCTCCACTGGTACCCATGGGAGAATCTGACACACTTCTTGTTACAGCAGAGGTTCACCCTCCTTCAACATCCAATCCGTCAGAGGAGCACCGAGTTTCCCTCACACCAGAGGAGTTCACGGCTTTGGGGACAATCCCCGAACATTCACATCTGCCTCACCCAGTTCCAAAGGAGTCCACGCATCATCTCGCTGTTAATCATCATCATCATCATCAACACCGTACAATCACAATAGAATCTGTCCTGACTCATCTTCACCAAAACACGAGCCTGCACAAAACTGAGGAAAAACATAGTCAGAGGGGAGGTAAGGCACACCCATAGCTCCAGATGACAGTAGATATAGAGTAGAGAAGAGGCTGCCAGAAAAGAGAATAATCTAATTTAGAATCAGGAGATCATTTTCATTTCCAGCCAGTGAGTGTGATGGTTTTTATGGTGTGGAACCGTTCTGAAATGGACAATTTTCAAGAGGTGAAAGCGACTAACATGCTTGTATACACAAGCTTTCATAATCTTATGATGTTCAGCATCATATCGTATGTCAGAGACGCTTATTCAATTTAGCTAGTGGCAATGAAATCCAGTTAATGTGGATGAGTGAGTGAGTGAGCGAGCGAGTGAGTGAGCGAGCGAGTGAGTGAGTGAGTGAGTGAGTGAAAGGCAGCATGAGCACCGGCAGTGGGTGGGTTTGCAAAGAGTTTCAGCTGAAATTGTCTTTGTATTATTCAGAGACTTTGAGAGGATTGTGGGGCATCAGCCACATGATCAGTTACAAAAATATTAAGACGGAACAAGAGAGACAGAATAAGGACTTAGCCCACAACATTCCCCTTAACCTTCACCTCAATTTACTGTGGTAGAAAATACTATGAAATGGAAATGGAGGGGGGGGGGGGGGCATTAATATATGAAGTGTCAAATTATAAATAAAACAATTTTTAAGGTCCCTTCTGTCAGTCAGTGCAGAGCGAGCAGGAACCCCGAAGGCTCTGTCTGCCAGTGTCTGATGTCAGACGGTTCGGGCTGAGCTGATTGAGATTAATGCCAAGAACAGTTCGAATCACTCCTACCCCCAAGGCAGCACGGGTTACTGAGATTAAATGCATTTATGCTCACTGCTGTGCTACATCAGCCGTTTGAAACAACCGTGATTCAGAAGCCTGCTCTTTTTTCCAGTGTGTATGCACGTTTGTGTGCAGCTGTGACAGATGTGTGAGAGAGTAGTAGGTCCAGTGGGGCCAGAGTCGGACATGAGAAGGGGTAGGCAGGGGTTACTTTGATGAGATGTAATGAAGGCATGATGCCAGTTGTGTGAAATGGTCCAGGGTGCTGTGAGAACAGCTGCTGGCGTCCTGTCTCACTGGAGCCCCAGGGAGCGGGAGGGATGAAGGGGAGCGAGTGGGCGGGAGATAGCCTGAAGGGGGATGCTCCGCAGGGGAGCATGATGCTTGCAGGATGCACCCCTCTGAAAAAGAACAACTGGAGATGTACATCGACTGTACAAAAACTCCTCAAAGGGAAACACAGATGGATGCATGAAGCATTGTATTCTCTAGTGGTGTGGTGATCATTAATCCCGCAATGACATTCATGGTGTGGTCGCTTCACGTGATTGGATATTTGTATGTGTAGTCTCAATCACCTCTGTGAGGAAAACTGTGGTATTTTGATGTATTTAATTTTGTCTGTGTTGCGGTAAATGGAAAGGTAAAAGTAAGAAGAAGCTTTATCCATAAACTGAACTAGTTTCCCGTCCCTCAGCCCTGAAAACTTGAAGCAGAGGAGCCTGGGAGTGGCGTAAAGCCCTCAGGAAAAGTGGAACTTACAGGGAAAATAGGGAAGGAAAAGGAAAACTTGAGCAAGAGGCAATTAAAAATGCAGTAAATGTGGAATGTGTGTCCTAGGTTGGCTCTGCTATTGATTTGAGATATTTTGCGAGTGCACCACAGAGAACATTAAATCTAGGGGCAACATGGAGGTACACCCATGAGAAGATGTTACTGTAATACACAACACAGCACATCATCTTATGAATATTCACATTTGGGTTAATACAGTAAAAGAAATAACATGAGTGGCCGATCTTTTCGTATTATAGGTGGGAACAAAGAAACAAGCACATACGGAGAGAGAACAAGTACTATTCAGAAAATTCTATGCCATTTAGATACAAGAAAACGCATGTCATTTCTTTCACACCCAGAGTGAAAGTGTAGTGATGCAGGAGTTTCTCGAGTCTCTCTGACTCCCCCAGCTTTTTCCCAAGCCCAGGGCTGAGCCCCCTGACAGATAGAGAAAAGACGAGAACCGGAAAACAAGGTCTCGGAGAAAGACAGAAAGGGAGAGACAGGCAGACGATATCAGTAATCTTTATCCACTGCAGTACCAATCTAATTATAAAGCTCTTACTGTTCAGGTTGATTGGGAAAGAGCATGTAAAATACCTCCTACAATGTCTGTTCTTGTTGTGTTAATAACGCTTGTGGTGTGTCAGTCTCCCACACGTTTGAGGGACACGTACGTGAGAGTCACGGCCATAAAACATCCTCATCTGAGCTCAGGGAGGAAGGGAAGGAGGAGAAAGAAAGAAAAACTGAAATATATATATATATATATATATATATATATATATATATATATATATATATATATATATATATGTGTGTGTGTGTGTGTGTAGAAGTGGCAATCGGCTTGTGAGTTATATACCATACTCTATTTTTGGCACAGTAAACATGCAGTTGTTAAACTTTTATTATGAGTTAAACTTTGACAGCTCACATTGAAAATGTGGCCCCTAAAAATCGATAACAGCAGAAACCTGTCATAATCAAAAATCATAATTTTGCAACCAATAGTGGTGTCATATTTTAACTGACAGTAGGGTGAAGAATGAATGTCTTGTTCAGGGTGCATTGCTAAGAACAGAGCATATAAAATGTATACCACTGACTGGATACTTTGTCTTGTTATTTTAATGACATTTGTGGTGCATCAGTCCCCAACATGTCTGAGGAACACATACATGAGACTTATAGCCTCAAAACAATAACCTTATCTGGGCACTGGGAAGGTATTTTTTTTGTATGTATTGTAGCTGTTGTAGCTGTCTGTAGTCAATTGTAGTGGTGGAAACGTGGAGCAGATAAACATTCACTGCACAGACGTACAGTAGACTAAAACTTAACTTAGCAACTCACAGCAAAGCATGTTTCCCCTTAAAAAAGTGGAAATAGAAGGGTAATATGCAGATTTGTATTTGTTATTTCAATGACAATTGCGGTGTTTCAGTCTCCGACAACCGAGGGACATGTTCATGAGGCTCATGGCCACAGAACAACAACCTCATCTGGGCACTGGGAGGAAAGAGAGCGTGAGGAGCATAACAAAATAACTGCTGAAAGGAAAGGTGTCTCTTTTATATGTAGTGGAGGCAGCATGTTCTCCCAGATTTACATACTGTAGTTCACTTGTGGTGCAGCAAATATGTGTAAATAAACTCCTTACAAGCTAAACTTTGAAACTCACCCCTGACAACGGAAATCGCTGAAATCAATTTTCTAAGAGGCATAAAGAAGGAAAAGCTTAGAGGACCGGTATCACCTTTAAAGGGACTGTAGTTAAGGTGTATGTGTGGAAATATGCTGTATGCAGTCATGGGTTAAAATGTATCAAACAAAAATCTTATGTCAAGTTTCCAGTTTCCTAAAAGTCTGAGGAACACATACATGAGACTCACAGCCACAAAATAACATGCACATCTGGACATGGGAAGGCTGAAAGAAAATGTATCTATTCTGTATGTAGTGGTAGCAATGTCTTTGAAGATTTATACTAAGAAGTGAACTTCTTTGTACGCAGTACAGTAAACATGCAGCTGTTAAACCTTTAACACAAAATGCATCTAAATTTGACACTTCAGTGACATGATAACCCATTGATGAACTTAAGTTATACGTCAGATTTTAAATTTGGTATTGAGTGACTGAAGCAGATAAGCAAGAAAAAGAAAAGATGAGAGAAAATATGCTAACAAAATGAATATTATGAATTGGCTGTTAAGGTTGCAAAGAAGATGTTTTTCCATGTTATTTCAATAACAATTATGGTGTTTCAGTTTCCCACACATCTGAAGGACAAGAGACTCAAGGCCACGCACATGAGACTCATGGCCACGCACAAGAGACTCATGGCCACGCACAAGAGACTCATGGCCACGCACAAGAGACTCAAGGCCACATACAAGAGACTCATGGCCACGCACAAGAGACTCAAGGCCACATACAAGAGACTCATGGCCATGCACAAGAAACTCATGGCCACATACAAGAGACTCATGGCCACACACATGAGACTAATGGCCAGGTACAAGAGACTCATAGCCACGCACGAGAGACTCATGGCCACGCACAAGAGACTCATGGCCACGCACAAGAGACTCATGGCCACGCACGAGAGACTCATGGCCACGCACAAGAGACTCATGGCCAGGCACAAGAGACTCATGGCCAGGTACGAGAGACTCATAGCCACGCACGAGAGACTCATGGCCACGCACAAGAGACTCATGGCCACATACAAGAGACTCATGGCCACATACAAGAGACTCATGGCCACATACAAGAGACTCATGGCCATGCACAAGAAACTCATGGCCATGCACAAGAAACTCATGGCCACACAAAAGAGACTCATGGCCATATACCAAACACTTATGACCGGACAAAAGAGACTCATGGCCACACAAAAGAGACTCATGTCAACGCACTAGAGACTCATGGCCATGCACAAGAGACTCATGGCCATGCACAAGAGACTCATGGCCACATACAAGAGACTCATGGCCACATACAAGAGACTCATGTCCACGCACAAGAGACTCATGGCCATGCACAAGAGACTCATGGCCACGCACAAGAGACTCATGGCCATGCGCAAGAGACTAATGGCCACGCACAAGAGACTTGTGGCCATGCACAAGAGATTAATGGTCACACACAAGAGACTTGTGGCCATGCACAAGAGACTCATGGCCACGCACAAGAGACTCATGGCCACACACAAGAGACCCATGGCCATGCACAAGAGACTCAGGGCCACATACAAGAGACTCATGGCCACATACAAGAGACTCATGGCCATGCACAAGAGACTCATGGCCAAAAAAAAACAACCTCATCTGAACATAAGCAGAAAATGGAAGAGGAGCATAAAGGTACTTATACATACTTTAGCGATATCTGTGGCTTACTGTACTTAACCTGTAGTAGGGTTGTCACGATACTAGACTTTCAAAGTCGATACCGATACCCAGGAAAATACTCTATAACATTTTCAATACCAAGTGGAGAAAATTACAAAAAGTACAAACAACATCTCTTGTTTGTTTTATTGATTTGTATAGCTCAGGGATTCATGGGGGCATTAAATGATTCCATGAAGGAGGTTAAACCTTGGATTCTGTTGGGTAATAAGTTGTTGTTAGTCAGGTTTCTCCACAGTGTAAACAGGGATCTGGTCCATGCTAATGTATTCAGCTACAGTCTGTTTGTCTTCTGGGTTTCTTGTAACTGAGCTCCATATTATTGCTGCTTATTAAAGAGGGTTGGTATATAAGGCTGCCACTGTTTCTGTCTCATTGCTGGTTGACTTAATGGACACAAAATTGTGTCATCCTATTAAATTACCATCTCTTAACGTTAGACGGGGAGTACTGTTGATGTTAGCTGCTTAGCTCCACCGGTAACATTACTGTTAATTATTAGACATCCTTGTTTACATCCTTAGCCTTTCCCTGGTCGTTAGCCTTGTATAATAAATACTTTCAAATGGTACCTTTGCTTTGTTCATTTCATTAAAACTGGTAGCAAAAGTCCTCCAGCAGCAGCGCTAGCCGTTTTAAGTCATCTCAGTGTCGTTAACTTGATGAACTAGAGCTCAGAGAAACAAGCTGTAGCTTCTGTCTTGTTTTGTCTGCAGCTCTGCTGGGGGACATTACACGTCAACTGGAGGAGACGGAGGCTGCACAGTTGACGGCAAAAGTATAAATACTTTTGCAAGTTAGTACGTAATCCGATACCAATTATGAGTATCGATTTTTTTGACAACCCTAACCTGTAGTGATGTAAATATGCCATAGATGAACTTTTACAAATTTAAATTTGGCAACTGACAGCGAACAAATGGGCCCCTGAAAATTAGAAATGGAAGAGATGTATCTAAATTTGCTTACTGGTTTTGCTTATGTCATTGATGATTATGATGTTTCAGTCCCACACAAGTTCGAGCAACACGTACATGAGAATCATGGCCACAAAACCACAACCTCATCTCAGCACAAGGACAAAAGGGAGGAGGAAGGAAAAGCCGAAAGAAAAGGTATATCTTTTAATATGTAGTGGTAGCAGTCATCTTATAAAATATACCTTATATTTCTGCTTGCTATGTTAGTGATGATTGCGGTGTGTCAGTCTCCCACATGTCTGAGGGACACGCACATGAGCCTCATGGCCACAAAACAACAACCTCACCTGGGCATGACGAGGAAAGGAAGCAAAAAGAAAAAAAAGCTGAAACAGGTATTTTCTTGCATGTAGTGGTACCAAGTATAATGAGTAGTTTGCCTGTAGTGATAGAAATATTCATTCAAAAGGCTACAATGGACAACAATCTTGATTATCATAGTGTTAATTCTAAGGAAATAGATCATATAAAATTTACCTCATGAGAAGTTTTTGCTTGTTATGTCAATGATAATCGTGGCGTTTCAGTTCCCCACACATCTGAGAAACATGGGTATGAGACACATGGCCATATACAAGAGACTCATGGCCACAGACATGACACACATGACCACGTACAGGAGACTCATGGTGTACAAGAGTATCATGGCCACGGACATGAGAGTCATGGCGTTCATGAGACTCATGGCGTACATGAGACTAATTGGTGCACATGAGACTCATGGCCACAGACATGAGACTCATGGTGTACAAGAGACACATAACCACGGACATGAGACTCATGGCGTGCAAGAGACATATGGCCACGGACATTAGACATATGGCCACGGACATTAGACTCATGGCGTTCATGAGACTCATGGCGAACATGAGACTCATGGCGCACATGAGATTTATGGCCACAGACATGAGACTCATAGCGTACAAGAGACACATGGCCATGGACATGAGACTCATGGTGTACAAGAGACACATAAGGAGCATAAAGGTATAGCCTTATTTGTATTGTAGTTAAACTAATGTATGCAGTTTAAAAAAGCCATATGTTTAAGCTAACATAACGGTAACTAGCAAATCATAACCCCAATCCCCCCTTTCGCTGGCTCATTTGCCCCCAACCCCCAAAGCAGTCAACCTAGGAGAAAAACTGTATATTGTAGTGGTTGTAGCTATATGTAGAGGTAAAGATATGCAGCAGATTAACTTTCCCAATGACTTAGATTTGGCAATTTACACAGAAAATTAGACGGCAGAAATGTATCAAAATGTTTGCTTGCTCTGTCAATGAAAAATGTTGTTTGTTAGTCTCTCATAAGCCTAAGGGAAGCATACATGAGACTCGTGGCCACAAAACAACATACTCATCTGGGCACGGAGAGAAAAGGGAGGAGGAAAGAAAAGCTGAAAGGAAAGGTATATATTTTATATGTAGCGGTGGCAATGTTCTTGTAGTTTTATATACTGTAGTTCACCTTTAGTGTAGTAAATATATAGGATATCCACTTTCAGCATCCTTTAAACTAAAATTGCCCCCTGAAAATAGCAAAAATGTGACTTGTGATTTTCTTTTTTTGGTGGGTAGTCTCCCACAAGTCTGAGGGACACACATATGAGACTCATGGACACACACAAGAGACTCATGGACACGGACATGAGACTCATGGACATGGACATGAGACTCATGGACATGCACAACAGACTCATGGAATCAGACAAGAGACTCATGGACACACACATGAGATTCATGGACAAGGACATGAGATTCATGGAAACGGACATGAGACTCATGGACACACACATGAGATTCATGGACACGCACAAGAGTCTCAGGGACAAGGGACTCATGGACACGGAAAAGAGATTCATGGACATGTAAAAGAGATTCATGGAAACGGACATGAGACTCATGGACATACACAGGAGACTCATGGACATGAGACTCATGGACACACTCAAGAGACTCATGGACACGCACAAGAGACTCATGGACATGCACAAGAGACTCATACACACGGACATGAGACTCATGGACATGCACAGGAGACTCATGGACAAGGACATGAGACTCATGGACATGTACAGGAGACTCATGGACACACACAAGAAACTCATGGACATGCACAAGAGACTCATGGACACGCACAAGAGACTCATGGACACGGACAAGAGATTCATGGACACGCACAAGAGACTCATGGACAAGGACATGAGACTCATGGACATGGACAAGAGACTCATGGACACGGACAAGAGACTCATGGACATGAGACTCATGGACATGCACAGGAGACTCATGGACACGGACAAGAGACTCATGGACATGGACATGAGACTCATGGACATGCACAGGAGACTCATGGACAAGGACATGAGACTCACCGACATCGACAAGAGACCCATGGACACGCACAAGTGACTCATGGACACGAACATGAGACTCATGGACACGGACAAGAGATTCATGGACACGGACATGAGACTCATGGACATGCACAGGAGACTCAAGGACAAGGACATGAGACTCATGGACATACACAGGAGACACATGAACACAGACAAGAGACTCACGGACATCGACAAGAGACCCATGGACACGCACAAGTGACTCATGGACACGAACATGAGACTCATGGACACGGACAAGAGATTCATGGACATGCACAGGAGACACGTGGACATGCACAGGAGACTCATGGACACAGACAGGAGACTCATGGACACGGACATGAGACTCATGGACATGCACAAGTGACTCATGGACACGAACATGAGACTCATGGACATGCACAAGTGACTCATGGACACCAACATGAGACTCATGGACACGGACAAGAGACTCATGGACACGGACATGAGACTCATGGACATGCACAGGTGACACATGGACATGGATATGAGACTCATGGAAAAGGACATGAGACTCATGGACACAGACAAGAGACTTATCAACTCGGACATGAGACTCATGGACATACACAGGAGACACGTGAACACAGACAAGAGACTCATCGACACGGACATGAGACTCATGGACATGCACAGGAGACACATGGACATGGACAGGAGACTCATGGACACAGACAGAAGACTCATGAACACGGATATGAGACTCATGGACATGCACAGGAGACTCATGGACACAGACAAGAGACTCATGGACATGTAAAGGAGACTCATGGACATGGACAAAATACTCATGGACATGCACAGGAGAGACATGGACACGGACATGAGACTCATGGACATGCACAGGAAACTCATGGACATGGACAAGAGACTCATGGACATGCACAGGAGACTCATGGACATTCACAGGAGAGACATGGACATGAGACTCATAGACATGCACAAGAGACTCATGGACATGCACAAGAGACTCATGGTTATGGACATGAGACTCATGGACACACACAAGAAACTCATGGTTATGGACATGAGACTCATGGACACACACAAGAAACTCATGGTTATGGACATGAGACTCATGGACACACACAAGAAACTCATGGTTATGGACATGAGACTCATGGACACGCCCAAGAAACTCATGGTTATGGACATGAGACTCATGGACAAAAAAACCCACACTCATCTATGCATGGAGGAGAGGAGCATAAAGAAAGAAAAGGTATCCGTTTTGTATGTAGTGGCTGCTTTTTTGGTAGATTTATGCTGTAGTTTACCTCTGTGCTGTAGTAGATGAACTTTCCTAACAAACCAAACCTGGCATCTCCAAGTTTTGAATTGGGCCAATGTGAACTTGCTGGCTGGATCTAAATTCACGTATCTGTCTGTTTAGAAACATAGTAGACTGTTGGTAAGCTTATAGTATGGCTATAGAGGCTATAGAGTAGCATCTTAATTTGGAACCAACATTAGCAGCTTATGTTTTATCTGAGAAAAGATAAGAGCAAGAAAAGCATGGGAAATCTTCACATAAATCAAATTAAACATTAACTATTTAGATTGCTAAGCAAACGAGCATTTATCATTTTCCTCATATGATGCCTTTGCTTGATATGTTTATGATAATTGTGGTGTGACAGTTTTCCACAAGTCTGAAGGATACGGACAGGAGACAACCTCATTCGGGCACAGAGAAGGTATCTCTTTTACACGTAGTGGTGACAAGCTTCACATAAAACCTTCATATTTCTGCTTGTTATGTCAATGACGATTGTTGTTTACCACGTGTCCCATCATTTTATGGGACACGTACATGAGACTCACGGCTACGAAACAACCTCATTACACGGAGAAGAGCAGCATAACGAAAGTAAAGGTGAACAGAGTTATCTCTTATATGTGGTGGTGGCAATGTCCTTGTAGATTTACAGTATTTGTGGTGCGGTAAATGTGCAATAGATAAACTCTCGCCACAGGTTAAAACTGGCAACAACAAATGTAGGCTATCTAAATTTATCTCTAACTACACGATACCTTGTCAGTCAACATATGCTATAAGGCAAAATCCTAATTTGGTACCAACTGCAGCGCCGTATTTTCATATGAGACGATGACTGACACTGTAGGGCAAGAAACAAAAAAACAGACAGGATGAAGTGGGGGAAAACTAGTAAAGGAAGACGATTTTGACATTGAAAATGCTCTTGAAATAAACACAATGTTGTTTCTGCATTTAAAATAATTAGTTAAATTCTTCATGTCTTGTCTGATCCACTGATTATAGATAGTAAGAGCATTTGGATACTATGAAAGAAAACCTATATATTTTGAATGTTTTACATACCCATAAGTATCTAACCTTACTGAATTATATGTGAAAGGGATCTAATTAGCAAAGCTTTCTCACAAATCATTAGATGTTGTTGTCTTATCAGGAGTCATTCGTTCTTGTTTGGCAAAACAGCCTGAGATAATCTGTGCTACGTCAATACAGATTGATTTGCAAGTTGTTGCTCCTTTGTAGTCCACCACAAACCTGAGTGGGAAAGAGGGAGTCATGGGACCCCGAAACACACTTCTGCGAGAGAGAATGAAGACACAGAAGAGAGAGAAAGAGAGAAAATGAAAGGTAGAATTTGAACATATGGTATAATAGCACAGTGATTCATAACTGGTTGCACTTTGGGACCCAACATTTATCACAATGTGGCTAATAGGTGACACAGTATTGCATTTATGGCTCCATTAAATGTGGTCATTTGAGCCCACAGTTGGGTCATCATTTTCATGGTTTAATCTTCAAACTGACATTTTTTATTCCTCTTATTCACCTTAGGCTGCGTCGTTTAATAGATCTGTATGCTTTTTTTCTAAAAGGTAATGAGAATTAAAAAAGAAAAAAAAAAACATCTTCATATTTTATTCAGTTGAATGTAACCCTGGAGCGTTTTGGTAGAGTTCGTTTGAGGAGAACGTGATCTGACCTCAATCCCACCCAACTTCCAGGTGTACTGCACAAGTTTGAGCTTAACGGCTGCTATAGCCAGGCGTGCTTTGCAATCTGTGAACCAACAGAGCGCACAAACTGTAACAGCTTGAGTATTAATAGCAGCTCTCCGCACTTAAAAGCTCCAGAACAGCTCCTTATCTCACCACAAGGTCCACTGTGGTGCCTTTCCAAAGTCAAGAATGAATTTTTAAGTTATTCTTTTTGTAGAGTTTTTAAAATGATTTGCTATAAAGTCTTACCTCTTCCCCCTGCCTGACCTCTGACACTTCCCGACAAATGCGCTGAGAGAAATTCAAGCGCAATGGGAAGTCCGAAATTTCGGACCTCCAACAAGCAAAGTGCACTGGAATGACTGTCAAAGTGAACCTACTAGCGAATTCGGGGGAAGGTCGATCTCCCTTGGATTCACTAGTACAGGGGTGTCCAATCCTGCTCCTGGAGGGCAACTGTCCTGCATGTTTTAGGTTTCTCCCTGCTAAAACACACTTGAGTCTAACGATTTTCACACCTGTGACACACTTTAGGTGCTTGATAACTAGCACATCATTAGATGCAGGTGTGTTGGAGCAGGGAAAAACCTAAAACATGCAGGACAGTGGCCCTACAGGAGCCGGGTTGGGCAGCCCTGCACTAGTAGTAGGTTCCACTTTGACAGGCATACCTGTGCACTTTGCTTGTTGGAGGTCCGAAAATTCAGACTAACAATGACACTTGAACACAGCCCAAGTGAAACAGAGCAACGGATGAGAGGCAGGAAGCTCTGCTAATCATAATTCTTTTCGTCAGATATATATGAGAACTGAATATTGATGTGTTTATCACCCAGTGGATTTATCTTACATTTTAGTCTGCCATACGCTTATTAGGAGCATTTTAAGATTAGAAAAGAAAAGTGTAATAATGCCAGAAAGGTGAGAATTGCTTTAAATACGTGCCACTGTCGAATAAGGCTTGACTTAAAAACTCAGTCATGTGCATGACATGTGTTCCTTGCATACAGACTCTCATAAAATCTTGAGGATGACTTTTGGGTTCTGTCCAACCAGTTAAGAACCACTGCACTAGGTGAAGATTATGTCAGCTTTATAGACCAAAGCAACCCTCCTCTTTAGGGTAGAATCTAGTGGGAATCCTATCCACCTAATCTACAAGTCCTCTCTGTAGTACTGATGCTAACCTTTACCTGCTACAGCTGTGTGAAGGTGTAATGCTGTAGATGACTGTAGCGCAGTGAATGATGTGGAGATAAATCTTAAACAATGATTCATTCATCTCTTAAGGGCTTCTGAAACTCTTGATCTCAGGAGAGCCCCAGGCCAGACAGTTGTTTGGGATCATATACGATGATTTCAGAGGTAAGAGCAGCGGCTGGTCTGAAGATATAGATGGGAGACTCGAGCTCGGTTAAACCCTCTGGATTCTTAAACTCAGATCAGTCGATAGTAAACTCTTTCTGTAATTTGACTGAAGTATCGATGCGGCTTTTCAAGTAGAAAACCTGTGGGAAAATTCCTTTCATTGCATGTTTTATGTTTTTCATTTTGCTCATTCTTTCTCTTTGCAACTCCCTCTTGGTTGTGTTTGCTTTATGTGCATGATCAAGGTAAGTGTTTAGACTTTAAATTCATATTAAACCGTCAAACAATTACCGACATTGACATTCCTGTTCATTCATTTTAGAAAGGATGCTTGTTAGCAAAATATACCATTAGTCATTCAACCTCAGAGACTCTATGAAGCAGGCAGCTCTCTTATTTTCTCTCTTTCACCGTTAACAATTCACAATTGATAAACACCAATAAGGTAGCATCTTGACTCGTAACGCTAATTTGCGGAACAATGTCCCATTGCCTCTCTAGTCTGTGGAGTAATTGGCCATTTATATTTAATTAGGCAGTTCTTCCCCCACCGCTAGCATGGCTTCCTCAGTGCTGAGTGAGGCACTTTATGGTGCTGCTCTCACTGGCTTCCTTTTAAACCAGCTCATTAATATTTCAGCTGGTATCATCAACCAAACAATAATAAAATAATAATGTGACGGCTGATTAAACAGCTAAACTCCGACTTTTTAATGTGCATTTAAATGTGTATTTGCATAAACATGCCTGGTAAACGCCTCTTTAGAGGACAGTGATGCCTTGCAGCACACTATTGCAGCCAACTTCTAAAGCTTAATAAAACCTTAATTAGGCACCAGCCTCAGCTAAGATAATCGGAGCAAGAATGTAGAGCAACACTTACTGCACCCCTCTGCAGATCCTACAGTAAATGATATGAGCATTTGGAAAAAAATTATACAAAAGGTCTTACACCATTCTCCACAACATCTTTATTTCAGCTCCGGTTTTAGGGTGTGAAATAACGTCTTAATTTATCAAGCACATGGAGAGCAAAAACTGCAATCAAATCCTCTCGGATAATTCATGAATTACAAAGGGGAATTTTAATTAAGAGCTCTGATTGTGCAGCGCTTTATGAAAGAGAATTTAAGGCTGTGTAAATAAAGGGCAAATAGTGAAACAAGAGGAGAAGCAGTGAAGGTTTTCAATAAGGTTAAGTGGTGTCAAACCGATTTCATGGTGTCAGGCGCAGTCTGAAAACACCTACTGTACCGTATCATTCACTTCAAACTCCCTTGGTTATGATTCCGTAGGTTATAATCTAGTCATCCGGTAATGCAATTAAATTCCCAGACGCAATATAAACATGCCTATACACACACAAGCACACACACAAGATTGTGGAATTCCCATCAGTAATCAGTGCAGCCCAGTGAAGCAGACTCAGCAAACCTGTGAGTGTAGTAATGGAGAGGGAGTGGTCTGTCTTTATTGAACCAATATAGAGTCAGAAAGGCGAGTCATAAAACACACTCAGAGTCATTCATTTGTTCACTGATGTCTCAAACGAAAACCAGACATATCTTTTAGTGCAAGTCATTTATCATTTCCTACTGTCACTGGAGATTCCCATGAGAATGCTTAAGAGGATAGTGCCCAATCCCAAGTATCGACTCCAACATCATGACCATGTATCTCTATCCTCCTCCAGTAAAAAGAAATATGTCTGTTTTCTTTCAGACTGTGAGTGCTACGGCCACTCCAATCGCTGCAGCTACATCGACTACCTGAACATCGTCACGTGCGTAAGCTGCAAGCACAACACCAGGGGCCAGAACTGCCAACACTGCAGACTGGGATACTTCCGCAACGCCTCTGCCGAACTGGATGATGAGGGCGTCTGCATCGGTCAGTCTGCAGGGGGACAGAGGGCATGTGGAGGGGGACGGTGTGTGCGTCAGCGTGTCGTGTGTGGTTGACTAGGAGATGCTGTAGTTGTTACCGCTTTTAGTAGAAGTAGTCTAGTAATGTAATTTTAAATAGACGCTCAAAGTAAAAAAATATATAAACCATCAACTATACAGCGGCTTTCCTGACACTTTTATAAAATACATTTTGTTTTGTTGGCTCCATGACATAGGATTTGAAAAGAAACACTGAATAGGAGATTAAAGATCTGTCAGATCAAGTTGGGTGTGTTTATCCACATCAGCTGATGAGTGAAACAGAAAGCATAACAGTTTTACAGAAAAAAACTGTAAAACTGTTACGGTTTAAGTTATTTTTCCCTCTTTTTTGGTTCACTCTCACCGCTCTCATCAGTACACTGTAAAAAAAAAAGGGCATCTGGTTAAAGTGTACACGGGGAAGGACATGACGCAGATTACACTTTACAGACGCATTCACAATTTGGTCGTAAACAACCAAGTCTCCTGGCGAGGGTAAACTCTTCAATATCCATTCCAACCGATTTGGACATGTGCATTCTCACATACAGCCCCGCCGGGTAATATCTAGACCATTTAAAGGTTGCAGTACATGTTTGAAAGGGGCATACGATTGCAAATCCTTTATAGTCATTGATTGGCTGAAGTTTATGACCCATAGACATCAGCAGGTATTTGCTGTGCTAATGCTCTTCCAGATCTTCACCTGACTTGGGTCTGTCCAGAACTTCTCATTATTTGTACATAAAAACTTTTTCAGTGTTTAGGCTAATTGCCCTGGGACATTGTCCTTAATCTGGGGGTAGTACTGTAGCTAAGTCAACATTGTTGGACTAATACTGATGTCAAAACTTAAACCTCATTTCAAATCAAACATACTGGAGTGTAGAGCCAATACAAAAAAAAAATAACTATTGTAATATTTTCTGACTATACTGTAGACAAAACCAACTCTTGCATTTTAATGTACAGTGAAATACACTTTTGTATGCTTTCACAGAGTATTTATCCTCTTACTTAGTCTTTTTAAGGGCATGTCCTAATAAGAGGTCACTCTGTTTGCATAGCTGTGGAGCTAAAATCTGGTGTTGATTTGGATCCATCTGTAGGTGGACTGCAGGGGGTTGGAGGGTGAATTTGTGGCCACTGGGGCACACACAGGGCAAGGCCTTGGAGTCAGCACAAATGAGGCCCTGTTAGCTCATCTGCCAGCACACTGGCACACCGAGTATGGCAACAGAAATCAGTTCGCACCATGAGTCTCTAGAGCAACTCATGCCCTTCCAAACACTAATGCATTTGCACATTTTACACAGCTTTGCATTCTCTCTCAGTTGCTCACATACAATCCCGATGAATGCACACGATGACCCACAAACACACGGAGACCAATCGCATTGCTGCGGCTGTGTAATCTGTTTCACTTTAATGAATATTTTATAATACATTTTATTATAAATGAGTTAATTTGATCGTGGGTGTAAGTGAAAGAAGCTCTCGGCTTACATCAAATCCTAAGACAAACTTTGGTTCATCATTAACCGACTGACAGATGCAATGCAAATATGCAGCTCTGCAGTTTTTTTCCATCTCTGATCTGTTACCAACTAACACTGATCTAGATATCAGTCAGCTTCTTTAATGTATTTGTAATCATAATTACTTGCAGAAAAAAGATTAACTTATGTTGGAAAAGACTCAAATTCAATGACATCTTGTGTTAGAGTGGTAAATCTGTCTCAGACCGATTTGACGTGAAGTTCACTAAGTAGTTAGCTGATAATAACTAATCCGTTGTGGTGATTCATAAGCTATTTGAATCCTAAGAATTCTTACAGATGGGCCGCAAGTTTGTTTTTTCTTAAATCATGCAGCACAAAAGACGTCTTCCCTCAACTGTTGAAAACACCAAAATGTTCCTTACAATTATTCCAATGGCCTTTGAGAGCAGATAGTCTGATCAAAAGAACTTGCAGTTCTGTTGAAATGAGATCCCAAACAACATCTGATGTATACAGTAGCCTACTTTCTCACATAGGACATCTGTCATTTCATTTATCTGTTTGGTTGGGAGTCGCCTAGTCTCTTCCCAGTATAGTAGGCAGTATTCTGTGCTGTTATTAGGAAACCAATGCCAGTCGTATTGGACACCTTGGGGATAGTTTGTTTACAGTCTGTGGGATAAAATAGCAATTATAACATGCAAAATGCAATGTGCTTTAAATCCCAGTAGCTGTCAAAAGTAGTGATGTTACAGTATTTTCAGCACCACGTTTCAACATGATACAATATCCACATTTGATAGCATCGAAAGTATCGAAACTATAAAAAAAGCAGATCTACTAGATAGACAGTTAACAACGGAGAAGAAAATCAACTGTGTGATCGCAGGCCTCTGTGTTCACTGTGACTTTCTCTCTAGCAACACTGTATGCAGAATGTGTGCCGCAGATTACTTTATATTTTTTTAGGTATCAGGGCTCGCTTTTTTTATGCGAGTATTGTATCAAAGTTTGAAATTTAGGTATTGCGACACCCTAACCAGAAACCATTACACGTACTTCTTATGAACAACAGTATAGAAACAAAAACAATGCAGCTGGATTTCTTCCACACAGGTGCACAGTGGGAAAAACACAAAAATAATTCTGGCTGAAAGGGGCCTTCATTTCAGGTCTGAATCTCTGCAGCACCTTGGGATGTTTCTGTACAACTCTACCTTACACGCACGGTGCTGCCGCTCTGAAAGGCATCAATACCAAAGACAAAACTGTGGTGTGAATACAAATGTGCTCATATTTGGCAGAACTTAATTCAACTCTAGGTCAAATCCCTGTTTCAAATGCCTCCACCTTTTTGCTCTCTTCTTTCAGAGTGCAACTGCAACCAGATGGGTTCTGTTCATGACCGGTGTAACGGCACAGGCTTCTGCCAGTGTAAGGATGGTGCCACAGGGGCTAAGTGTGACGACTGTTTGCCAGGGTACTATTGGAAACAAGGCTGTTACTGTGAGTATAAGGAGTTTTGGTCGGTTCATGCCTAAATATCCAGGGATGAATAAATGGTATAGCCTTCAAGGACCTTTTGCGAGTACACTATGCCACTTACTGTAGCTTGTGCATCTCCTGCTGTTCTCCCGGGGGGAATAGATCATGTAGCTCGTTAGCCGCATCAGCTGCTCCTTTAATTGATGACCCTGTCACTCCTTAACCCCATTACAGGGAATCGCCTTCCTCTAACATCTAACATCTAGTGAGGGGCCTCATACTCGCATAGATCCTTCCCCACCTACGCACATATTAAACGTCCACAGGCATGCATGCCTTTTGAATGTAGGTTTATTTATTACAAAACGGGACATATTGTAGTAAATAGTAGTCCAGTATGTTTTAGATGTGACATCTTACTTACTTAAACATTCCAATATCCAGAGCCAATTGTCTTTGGTGTAATAAAACATAGTAACTCATGTAATTATTTCCTGCCATGGAAGCCGGATTCTCTCAGCACATTTTTAGGTCGAGTATCTTGTGCAGTACAACTACCTCTGTGCTTTTCCTAATGCCTTTTATAGCATTTTAATGATACTATTTGTTCCTCCAATCATTACTTGCAAATGTCACGCATGCAGTGTATTTTCTGCTGGGTTCGACAGTGATTTTTACTTGACCCTGAGAAAGTGCAGGCTAAAAAAAAAAAAGCAGATGGAGAAAAGGGCTGCAAAAACAAAAAAAGGCAGGTGTTACCTGTTGTTGTCCCCGAGGCAAAGACTGGAGAATTTATCTTGCCTCTTTCCTTCCTCCTGCTTTCTTTTCTACTTTGTTCTTTCTGCCCTGAATTCTTCTCCTCCCCATGTATCTCTGTTTCCCATCATGCTTTTTCTAACATTGCCCCTCCTTATCTTCCCTCACCTGTCTCTCTCTTTGCCATACATCTTTCTTTCATCTTTGTGCTCTTTACTCGCCCACTTTCCTTCCTCTGCCTGTCACCCTGTCACTTTGCCGTGCCCTCTTTATTCCCAATTCCTCTCTCTCATTCTCCTAACCACTGCAATACCTTCACTCTCCCCCTTTTCCTTTACTTCTCCTTCTGCTGCTCTTTCTGTCTGCCTTCTTCTGCTCACAGCTAACATTTGCGACGAGGAGATGCTTCTGTGCCAGAACGGAGGAACATGTTACCAGAGCCAGAAGTGCATCTGTCCTCCAGAGTTTAAGGGGGTACTGTGCCAACAACCCCGCTGCGAGGCGGGCAAGGACTGCAACGCTGCCTCTTCCCTGCACCTTACCACGGCCACCCTGCTGCTCTGCACTCTGCTAGCCCACCTGCTGGCCACGTTAACTCCCCACTGAGTCACAAAAACCCCCTCATACCAAGCAGTGTGTGTATATGTGTGCGTACGCGAGGCGAGGGGTGACCCAGAGAGGGTAGGGGCCGCCCCAGTTGGGACCCGACGAACACACACACCACAGCACTTGCAAAAAGCGCACATACTCGCACAACACGAACTAGCCCGTCTTCTTTCAAGCACACATATATATATACACACACACACACACACACACACACACACATACATACACATACACATACACACACACACACACCTCACAGGACTGTGATACTGAGTGTGAGCTCAGATGTGAGAAGGACAACGAGAGAAAAAAATGGGGAGCGACCTCAGAGAAAAAAAAGATGCAGACGAAGGGGGGAAAAATCATACCAACCACTGTTCCCTTTATTCCTGAGCTGGAGCAATGTGCATCAAACCAAAAAGCATAAACAAAACACTTAAATCACCACTTTTTCACGTCAAAGGGAATGGCTGTTGTACCCACAAGGACCTTTTCTTTTCTTATTGTTCTTGGTTGAGTTAAGGATCTCACCTCTGTTTGACTGACAGCCAACGTGTGTGTTGTCAGACTCGGGGAGAGCAAGAGACATGTGGACGCGACGGACGAGTCGGGAGGCGTGGTGCGCGTTTGATCCCGCTGCTGAGGCCTACATAGTATATTAACCAGGTTTCATTTCTTCTCAAAAGATGAGACTTGATTTGACATTTATTCTATTTCTGCTGCATTCTTTTTTTTGAAAAATTATATCTTCAGTCATTGTATCTAATGTGCCCACTAACAGTCGCTGAGATTATACGTATTATATAATATCCAGGGGGTTACAAATTATAAAGATTTAGTCACTATTATGGTTGTTATAGGAATGAGTGATTGTTGCCACACTTAGCGAGATTTAATCTTCACACAGTATTCAGGAAGCAGAATTTAACTTATCAGAAGTCTAAAAGAGAGAGAAAAGATATCGACCACGTATCAATATTATATGACATTATTTGAATATTTTTTGTAGAAATTATTTTTGTTTGGAGTTACAATAAATTATAAAAAATGACATTTACAACTGTTCCAAATGAGCATTTTATTACACTGAGTGTAAACCTTGCAGTAAATATGACTGTTATTTGCCTTCTTACTTGTACTTCTTTTCATTCAATCATGAATCAAGTGTCTGCGCTGATGTGCTTTTTTTCCCAGTGGGGTGAAAAAGATAGAGCCAAGTCCACTTGATCTATTTGATTCACTTTTGACATGGTGTTGAATGCTCATAATAACAAACCGATTATTGCAGTTTGAAATCCAACAGTCTGTCTGACAATCATAAAACTGCTTTCCTGTCAAGAGTATATAAATTATTTTATTCTGATAAAAGTTGCAGAGTTTTTATATCTGAAAATGTCACTTGCAGATACTGCATAAGTGAAGGGCTAATTAAACATACTTCCATTGTACAAACAATGGCGATGTACTGACAGTCCGGAGAGACAGACTTTAATTTCTCATCTCTAACGCTCCTTTGCAAGGTTGTTCCAGGAACAGGTTACATCCAGCCAAAATGTCCTTCATGTTTTTTTCCCCTTCTTAGCAAAACTACAACATCATTTCACTGAGAAATGTTCAATTGCTGAGTCAGCCCAGGTACACAGTGGATAAAGAGATGTGAATGTTGCATTATGCCAGGATACAATGTACATCAAAGATAAAAGTGAGACTAAACCTGTGAGCAATGACAAGACAGGGATTCTTGTATTACTCCTATTTTCTGAGCCGGTGGTAGCTGCATTACCTATTCTGTGTGTAGGACTCATCCAGTCAGAGCCTGAATGGTGTCAAGAACTGAGGCTTGGTAGGGTATAGTTTATGAATGTGGAGCAGAAAGCAGAAAGGATGTAAAGGAACACATTTTATTGCGGCTCAAACAGCAGGTAGTGCTTGTAGCCATAAACTGTATAAAAGAAGTTGAGATTACCATTCAACGCGACATTGGTTGGCCGCGATAATAGTCCCCATATGTCCAAGATAAATGAACAATATTCAATTATCCAACGCGAGTCTTGAGTTTTGCGCTATTTTCAGTTACTGTGGAATGAGCGCTGCACCGGACTCCGTTAGCCCGTCGCTAAACGAGTCAAAGGTCTTTTCACCCACACATTCCCGTCACAGCGTAGCACATTGCTATCGCAGGATGAGTCACAGTGTAGCATTTAAGTGTGGTGGAATTAGCAAGCTAGCTAGAAACCCAGTTAGTTAGTTAGTTGGTTAGTTTGCTTTATACCATGCTTTCGTACAACACTGGTTAAGCAGTAGTAGAGGCGTGGTGCTTCCGACAAAATGTAGCCGTGCTCACTTACTTTCCACTATTGGATCTATTACATGAAATATGAGAGTGCATGGCCCGGTGTAGGCCAATTAGTTCTTTTAACCTTCTAAATGAAGTAAATGGATACCATCCTCATATCTGTACAGTAAAAATGAAGCTTCAGCCAGCAGTTGGTTAGCTTAGCTTAGCATAAAGACTGGAAGCAGTTGGAACAGCTAGCCTGGCTCTGTCCAAAGTGAAAAAATAAAACAACTTCTTAATTTGGTTGGGTATCGTTATGATACTGAAAACAAGTCCGTTGTAATTAAACCAACAACATCATGTACACAATAACCGGTGCTGACATTGAAGAAATTAGGCATATTCCATTCATACACTGTTAATCAAGATTAAAAAAACATGCTTTTTCACGACTGAAATCTGACAAATGGGACTAGAAGTGCCAAATGATGCCTCTATTCTAGACAGAACTGAATAATTGTATCATTAGGGTTTATTACGGCAATATATTAATATTCAGATGAACCTACCTAATTATATTAAAATGGAGCAACACTGTGCTTTGCTGCTTTGAGATGAACCCAGAGACATCTAAAAAATGAATGAGAGTAAACTCTGAACAACAGAAAGCTCCTCTTTACAGTTCAACTTTGAATAACTGAATAATGAGTGTGAAAGAAGCTCTGTCATCTTTCAATTTATATTTCATCTCTCTTTAAAAAAAAGAGCATTTTTGTATGAAAGTATTTCTCAAAGTGGTCAGGTACACACAGTGTGGAACGTAGAGTACTGCTGATACAGGAGCAAGTACATACACTCTCACAGCCTTACCATGAACATAACACTTAACATCTGAACTGATAAACTGACTAAAAGGTAGACTTAGCATCTACTAGCAGTGGTGTGTGCATCTATATAGGAGGTCAGAAGCGTGAGCAAACAGCGGCTGAATAGGTTTGTCTTTGGTTTCCAGAATGTAACTCAGAGTTTGGTGGAAAATGTCTCTATTTGTCTCCGTCATCTCTGTGCTGTCTTCCCAGCTGTATCACCGCCTCCTGTTCGGGGTATTTTCGGCTGATGAAATCACATGGGCCCTTGAGACTTCCACGTCTTGACTGCCCAAAAATGTGCTTTGTTTTGAGGCTACACACGCCAGTCACCTTCCCCGTGGTGCACCCATGGGTCTCTGCTCATCCCACTTGTTTGTACAGACCTAACATTTCCTGTACATGACCTAATTTTTCGGGGCTTTTACTAATATCATGTTTCATCATCTCTTATATAAAAAGGTACAGTGAGCCTTTGCTAGACAAATCCCTCTGGAAGAGGCATGACAGAGCACCTCGTGTTTTTGTTGTTGTTTTCAGGGTAACATGAGCACAGTGCCTTTTTCCCCCAGATCTGATTGACAAGACTTCACTGCCTGAAACTTACTGGGAATATTCAAGCTCACAGGTTTCAAACTGAGAGTAGACTGTCCTCACAAGAACAAAAGCATTGTCTCAGCATGTGCCCCAAAACTGTCTTTTTATATTCAAGTGAAGAAGAAGAATTCCTTTATCAGTCCCGCGAATAGGGAAATTCAATTTTCACTATATTTTTTCATTTTACACACACACACAGGCCCGAAATACACACACATGCACAGACAGGACCTATATACATGCAACCAATTGAGAGATGTTAGAGCGAGGGGACTGCCAGTGACCATCGCCCCGAGCAATTGGGGGTTCGGTGCCTTGCTCAACAGCACCTCGGCAGTGCCCAGGAGATGAAATGGCACCTCTCCAGCCACCAGTCCACACTCCATACATGGTCCACACAGGGACTCGAACCAGCAAACCTCCGGTTCCCAGCACAGTCACCTATGGACTGAGCTACTACTACTAAGTGAAAAAGCCCTGTAGCAGCTGTAGTGATATCCAGTTTTCATCAGACAAAGTTGTTTTTTGAAGCATTACCCACTCATTTTTTAACTCTAACCAAATGTTTATTGTTGTAACCATGACGAAATACGTTGTCATTTTAACCAAAAAGATCTCGATCCACTTTGAGAGCCTACAACAATCATTACCCTGTACTACAGTATATTAGATTTCATTTTAAACACATGGTCAAAATCCTTCACCTAATTGCACCGGAGTACAGACAGCTTTCGTTGTAACGTGGTGGCTCTATTCAAACACTGCCAATTATAAAGAAATCTTTGGGAGAATGTGTTAAATCGTACACTTACCAATTTAAATTTGCAGCGTTCCTTTTGTGTACAGCTGGCCTTCATCCACCTCGCTCCGTCCTCATGACAGACGCAGGACATAATGATGCTGTCTCTCCTGCCCTGGACCTCATCTACAGTTCTCACCTCAATTCCGGAGGCAACATCACAAGTGCCAGCGAGAATAAACATCATTACTGACAGATTGGAAATGTTTGTCAGGCGCCTTTTTTCCAATGACATGACATATTCAAACAATGCAATTTCAAACTGTTACACTCAAGAAAGACCATGTGTAATGGCGCACATTTACATAAGGTACAACCTGTACCTGTGGCTGATTCTCAAGGATCTTTTAAAAAGGCTCAAAAATGACTGAATAGTTATACTAGTGCTGCTATATAACGTGCCACTCCTGTACCGATGATCCACTGACATTTAACAGTTGTTCAACCTTTAGAAAAAGTAAGAAAGTACAAAACAAGAGAGAAGGAGCAAAAACCTTCAGCATCCAGCCAGACATCACACTAAATATTTAAACACACTTTAATAAATACATACTCAGAGGTATTTAGGCTTTTAAAAACAATAATTAAGGACAGACCAGCTTTTCTACTACCTTTAGAATAGTGAAAACAATTAAAGGCCTATCAGTGTCATATGTTGTATTTTTTATGTTGTTGATTTCCGTGTGTAGACTGTATACAAGTATTTTACCACCACGTTACCATGTGTCATGTCAAAATGTTGGCCTGGTGGGATGTTTTCTGTCCTTTTCAAATGTAGTAAGTATCCTTAAACAGCGATCAAGCAAATTTGAGAAAAGCTTAGCTATACTGATGACAGGGATAACAGAGTTTATATAAAATAGAAGCTCCTCAAGGAGACAACGTTAAGATGTTTCAGCTCATACTGTCAGCTGTCACTCTGGAGAACAAATTACACAAATTTACACACAGTCTACATCAATTTCTCAAAAATGACGTGTGTACTAAACTAGACCTTCAGTAACTTAAAGAAACAAGTCTGGTGCAGAAATACGGAAGGTCAAGTGACCGCGACTGGGCTAGCTAAAAGTGTATATGAAACTTTGAAACTCCACCTGTTACCACCAAAGTGGTGCGGTCGAAGTGTTGTGCCTGTGAAAATCACTGAATAAAACTGTATTCATATGCATGAATAATTTATGTGTCACCATATCATCACCTAGAATGCGACAGAACAGTTGGCCTACAAGGTTTGACATCGGCTTTCACACGCACACATACACACATAAACAAGGAGGGCTGTCCCAAATACAGCTAACCTCGGTACTAATTAACAGCAAATGTTCGGATATTTGTTGGTGGTGGCGGCGAGCAGGGAGAGAGCAGCACATTGGCATTACGCACATTCGGTTTGTGCGTTTATCTTCATTAATTCACCTGAAAACGACAGCAGGCTGCCCCGATATAACCACGCAGGCCTCCACACACATCAGACTGCTCAGTCATACTGCGACTTAGCCAGACATTTCTCCATCCTCAGCTGAGATGGACGGCACAGCGCTGCAATGTTTCAGCCAATTTAGCCTAGGTGAATTTCAGCCTGCATGCCCCTTTTTTAACATTGTTGAAACACGGCTAGTAGTGAGAGCAAAAAGCAAGCGGACTGCTGAGTCACTCCTTTAGGTCTCTGCTGCGCACCCAGCCCCGGCGTGAGGAGAGGAGAGAAACGCAAATGTAAATGACAGCATAACGCAGTAAAGACTCTCACACTGAGCTGAAATGAATACACTGTGCTGCAACACGTGTCTACCGGTTTAATTATGGCACTATTTTTAAGGATTCTATTACTACAGTTAAGAAGATAATAACCAAATAAAAATATAAATACCTAATAAATATTCAGGTCCAGTCCTATAAACAAGCACACACAGATCTGATAAAGAAGGTGCTCCTCCCAAGACTTACCCTAACAATGTTATTGACAAATGGAAATTGAACCCATATTATGATTAAATTAAATATGCATTATGCCTTAAGTCAGCAGAGTATAGTCCCACGGCTCTTAGTTGGTCAAGTTCCCATCATTCATGTGGGTGAGGCGTCTAGCCTGAGGCTGAGCTAAGGAAATATGAATGGACCCCCAGAGGCAATGCTAGACTTTTCAAAAAAAAAGTGCTGGGGAACAAGCCGCATGCACACACTTTCCTAAAGGCAAGTTCAAATCCATGGAAAGTGTGGGTAATGCAGGTGATGAAAACGAGTGCAGCCTATATAAACAAGAAAATATTGCTCAAAATGCGCATTGCCAAAGGACACCTACCAACAGAAATACAATACAAGCGAGGTCAAATGAGCAAAAAGTTCACCAGTGCTGCAGAAATTCTCTCAGTGTGTCATCTGTGGATATAGGCACGATTCACGACAAGCTAAGGAAGAATTAAAAATGTCCAAATATAAAAAGTGATGTGTGTAGAGGAAGGCTGAAAAGGGCTGTTAAAAAATAAATAAATTTGCCCCTGGCTGTTTTGTCAGTTAAATTAATAATGTGCTGTTTATGTGGGATCTGCTTCACTCACATATTTCAATAATTGCACATTTTATTGCACATGTCAGCCAAGGCTATTAGACTAGTCTGAAGTGTAGTTACTCTTCACCGATAAACAGCAGAATTACACTGAATCACGCTGAAGAAATACCAATCAAAAGTTTCACTTTCAAGCCTGATTCAGTGGAGGGTCGGGGGATGCACGCTGACCCATTCAGATAGACCCTGAATGTGGGTTTGACCCAGAATCTGAATAATTGATTTGTTTCTCAAACCCCCCGAATATTAATTTGGTTGGAAAATCACAAACTTGTATCCACCCATCCCCCAGCTGGCTACAGAAGGTTTTATTATGGATTCAGGAGGTAAAAGTAGAACTAGAAAGACTTCTATGAATTAGTTTTGGAATTGGTTTCTATGACTTTATTACAATGTTGCTGCTATTTTCGACCGTGGTTGCACTGTGCTGCTGCATTGCCTCTCACACTGTCCTTTACTGCCACGTGCACTTCTGAAGTACATGTATGCCATATTATAAACATGTCGGCATAATACATCTGAGACATGGCTGGCGCTGTAAGCTTCAAAAAGCCTATGCTTCAAGCTAAAAACTGAAATCTTTGTCAACTCACTATAAGCTGTCAGGATCAGTGCACCAGTGGGGCTGACATCAGAGCACCAAATGCCAGTTGCAGAACTTAACGCCGGGATGTCCCAGCTGCCCTCTGCGCTGCTCCTGCAGACGTACACCACTGTGGAGATGTGAGATCAGATGTCTATCGCTTGGAGCTCATGAATCTGACTTGTAACAATGCTTAAGCATTTGTTCGAACAACTGCAGCGATTTTCATGGGTTTAGCTGCAATATGCCTTTTGATAGTGACTCAGTCGGAGTTCTTTGTATTTTTAAAGACCGCTGTTACAGATGGGGCTTTTGTGCGGTGAGAAGAATGTTTTTTTTTACACTTTTCTTGGTAAATTCTGCATTTCTTTTAAGGATGTCAGCATGCCTTCAGGTGGAAAATGTATTTTGTTTTGGAGTTATACCTTTGCCATATATTCCAATCATTTAGAACATTTCAGCAGACCAAGCTTCCCAGATATGAAGAGTGGACACAAAGACAGTATCCCGACCCTGTCAGACGTGTGTTTTTGCATTTTAATGACAGCGGAGTATACAGTACACACATTGAATGCTTTTTGGGGGGTCTTCTTGAGGAAATTCATTTTTCAAGTCATTTTTGACAGGACTCGAAAGAAAGTTTGGATCAAACTTTGATCAAATGAGCTCCAGACATACAGAACAGAGTTGTGGACATGTGTCACACTCTACAGGTATCAGGGTGTTTGACGAATTGTCTAAAAGCATCTGAAACCCCCCATGCCTTTCTGACGTCAGCCACCATCTCACTATTTTGTAGCATGTGTAGCATTTGCCCACATGACAATCCAACATTCACGCAGTCATTTGACAGGTGCGAACTGCTCTTGCAAGCTCTCTTTTTTCCCACTCTTCACACAACTACTTGTCACTTTTAATGTGTACGACAGAGTGCAACACCATGAATGCCTCTGTGGAGAGACTTGAGTGTGAGCCATTATTACCATCTGTAGGATTCATCACATTTCATTCCTCTGTGATGGCAGGCTTTTGCTTTCAGACATTGCCGAGTAGGACCACACTTAGTATGAACTGGTTCATTACAATTATGCCCAGATCTCATATGAAAAACTGTGGAGACACTTAATCCTGAAACTGTTATTAAGAGGGACAAATATGCATGACTCATAAGATTAAAATATTTACTTTGATCTGTAACCTAGCCAAAGATATGCATTCACATTGGAAATTCATATGATTCAGACACCTAAAGATGCTCTAAAAGTATATGAAAGTGCTTTGACGCTCTCAGATTTGCTTTAGATCCAAAAATGCTTCAACTTCAACTTGGACACTTACTGAAAACCTCACTGCGTTAACACAAGGTGTTGGTGGCAGCGTGTTGCCTCAGGTCATGAAATAAGATCCAGGAAGGCCAGTTTAAAAAACAGATCCATGAATTCAGGAAAGTTATGGCAGCTGTGATTCTTTTTTCTTTCTTTTCAGACAAATATACTTCAAAACATATACTCTGACATAGGTATAGTATTAAATACTAAAAAGATCAACACGCCAGCAACACTCCGAGTAGACTTATATAGAGCCACTTTAATGACAGACAGACAGATGTGTTTTATAGTTTTCATCAGGTCCTCGTTGCTATTTAAATGTTGTTAGTAATGTGTTTCATATTGACCCTGATGAATGCCACAACCCAAAACGTGTCGGTCTTACAAAAGTTGTTCAATACACTGCAAAATGAGTGTTGTTGGAGTTGTGACCTCTTTAGACTTCTTTCCCCTCCCCATGCACTTTGGAAAACTCCCACTCCGCTCCCTGAATACTAAAAAGACCAGTAAAAGAAGAAACACAAGCATCCACGGATTAAAAAGTTCACACATCAATGCATGTATCAAATACATGACTTACACACTTGTATCTATATCATCAGCATACTGAAAGCCTACAGTGTAACCTGACTTATTAATTAATATTATATTTCACATTTAAAAAACAAACCAGACCTGCAGCACAGGACACAATCACTACTCACAATCAATCAACAGATGGATGAGCCACAAATAGCTGCAAAATGAGGTATTAGCCATTACTCAGTGGTTAGTAGGTCGTGTCCCTAATGAACATGTGGACAGCAGCAATAACACAACTCCAGTGTCCAAACAAACAAAGCACAGAGGCTTATTTGACCTCCATAACAACCACACAGCAGGAAGTCAAACACACACACAGCCCAGGGGTGACATCAGGAAAACAAGCAAAAAGACAAAGAGACAGACAGAACAGGTGTAACTGACTCACCTCACTGGACGGGACAGTGGTTTCATGGAGAACCACGACACTACACTGAACATGTGGCTGTGATGGGTCCTTCCATTACTGCTAGGGAGCTAACTTAGTCCTACCAAAACACAGCAGTGACACTAGTAACTTTAAACGAGTCAGCTCATGTTATATTTGATTATATAAGACTGTCTTTTGCTGCAGTACAGTTGGCGACACTACAGAGTTCCCTTCAGAGTTTCCCCTCGGAGCGTGGCGGTGTCCTCACCTGTCATCAGAGGGTTTGACAGCTGCAACTTTAAGGGTGCAGTACCACCTTTCACCACACAGAGCGGGAGACGTCGAAGAGCGTTGGAACCCCGGGGGGCGCTGTTTCACTCGTTTGAAGAAAATCCATAATGAAGAAAAGTACAATTTATTGGAACTTAATTTCATTCAGTCTGTTGCCCAAAAGTTTGAATAGCTTAACAGATGACTAGAAATACTTAGGCTGTGTTACAGTTTTTAAAAACAAGTGTGAAACTTTTTTTTATTAAAGTAAATGGAAAGAGGACAGGTGGGTGATGATCCTGATTATTTTAGTGAAAATTGTAAAAGAGAAATAGCTGCAATAAACAAATCTGGCAGGTGTTTATGCAGAGTCCAATGGTGGAAAGTAACTAAGAATGTACTCAAAGTATGGTGGGCCTAATTTTGTGGTAAGCTGCACTACTTTATTTAACAGCTACTTTTCATATTAACAATTTACATATACATATGATGGTTTATATAAGATGACACACTATGCATTACATTACAGTTCAAATTAGCTCCACCTCAACCAACTAAGTTACAGCATTGAAACCTTGCTAAATTACTGATACATCAATAATAATAATCCAATAATATAATATTATAATGCAGACAGGCATCATTTTGCTTTAAACCTGGGGACGGCGGTTTATTTCTTATGCTGTCTTTCATCATATTGTAATTCAAACTTAACGTCTGCATGTCCTCTTCGCTCTGTTTTCAGACTTTTGCCAATCATGGGTCATTTCAGAAAGAGAGAGATTATTCCTATTGGGCTCAGGACAGAGAGGGGTGAGAGACACAGCGGTTAGAGCAGTCACCCCATGTAAAGAGGCTGAAGGTCCTCGGCCCGGGGTTCAACTCCGACCTGCGTCCCTTTGCTGCATGTCTCCCCCTCTCTCACCCCATTTCCTGTCTGTCCTATCTAATTAAAAAAAAAGTGAAGCACAGCTGCAGGACAAGGTCTCACTCTATTTCAAATGTTGGCGTTTTGCTTTTTACCTACACCCAGCTTTAAGAGTATTTTTAATTTGGATACTTGTCTTGCATTTTGTTGCTACTACTTATCCGCTTTTACTTAAAGCAATTCTTCCCTTTCTGGCATTTTTACACTTTTCTTTTGTAATCTTATAATACTTAAGTGGACGGCACACTAAAGTGTAAAAGAAATCCACCAGGTGTTGAAACTCAATATTCAATTCTCATGTATTTCTGATAAAAGTCGGACAAAATATATATATTTATTCAAACTGAGTAAAATGATTTGCAGAGCTACCTGCCTGTCACCTGTCACCACCCCCTGCGAGTCGGGGGAGGAGGGAGGGTCAGAGGTCAGGCAGGGAAAGATGGGTAGGACTTTGGAGGGAGGCAGAGTTGTTCATGTTTACTTTACTTGACAAACTTATTTGAATACTTCTTCTACTGCTTAAGTGTGTTATGTAGCAGACAAATTCAATAGCAGTCTTTGTTATCATGATTGGGACAGGTCAGGACCGCATTGTGTTGACAAGGACCCAGGCTGTTGCCTAGCAATGGAATTCCGTTGAAAAACTCTATAGAGAATAAATCATGTAATATGCTGTGTGTGTGTGTGTGTGTGTGTGTGTGTGTGTGTGTGTGTGTGTGTGTGTGTGTGTACGTGTGCGTGTGCGTGTGCGTGTGTGTGTGTGTGTGTGTGTGTGTGTGTGCGTGTGTGTTCTGTTACTTTAGCTGCATCGTGCCAGAAAAAACTGGTGGCTCAGACTCCGAGTTAAGATATTGCCAAAGCTCTTCTTTATTAGCCTCGAGCACTCAAACATCAAACAGTTGGCCTCTCAGTAGCACGGTTGTCAAACCCAGAGAAAGCCACCAGGTAAAAAGTTGATAATCCTCTCCCATAGATTCTATTCACTTCATTGTGGTATTTCCAATAAAATGGAAACACTGTTATGCCTTCTTTTACGACTGCTAAATCAACTTTTTGTCAATATATATCATTTCGTTTTCATTGTTCCCGTGCTGAGCAAATGCAATGCATGCTAAATTTGGTTGTAAAAGAAAAAAGCAAACATAAAACAAAGAATTACAAAAAAAGGCATTGCTATAATCTGTGTTATTAATGCACTGGCACTGGCAATTCTTCATTTGCACTAAATCAGCCCTAGTTTCACTCTTTATTTAGCCTCCATTAAGACTCAAGATAGGTCAAATTTATAAATCTCTGCAAATTATTAATAAAATTAGTATGCATACCAAAAGTATGCTGTTGGTAACAGAAACATGAATTTGTCACGTACAATTGAACAATACAATGTAGTAAAATGAAATCCCTGCATTAAACCTACCCTAAGCATCTGGAGCAGTGGGCTGGGAAGCAACTTGGGTTCTGGAGTCTTGCTCAAGGACACTTCAACATGTAGACAGGAAGACCCGGGGATCAAAGCACCAATCTTGTGGTTGAAGGACAACCTGCTCTACTTGTAATAGATAAATCTTTCAAATTACATTGTGTAAATATCTGTCTTTGTGTAGAAAGATGCATATTTTTGCATGCTCATCAATGATGCATCTGGTGTGTTTTTTGGCAATGATACGTCAAAACCACAGGTGACACCAGCGCATTCATCTGCGGGTTGGACACTTTTATTCATATGAAAAAAGCCATTAAGGACACCAGGGACCTGACCGTCATTCCTCACAGTCAGGGGAAACAGCAGAGTCCACGTACCTCCAGATGGCTTTGTCCAAAAACAGATTTGGGTATAAAGTAGTACCTGTCACAAAAAGACAGACTGAAAGACTTGAAGAAGAGGAGAAGCAACTTAAGTTTATAAAGAAACACCTTAACGGCAAATATTCTGTCCTGTGTGAAAGTGTCCCGAATACATGGCACGATAATGACAGGAATTTGGGTAAACACAGTGACAGTTATTCAATACAAGCAGCAGGAGGGAATTCACAAACCCACTTCTCTGATTCCAGCCTGTCCAACTGAGCTGATTAAAAATGAGATCTGAGAGAAACACACCACTCAGCAATATGGAGGTCAAGAGAAATTGGAGCAAGAGAAATAGTCCATGTGAAAAAAAAAAATCAGACTCAAAAGAGCGCTTGGCAACTAAGTGACACAAGGGAAGGGAACTGGGTTCATCAACAAAGACGCGCTGACATTTAAGGAATGAATGACTGCAGAGTAAACACCATCTCCAGCAGCGACTTACTGTAGCTTAAGTTACCTGAAGGCGGAAGAGTTTTGCTTAGAAGACGGCACAGCTCAGCCTCAACATCTGTTTCAAACGAGACTGACACAACAAACTGAGAAACAAAAAATACAAATAGGCAGTAAAAGTGAGTTGAATGCTTATTGCATAGTGTATGGGTACTATGGGTAGGTGAAAATGCAATAGGAGAGATAGTAAGAAGATGTAGAACGACTAAAGTTGATGGACTTCTGTGTGTAACTGACAAAAACACAGAACCAGGGTTTTTTTTGTGCATGCCCCCTTGGTCCCCTCATAATTGCCCAAAAAAACACCAGAAAAGGTTTGCTCTTGGATGCCTCTATGCCTATGGTACATGAAATATGATAAAGTTCCCTCTAGGGTGCTCTTCCAGTGGAGAAAACGTGACCCAGTGTCCTCTAGGGTGCTCTTCCAGTGGAGAAAACGTGACCCAGTGCCCTCTAGGGTGCTCTTCCAGTGGAGAAAACGTGATAAAGTGCCCTCTTGGGTGCTCTGCCAGTGAAGAAAACGTGACCCAGTGTCCTCTAGGGTGCTCTGCTAGTGGAGAAAACGTGACCCAGTGCCCTCTAGGGTGCTCTGCCAGTGAAGAAAACGTGACCCAGTGCCCTCTAGGGTGCTCTGCCAGTGGAGAAAACATGATAAAGTGCCCTCTAGGGGTGCCCTTAAATGGAGAAAACATAATAAAGGGGTGCTCTTCTAGTGAAGATGCAATGGTATGAGGTATTATACTATATTTAGCAACTCTACAGCATGAAATATTAAACTTTCCCTCTTTGTGATATATTGAAATTCGGGCGATTTCTTTTCTTTTTATGGTTGAAAAGCCTTCCTGGGTTGCTCTCTTTTTTGTACACTCTGAAGTATATTTCCACCTCTTTTGCGGCCTCTGTTCTTGTGTGTTTTTTTTCCCAAACACTGCTCTCACAGCTATCCCGTTCCTGCATCTCCTTCATGGATGGCAGAGCACTGTGTCAGCTGCTGTCACATGTCTGAACGTTCAAGTGAAGGCTTCAGTTATGTATTTATTATATGCTGATAGAAAAAAGAAATGATTTTCTGAAGTAAGGAAACAATAGTTGAGTACATTTCCAAAGGTTGTCACTTTTCAAAACCTTCACCACTGTGCACTGAGACCTGCAGCTCACCGTTTAAATTAGACATTTGTTTTTTAGCCGTTCAGTGTAAAGCACTTTGGGTTAACATGTAATGAAACGTGCTATTTAAATAAAAAATACCATTGCTGTAAGGACACAAGACTATGAGTCTCGGAGAAACTGAGAAGACCATAAGGATTCATCCTCTAGGCAACATCATGACATTTCATTGCAATCTGTACAAATGTTGTTGTTTCAGTCTGGATCAAAGTGGTGGACCATTCAAAATTGCCACTCAAAAATTAAATGGGGACAATGATGATGCTAATTTTCAGGTTCATACTTTTGGGTTTGTACTTGAACATTTTTTACATGCTTTAATGTTCAGAAAAACACATTATCAATCATCATCATACTGTAAGTCTGATATTATACAGCACCTCGCCTTTATAATAAAAAAAAGACATAAATCCCATCTTTTAACAATATGGGACCATTAAAACTAAACAAGCTGTACTTTTTAAATTAGTTAAATTGTTCATACTATAGTAGGTTACACACTAATGAGTTAACGCTTTAGTTCAAGTTAACACTTTCACTTCCTTTAACTGTTTTGTATATTCTGTATTTATACCTTTTAGGAGGTCGTATCATTAAATTATTCAAATGCCACCTCTGAAGACGTCTAAAGACTGTCAGCACAAGGAGCAGAGGGGGCTTTCAAATTTCTGATTGAATCAAGAACTTTTCGATGTTGCTAAAGAGATGCGAGGCCTTGGGGAGATCTGCTATATGCCTCTTTTAGATGTAATGTTTAGCTTTAATGAGATCTGCCAGAAGCACTTTATCACAAGAAAGACAGAGATGGAGTCAATAAGGTCAATTTAGAAAGAGACAGAAAGTGAGCCTGTTCAGAATCTCCCTGCAGACCCGAGAACAGAAATTCAGAACTAACACCACAGACGGCAATTATCTGTTGCACAAAAGGTTATGTGGAGCTTTATATTTTCCACAAATTTATATTTTCTGTATCATTTACACTAACTCCACGAAAGCCTTTACAGATGTGTCTTTAGGGCCATTCAAAATGAGACTGGCTTACTGTCACAACTGTTTTATAACTTCTATAAATGTTCACCCACAACCAATGAAAGCAAGACTGACAAGTGGGCTGTTGTTTGTTCACGACAGAAGAAGAAAGAAAGACTGTTCAGCACCCAACTTCAAACAGTGATGCTAAAAACCAACTATCACCTAAAGAATGTATCAAGGATTAAAGGACTTATGTGTCACCAGGACTTGGAAAAGCTTGTCCACGCATTTATCTTCAGCAGGTTCGACTACTGTAACAGTGTCTTTACAGGTCCCTAAGAAGTCCATCAGACATCTCATCTCATCTCATCTCATCTTCAGCCTCTTATCCGGGGTCGGGTCGCGGGGGCAGCAGCTTTAGCAGGGGACCTCAAACTTCCCTTTCCCGGGCCACATTAACCAGCTCTAACTCGGGGATCCCGAGGCGTTCCCAGGCCAGTGTGGAGATATAATCTCTCCACCTAGTCCTGGGTCTTCCCCGAGGCCTCCTCCCAGCTGGACGTGCCTGGAACACCTCCCCAGAGAGGCGCCCAGGGGGCATCCTTACTAGATGCCCGAACCACCTCAACTGGCTCAGTTAATTCAGAACGCTGCTCGAGTCCTTACTAAGACCAAAAAAGTCGATCATATCACTCAGATCTTTACAGTGGCTTCCTGTCTGTCAAAGAATTGATTTCAATATACTTCTGTTGGTTAACACTGATTCTTTAGAACCAAAATACATTTTTGATCCATCTGAACCATCCAGACCTCTCAGATCCTCTGGGACAGGTCTGCTCCTTGTCTCCAGAGTCAGAACTAAACATGGAGAGGCAGCGCTCAGTTTTTATGCTCCACAAATCTCGAACAAACTCCCAGAAAACTCCAGGTCTGCTGCAACTCTTAGTTCTTTTAAATCAAGACTGAAGACTTTTCTATTTGCCGCTGCTTTTCAGTAAACTGCACTGTAACTTCTGTAACTGTAACCATCTTTTCTGTTTTAAAAATGACATGTGTACATATGTTTTTAAATGATCTTTAAGTGTGTTTTAAATGTAAATTGTTTTATGTGTTATTGCTCCCCAATGCTTTTAATGTTTTATGTGAAGCACTTTGAATTACCTTGTTGTTGAATTGTGCTATACAAATAAAGTTGCCTCGCCTTGTTCAGGTAAATGGTGACGTCTGCCAGTCATATCTGTACAGAGGAAGACCTGACGGAGGTGTTTGGTCACAGTGTCTGAAGCGGAAGCAGAGGATAACAGTGTTTCTTGTGTAATGTGTGTGTCCTGCCAGCAGGCAGCCTCTGGGGCGCCTAAGTGTACCATCTGTGACCAGGTCTGCCATGCCATCATACCCTGTACCACTGCCACTGATGATGAGGTCGTGTTGGAGCACATGACTTCTGCTTTCACTGCCAGGGAGCAGCAGAGAGGAGCCAACGAGAAGCAGGCTCTTTGTTTGCCTGAAATCCCAATAATAAAGGAAATGTGTTATTTACCACAAATAAGACATATTTTGACAGAGTCAAGATAACATATCATGCCTGCTAACAGTTTCTGTGTAAAGCAGAAACAGACAAAACACATCTTTGTACTGGGTGTGCGGAGATGTAATTGTTATTGATCTTCTCGTGTAAATCTGTTCGAGACAGCAGACGATGTATTTCTCAAATTGTAAAGGAGACTTCCTTTAATATTATCTGATGTGATGCATTCTCTTATCTTGCAGTGTGATAATCTGCAGATAAACTGTAAATCATATCTATGTGTGATGCAGTTTTATAGTAATGTTGGTTGGGATTTTACCTAAAGTTTAGACTATAGTTTTATTTATTGAAAGTGCAAGCCCGTCACATGTACAGAGACTACAGAGCTTTGGCATCTTCTTCTTGGTGCGTTCATGTGCTCATTGGATGGTCCCATTTCTCGAGTCGGGTCGTCCGACTTCTGTGTTGTAGTTTTTTGCTCAGAGTAAATAAACAGTGAAGATCTATAGTGCTATCCATGTATGCTAGAGCAGTTTGAAGCTTTAGGGATTTATTCACAGACTAGTTGCTGCACCAGTGGGCTACATTCCCTTAAAACACAAAAATATTGATTTCCATGACTCATCAGGATTAATGCTTATAAATAACTTTTCTAACTAATCTAAGTTACTCTACATGTGGAAGGGGCGGGCGGCGATCATGTGAATTTTTCCATTTGTGGACTCATTTTTTGGATTATTCCGACACCACATGAATGCAGGATTTACATCCTGGTCTAACAAAAGTAACATATTGAAATATTAAGTCATCCGTGTTACTGCAATGCTGCAAAAAGCTAAACTTGTCTACTTGTTTATTCCTTCAGTGGTACTTTTTTATTCTAATGTCATCTATTTCATTGTCTATTATATCGCTTCATTCATTTTATGCATTTTCTGTGGGAAGTGTGAAAGGAGTTATCAGCTGCATTTCATTGTACAATCTTGTATTGTACTGTTTAATGGCACTAAGGCTTAACCTGCGACTTTGAGAGTGCTGTAACGTTCAACAGTTTCAGTGTTGAATGAAATGTACTACTCCCTGTAATTATCTCATTCATTGCAGGGTTTTTTTCCTCTCTCTTTTTTTTTTTTTGAGACTGCCACCATGGTATTGATGAGACAGTACCAGGAAGTTCCCACAGGACCACAGAGCTGGGTCTGTCTGACGTTCCTGTCTGTTATAGGGAAGGTTTTCGTTGCCACCGTACTCTACGGAGGAATTGTTGGGTCTATGTAAATCATAAATAAGTCAAAGAGTGTGGTCTTTACCTACTCTGTAAAGTGTCCTGAGACAACTTTTGTTATGATTTGGCACTATAAATAAAATTGAATGGAATTGAATTAAAGTAACCACAGGACAAGAGAGGTAAAGCTCTGCCAATTGTTATTAGATCTGCAATGCAGTGTGCACAATGCAAGACAACAGTAAAATAACTATTTTCATTAATAATTGGCTTGATTAATGAATAGATAGAATAAAAAGGTTTTAGGACATAAAAATATCCACTTACCTTAAAACCATTTGGTTTGTTGTAATAGACTTGTCTGACGGTGGCCACGTTAAAGGGATATTTCAGGTATCTTAAAGTGGGGTTGAATGAAGTAGTTTTCCACAGTCAGTGTATTACCTTCAGTAGATGGCGGTCGACATGCAGGCAAGGACTCCAGCACTGGAGCTAAGCAATGTGCTGTGGACAGGGGCAGCGACAAGAACGTTATTAAGCCACTTAAAAAAATGCTCACATCAGAAAATTCATATGAATAGCAGTGCTTCCATTCAACTGTGAAGCAAATTTTAAGCTTTTGAAATGTCACCAAAAAAAACAGAAATTCAAATCAGTTGTGTTTCCATCAGCTGGCTTGGGGTTAATAAAGGCTGTGTAGCTTTGTAGGAAGTTGGCACTATAGGCTACGCATGGCTGTAATCCACCAGCAGAAGAGAGGTTGCAAATCTGAAACAAAACAAGTCGCCTCCTCCTATTCAACACATTTATGAGAGAAAAATGCAGAGAGGTCTTCAGGAATTTGTTTCAGTTGGGCAAGTTAAATTAGTAATAGTTCTCTCATGTCAGCTAGCATTGGCCATGTTTCATGCTGTCCGGAGACAAAGACACGTTACCAAAAGGATGCCGAAAGAAGTAACAGCTGGTCAGCCATGTTAGCTCATGTTCATTACGTCCAAACTTATTTGGCAAAGGTATTCCTGTATCCCATTTAGCTCAACTCTATTTTGAAAAAGGCAAAAACCACCTCAAGCGACCTTAAAAACGTTTGCGCACATTTGAGGAAGTTTTATCAGACCTTGCCATCAGACAGGTCTTACCCTTGGGACTACATTTTATCAAACCCGAGAACTTCCGTATTCCTCCACACTGGAATAAAAAAGTTCTACAGTTGAGAAAATGTAGCCAAGTAGCCTTATTGGAGCCTTGTATTAAACCTCAAACTAGGGAATCGGAACAGATGCGTTGGTAAACCAAGCTTTTTTGTATTATTGTAAAATATAAATTGCTGACCTACAGTTGCTCAGATATATTACTTAGAAGCTACACACCCTGTGGGTTTTCTCGAATTTAATGAGAGTCAAGAAACACTCAAATCGAAAAATATTAAACAGAAAAATGTTGCAGCAGCAAACGATGTGTACAGGCAAATATTCATGACGCTGTCAAAAAGCTCAGGAAATCAGAAAAGCATGTGGACTAAGCTCCCTGCAGCTCTCGAATGGATCCATGCTGTCCATCACAGCACACTTGATGACATGTTCCATCAGTTAAACACAAAGCATGACAAGGAGTTCCTCATGAATAACTTACTCAGTGCAGTATTCAGAAGTACCGCACAAAATGAGAGAAACCTTTGTCAGCCACATCATCTCTACAAGACACGTACTGTGTCTGTGTTTTGCATTTACTGTATTTTCTTCCTTTTTTTTGTCAAAATTGAAAAGTTAGTCAGGGCTTCATGAGAACACAGAGAATGAGGAAGTGGCCAGTGGCAACAATGGACCCTGGTTGCAGAGGTGATTAAGATCCAAAGACCTGTCTAACTAAACGACAGCGTTCTTTGGCTGTGACGAGAAAAAAATTCTGGTAAGACAACTGTCATTGCGGCACTTCACAAATCTGGACTGTGTGGGAGAGTGGCCAGATGGCAGAAGACAGCAGCCTGGAGTTTGCAAAAAGGCAGTGAACGATTCTAAGTGCATGACGCAAAAGGCTGTGGTCTGTTAAAATTAACAGTAAAGACTTCAACCATAATGCAAAATGATCATTTTAGTGTAGAACATGCATTAACATCACTCGGGAGTGAAGCTTTATAGTGAAAGCATGCTGTTCTGTCGTGGGGACGGGTGAACTTGCAAAGAAGTTCTGGTCTGACTGCAAGCCTGTTGACGCATCAATAAATATAATATTAATTCAAGTGTATCTGGCAAATGTGTTAGCAAACTGTTTCCTAGTTACACATTCAACAGATATTATTATTCATTTGGAGTCTGGTTTCTGTCCACCTGGTGATATCACTCACTCTCCTTTTAGTTTTTGGTCTCCATCAAAATCCCAAGGGAAAAATCTGAAATATCATTAACAAAACCAGTACAATAAGAAGAAACCTGATAAGGAGAGACGTCAGCAGCCCCATTAAGACAGAGCAGAAGCATGAGCAGGTGATAACACACAAGAACAGTATGGACTGGAGGATCACAAGCTTTTCATTTAGACTGTGAGGATTATAAAGATAAAGAAGGCCCAGGAACACCTGCAGTGCCAGGCTGTGATCCCTGAGCCTGATCTCCTCCTGGTTCAGGAGTAGTGATTTGAGGTTAGTCCGAAACACAAGGAAAACATCCAACAAACAGGCACAACAACTGCTAAATACAGATTAAAAGTATATACCTGTAAAACATGAAAAGGAAGAAAAATATTAGAAAAAGTAGAAGAGAGGGAATTTTGGATTAAGCTCTTCCCTGTAGTAAATACTCAAATGTTCCCTTTATCTGTTAGATAACATATTGCAACATTGGCATTCACATCATTTTGTCATTTTCATTTTTTTTTTATTATGTTCACCTGTTTTTCATGACTTGAAAAATAAACAATTAAGACTTTGACTGCTGGGCAGCCCTGGACATGCATATCTGAACCCAAATAAATGACAATAGATCCAATTGTAGTTGAGAATTTTAACTTAACATGTGCAACATGTCCTCATCAACGGGTTTGAATGATATCTTACGAGAAGTATGCACAGACTTTCATATGATCGCTTTCAATATATTACGTTCTATGAAACGTTGTGAAACTGATATGAAGAAGAAGAATTACTTTATTTTTATCCCACACGGGGAAATTCAATTTTCACTCTTATTATTATACATGTTACACACACAGGCCACAACCTGGACCTATACATGCAATTAAGGAGAGATGTTAGAGCGAGGGGGCTGCCAGTGACCAACGCCCCGAGCAGTTGGGGGTTCGGTGCCTTGCTCAACAGCACCTCGGCAGTGCCCAGGAGTTGAACTGGCACCTCTCCAGCCACCAGGATTCATATATCTTCCAAAATAAGGCATTCTGCCAGTAGGTGGCAGTGACCATTAAGTGCATAGGCATCAAAATGACTTGGTTAAGATAAGAAAAAGGTTGTGGTTGGGCGTAGTACATCCCTCTGGTGAAAGTCCTGTGTTTTGGGACGCATCTACCACCACAACCCTCCTCGCTACCTGGAGTTTATTCCTCTTATTCTACATCACCTGATTTCCTTCTTTGGATGGAATCTCCTCAGTAATAAATACATGGATGCACAGGAATTACTGCGTATTACCTTTTGTAGTTATATGTACCAACAGTAAATGAGGAGAGCCTGACGTGTCAGGAAAAGTCAGGAGCCCCCTGAAGTCATTAGGACTCTCTGGGGAATATAAATGTCTGTGCAAACTTTAATGGTACATCCCGTAGTTAATGAGATATTTCAGTCCAGACCAAAGTGATGGACCATCCGACAGGCCAACATCCCTCTACAGCCACACACTAACCTGTCTTAAACCTGTGTGCACGCATGTGTTTGTAGTGAGAGGGTTCAGACAGCTCTGTGCATCAAAAAGGTCTTAAGTCTGTATCTATATTTATTGAGGGATTTATATTCTTTAGCAGAGTGAATGTAATAATTCCACAAATGTGATCCTTGACCTGATAGAAAATTGGTAAAAGATAGCTGGTGTAGGAGTAGATGGGAAGGAGGATGTTATTATCTTTGCACTTGTGAATATGATCAGAGGAAGCAAAAGACAACACAAACAGTGAGAAACAGTCACACGCAAACATGTATTGAATCATTTATATGGTTATATGGCATTATTTAGGGTCCAAATTCTGCTATACTCTCTTAATATAACATTTCACTCAATACATTTTCGTTATCTCGCTCTTTTAACTCCTCAGAGGGCTTCTTACCTGAATCACCAGACACAGGTACTAGCTGCTGTGGTAACCAGGAGAGAGTGCAGGGCAGCAGAGAGGACAGGAGACACAAAGTCTGCTTTTGATATGGAAAGGCATCAATGGAAAGAGGTGAGACAAAGATGAGACACGGTGAAGAAATAAATGGTTAGGTGGTGAGGGAAAGTGACAGCCCGGGGCTGCTGGGAGGTAAGTGTGTGGTTGAAGGAAACAGCTGAAAACAATTGGACAAGGGGGAGGACAGAGAGATAGAACAAGAAGTAAATAACAAACTGAAAAAGTTAATGAGATGGAGGGAGGACCACCAGGTCAAAACAGGCCATACAGCCAGGCTCAAATTATCCAGGACAATTATCATATTATAATACAATGATGAAAGCAACCTCTCTCACATTAAAGGAATATTTCTTAAATGAGCTGTACTCAAAATACTGAGGAAAAATAAATAAAGAGGACTGTGATTGCCTCCATACAGACAGTTACTCAATAAAATACATGAAATTATTTATTTTTTTTACAAGTACGCTTGGCATAGTTGTCATAGTTGGTGGCGGGGTACGCCATTCAATATTACAAACCAAACTGTGTCGTTTTTTAACGGGTTTGACACTGACTTTCTGTCATGTTCTGTTTCCATTGTACCAGCCAATAGCAGCTGGTATTGCGGGGTTGCCAGGGTTGTCTTATGTTCGGTGCAGCTACTGTAGTCTGGCACTGGGTGCAATGGAGTTTACCGATCCTGCAGCTGAGTGACAGGATAAGGGCAAAAACAAGAGGCAATATAGGCCAAGCATTCACTCCATGTACTGAGATAAAGGAGTTCAATGGCATTAAAACGCACGCCCAAATGGCTATGTTTCTCCTTGATCGGTAAGCTAACTTTCATGTAACGGCTAACGGTAACTGTCTGTCAAACTCCTCTGCAACAAACAGAGACAGACAACCATTCACATTCACACCTATGGGCAATTTGGAGTCATCAATTAACCTAACATGTGCATGTCTTTGGACTGTGGGAGGAACCCAGAGGACCCAGAGAAAACCCACGCAGACACGGGGAGAACATGCAAACTCGAACCAGCCACCCTCTTGCCGTGAGGCGACAGTGCTTACCACCACACCGACCTGGCAACCAGATTGCTGGAATTATTTTTTGTTGTTGTGCCTACGATCTTGAGACACTAGATGGCGGTGTTCTAGTCATTCTCCATATTCAACATTTAAAGCTGAATTTATAGCTTTGAAGTATTTTACTTTGAAACAACTTAACTGATTGGTCCATTTGCAATTTTGTGTGTGTGTGTGTGTGTGTGTGTGTGTGTGTGTGTGTGTGTGTGTGTGTGTGTGTGTGTGTGTGCGCGTGTGTGTGTGTGTGTGTGTGTGTGCGTGCGTGCGTGCGTGTGTGTGTGCGCGTGTGTGTGTGTGTGTGTGTGTGTGTTTTCGCTTGTTTGTTTTCACAAATTCAGAGAAAAAAAAAACTTCAAGTGTCAAAATCCAAAAAATAAATTAAAGTTGGTTCAGTTCAGTTATTTAAAATTGGACTTCTCTTCTCTCCTCTCCTAAATTTTAGACACTTCAAGATTTAAAAAGAAATCAAACCATTAAAACAGACTGCTCTATTTACAATCTTGACCAAAGCCCATTCAAACCATGGTCATATCAAACTAAAACAGCTATTTAGCATTAATATTCTTATAAAACCCTATTGTATGCAGCTATACGTTTTTATTAACGTACAGTATTTTTTTTTTATTGTAGCCTCTCCTCATTTTTACATCATTACATCTGTGTTTAATGATATTGTTATTCATTATCTGTTTTAACACCAGACTCTACTCATGAGTGCCAGGAGAACTTATAGTTGTTGCCAAATACATTAATAAACACTTCGCTATTATATCTGCCTGAGGCTACATTTTAGTGCGTTATCAACATATATATATATATATATATATATATATATATATATATATATATATATTTAATTATTTATAAAATGTTTGTATACTGCACAGCACCAAAGTGTCCCTTATTGCTTCAGTCACACTGCAGTGCAGATTTCCCCCCCATCTGCGGCACAAGATCCAACTGGTCTTCATCTGGGAGGTCATTCTGGGATGTGAG
>NC_139841.1:22548621-22554245 GCF_963691815.1 Echiichthys vipera
ACAGAAAATACATTAAAAAGGTCTGTTCTAATGCAGTTGTTTACTCTGGAAAGGTAGGAAAAACAGTTTCACCAATGCTACTATATCTCAGAGCTATCTGACAAATCACACATACTTAAGGATTTCTATCTATGTGACCTTCTTTTGATTACTAATGTAATATTTTTTCACTTCCATTCCCAGAGCCTCCCCTGAAACAGCGCGGAGCCCCTTGCGGGGACTCATGTGACACTTTAAAAACATCTGGTTTACACGATTACAGAAATAATTTGTTTGCAAGTTAGAAATTTTACTTTTTAGATGATTCTTTTCTCCTTCTAATTCTTATTTTAGTTTGATTATAATGGCACAAATCTGATGCTATGGAACACACGCCTGTCATAATCTGCCACAACAAAACCAACACAAAGCTAAAACACTAAAATGCATTTCTCCCTTTTCCCCTATGGTCTGAATGAGTCACTAAATTTGTTGCATGACGCGTTTTACAGATAAAGTCGTAATCTCCACTGGGATGGAGCTAGACTCTCCAGGAACCTGTCCATTGGAGCAGTCTCTTAAACACAGAACCCTAAATTACATTTTTGAGGAGAACTCAAGGTTTGCTGCATGCAAAACTGTACAGAGTCTTGAACAGTGTCATCTAAATCATAAATCTCTTGTAAAAGGTGAACTGCTGTCCCCTGTTTTTGGTATGTGTGGCCAGGAACTACACACATTGCACCTTTAAGCATAACATTGCAATAACAATCTTCAACCAGTGGATGTCAGTCCTCCTATGCTTTTAAAGTTTAGTGCACCTCTGATGGTAATAAAGTGTGTAATATATCCACAGGTATAATGTCTGTATGGCCTTAACCCTTTATAACCCAGACAGTTTGAGACACACAAGATTTAAACAAAGAGACATCCGAGGGAGGTGACCAGCAGCTCTGGACCACTACTTTCCAAATCAAAAGGCTTCTCCAGAAGTGCTCACTGCTCGTCCAAAAAGTGCAGGTCAGAGAAAATATCTCAGAGAAACAGAAATAGGTTGAGGTCGTCATTTGTTCTTTTTATATCCAGGCTATGCCCGTTCTCGACAGGTGTTTGGGGATAGCCTGAGGTTAGACCTGAAGAGTGACTCAAATATGGAATGGGTTGTTTAAATAGAGCAGATGTTTCTTTGGGAAAGGCCTGAAGTATTTTTTTCCAGCCGTGTTCAGCAGTGAAGGGAGAGAAATGCATGACGCGCCCTTCGTTGTTTGAACTGAACAGAGGGATATTTCTCTTTTGTCACCTACACTAGCCTGTGTAATCTCCAGATACTTACTCAAATGCTCGTCTCTGGAAAATATTAAATATTCAATTATTTGCTGCATTTTCCACAACCATTTATCTCTTTGGAGAGAAAACGGTTGAAGAATATTGTAGTAGGTCCACCTGAGTGTTGGCTTGCTCGGATCATATCAGCAAGTTATAATCGGACACAAAGTATCAAATTACATACTGTATTTAAGTTTCTACAGTCATATCGTTTTAGCCATGTCAGCAGTATCCATCCCTTTGGTCCAGAAACATCTAATTTGGTTCAGACATCCATGTTTCCCAGAGGAATCCTTTGGCACACCTCTGCCTTTTCCTCTAGAGCCACCTGTGATGACATTTGTGTCTCAAACTATTTAAATGTCATGAAATTTGTCCCTCTCAGAGTGCATTGTAACTACTTTAGTGATCTCTAAACTTGTGATGCAGCACAATCATAAGGGCAAAACTGAAACGTCCAAAACTTTGAATTTTGACCAAATACCTGGAAAACTACTTTCATTCCCATCAGCCTCAGCTGTTCTTTGGGCTTAGTGCCAATTGTCAAATGCTGCTGACACACTAAACTCAAGACAGTGAACATGGTAAACATTATACCTGCTGAGCATCAGTGTGACAGCCTGGCATCACTGCAATATTCCTCAAGGACTGAGATGTCTACTCTATAGATGCTTTCTATCATGTTTCAGGTGCCTCTTGCAAATCTTTTCATCAGTAAAACCTTTCACTTCCTTTTTTCTTCACCTCACTTTCCAAGTCGGTGTTGCATCAGGACAGATAAACTGAGACACTGTGATGGGATAACAGCCCAGCTGCCATCAAACACGCTACACTGACTGATGCACTGCAGTGGGAAACGCAGCGAGTATACCATCAGTAACTTAGACTTTAAAGTGACACATATGCTCAACCAGAAACACGCAACACAGCATCTGAATTTCAAAAACATGCCGCTGTATTTCAAAGCATGACACTCGAACCATGTCTTGTACATAAACACATTTTTATTCAGCCTGATATAGGTAACACATGGAAGAAAAAAAAAATCAATGCTAAGAGAACTACTTCCCTTTGTGGAGCTAATGATATGACAGTTTTAAATCCGCTTCAGATCCCCACATGACAACATTAGCTGCTGTGGGCTGTGAGGAATCAAGCATAATCACATGCTACGACTAACCTGAGGCTTTTTTTTTTTTTTCATTTCTTCAAAAATAATACAAAAAGAAAACGTATCCCCTCAGCAGTCTTTATGTGTGTTTTCACTAAATGATATGGAATGTTATCTTGGGAATGCAGGTCAAAAAGAAAATGCTTCTCTGCAGCGGCAAAAAACAAGATAAGAAACTGCATGAATAAAAAAAAGAAAACTGGTTCCCAGAATCCTGTTCCCGGGCTGCTACCGTGTGTGAGGCATTAAGAAAACACCACCTCAGTCCAACGTGTGTTCAATGACGAAAACAACGGAAACCTGCTGCTGTGATTCAGTCTCATAATCCTCAAACGTGGACACGAACAGAAAGCACAACCTCGATGCTCAATTATAGTACAGATTAAATTGACACTGCTTGCAGATCAGCTTTGGAGTCTAATATAGTAGGACTGACAGTCATGTACACAAAGCAAAGACTGATGAGGGAAAAGAGGTGGAGGGTCTTAACATTAAACTAGTGTTAGTCGCTTTTTTATAACTTGTAAATTTCACAAAGTGCAAATTTTCATTTATATTACATCATAACCAATTTTAGAAATTGTTCATTTTCTATTATATAACAATGAAAAATGGTTAATTCCACATACCCCCAACCTAGCCATAACCGACCACCCCCCCCCCTCCCCTACCGTTCCCAACAGCTATCCATCCAAATAATTAAAAAAGGAATCACTAAATACATGCTGCAATGACGCCCACCGATGTTTGAAACTTGACCAAAGCCTCTTTTTTAGTCTCCTTGAATCTCTTACAGTACACTGTTAATGTCAGCGTGCGTTTATAGTTAAAATATATATATTAATCTATCATTAAATAGTATGCCTCTTGCACAGTCTTGCATGCATTGAAGAGCATTTTGGGCAAGCTGTACAAGAAGGAGAGGCGGGTGGACGGACTTGCTCAGGCTGTAGGCTCCGGGCCAGGTCCAGGCACTCTTTCGCCACCTGTAAACGGTTTTTGCCCTTTACTCCTTGCAACCACGTCGGTCCAAAAGATGGTTCTCCAGTGTGTTTTTGTCAAGTGAGCATTTGTGTGTGTACATGAGTGTACGTGTGTCAGTATGTGTGTGTGCGTGTGTGGTCCTAAACTTAGTTTCACAGAAGAACTGTGTAGATCACTGAAGTTTTGTTCCAAGCTTTCGTTGTCTGTTCCTAGAAGAGAGTACAAAAATACCGTCATTGAGTCACACAAGCATTAAAAAGAAACTCTGTTATATTCAATGGAATCGGAGAATAAAGCAAAGGACTAGGGCCAACATGTTAGCTTGCACCCTACAGCAGTCAACCAACTAGCACTGCCTTATTTCCACTGCATGGTTCGGCTCGACTCATTTTTGGTACCAGGTCCTTTTCTCTATTTTTGCTTTCCAAGACAGATAGTACCCCTCTAATTGTAGTTGGGATTGTTAGCTGATCACCAGCACAACGCCACACGAAACTGCCGGGACATCGTCATGGTTTCGCAGGTGCCATTTCAAAAAAATCTGGGGCAAGTGAACAAGTAAATTGATTTTACCATCTATTAATGGTGGCTTAGCTATTTAAAAGTTCAGTGCTAGACACAGTTCTCTCTGACCAATCAGTTGTCTGCAGTCAGACTGCAGTTATCGATTATTTTAGTATTCAATTATACTGCCAATATTGCCAGTGTACAGGGACGGCTGTAATAAGTTGTTACAAAGTTTTCATCTCATGTGAACAAGCCTGACTGCTAGTTTGACACGTTAGACATTTCTATTTATATCTTACAATAAGGTGATTCTAATAATTGTTGGGATGTCTAGACATTTGATCTCGGGACAGTATCAAAAAAGCTGGTATTACTGTCCCGTGTTACAAGTGTCCCCGGTCTCCCCTAGAAGTCAGAATTTTGGTGAACAGAGCTCTGCGGGTGCTGTATCTGTGCTGCCGGGTCAGGTCTGCTCAGTGGACTGGATACTTTCTGCTGAGATGCTGAAGCACTGACGTCTTGCTAATGTGGTACGCTAGTTTTCATTTACCATTGACACACGGTACAGAGTTTCCATTTAGTTTTAGATTTAAAGAACCCCGCACTTTGAACACTTTTCTTTTTCTCTGGCCCGTCTCTTCTCTTCTTTTCACCCCACACTATTTCCACCCTCTTCCTCCGCTTCCTATGTGTGCCATCATCTTCCTAACAGCATGTGTCCCCCATGGATTTGGTGTACACAGCGTGAGCAAAGACTTAGTAATAAGTAAGCCGGGAGAGGACTCTGTATACGGGACAGTCACTCTACCATTTGAGGTATTGGGCGCCGCTCCTCTGTGATTTTTAGTGATCAAGATACTCATGAATTAGTGTCAGCCCTAGTCTGCACCAAGTACTATCCACAATGTTTGCTAATGGAAAAACCAAAAAGAGTAAAACTGAGTAAAGTCTGTGCCATACCACACAGTGGAAATGAGGCACATGTCACCAAGCCCTTAGCTCGGTTTATTTCCCTAGGACATGTAGGTATCTCAGTACGCCACTTTTTGGTGTGACCAGGTTTTCACGGCGATAAATGTGGTGAAGTGGGTGACTAATACATTTACCTTGCTTCTGATCTGGTCACTGTGTACTCAAACCATAAGATGTTGGGGATCAGGCTCGTGTCTCGCACCAGGAAGTACTCTGATATTGGCCTATAAATTGCGAAAACATTGAAAGAACAAGAGAACCGTTAAAGACCAGTTTTATCCACTTATTGAGGCTGAGGACAAATCGTCTTCCCCTGTGGCGTAAGGAGGTGGCAGAGAAATGAGAGCACTACTTACCACGCTGCTATTTTGGGGAATAATGGTGTCAGCACCTCTTGTGTGAAAAAGAACCAGATTATGCCAATTGTACTACCGGCCACTCCTCCATAGAAAACCTGACTCCAGGTGTGATACAACAGGTAGACCCTAAGAACGAGTATCAATAAACATGTTAAGGAAATCACAGGGTGATCCTGGAGTCTCAAACAAGTCTAGCACGCACTTCAAATAGTAAATTGAAAATACTTTTTTGCTCTTTTCTGACATTTTATAGACAAATAATAATGATAATAATCGTTAGTTGCAGCCTTACCTGCTGTATGAGACTGATAAGGCCATGCCCAACA
>NC_139841.1:22554445-22576299 GCF_963691815.1 Echiichthys vipera
TTTAGATCTATTTTTTTCATATTCAACTTGAAATAAAAATGTTCAATTGTAAAAAGTAATTAACATAAACTGTGCTTATTAATTTGTAGACATTAATACATACTTTAGCTAGTTGCTGCACCTCTAAGAATTTCACATTTGCATGTTTCTGCACTTAAACCTCCCCAAACACCAAGACGAAACTAGCTCACCTTAAATAAAGGAAAAGAAAGAAGTAAACAACAAAGAACCACATAAGCTGGGAATGACTGGAGGGCATCCCATACTCTGTGTGCAGGGTTGTGTGAGCTCCTGCAAAAAGACAACAGAGCCTGATATAAATATGCATTTACAATAGACAGTACATTTTCATATATATATATATATATATATATATATATATATTTATACATTCTGTCAATCAACTGAAATCATTGCAGCTCTATTATATTCATCGCATCAATATTGCCGTGTAAAAGTGCCCATTATGAGGATTTACCTTACATTTAACTATAGCTATGTATTGCATGTAGTGTGTCTGTTGTAGGTACTGCTTTAGCTCATGTAACACTTTCATTAAAAAGAAAAACACAAGCTATCCCAGTTTAAAACATCCTGTAAAAATTATGCTTAATTGACCAAGTAGGTTTTATGGTGAGTATCTATAGTACATAGGAATATCATCGTTATCATACACAATCCAGTGGGGAGCCAGATAAACTAGACAACTGAACTGGCAATGTCCTGAACAAATAATGGGATCGATATTAGAATATTTTCCAGCTGTTGGGATGCTTGTACGGGTTGCCTGACCCTGCCAACGACACATGAAGTCAACACTTTGTTGCTTCACTCACCTGCACATGGGCGCGGCTCTCTGAGAATGTGCTTCAGGAGCCAGTTCACCCCTTCATTCAGGATGAGCCCACCGAAGAAGGAGATCTGGGGAGAATAAACAAACAAAAACAAACACAACAACAGGTTAACACAGGAGTGCTTACAAACTTATGGCCTGTGTGACAAATATCCAGGCTCCTGTGAGATAATTAACAGTGTAACACAGGGGCCTTCAACGTTTTTTTAGGCTAACGACCCCTTAGCTGAAAGAGAGGCGAGACAGGGACCCCTTAGCTGAAAGAGAGGCGAGACAGGGACGCCTTAGCTGAAAGAGAGGCGAGACAGGGACCCCTTAGCTGAAAGAGAGGCGAGACAGGGACCCCTTAGCTGAAAGAGAGGCGAGACAGGGACCCCTTAGCTGAAAGAGAGGCGAGACAGGGACCCCTTAGCTGAAAGAGAGGCGAGACAGGGACCCCTTAGCTGAAAGAGAGGCGAGACAGGGACCCCTTAGCTGAAAGAGAGGCGAGACAGGGACCCCTTAGCTGAAAGAGAGGCGAGACAGGGACCCCTTAGCTGAAAGAGAGGCGAGACAGGGACCCCTTAGCTGAAAGAGAGGCGAAACAGGGACCCCTTAGCTGAAAGAGAGGCGAGACAGGGACCCCCTTCTACAAATATTGTATAAAACTGAGACACACATTAAATTGGGCCTAACAGCTAGGGTGGCCTAAAGCCTTCACACACAGCTTTTTAATAGTGAATACAATAAGACATTACAATGATATATTAACATATTCATATATTTATACAGCATATGTTAATGTTAAACACATTTGGAAGAGACATTGAATCATTCAGCTCAATTGTATCTGTGCACGGCTACCTTACTGACATTTTTACACATTTTCTTTGCAAATAATATGTTGCATTCTTGTTAATGTACATTTTCAGACACATTTTGTATTTTGGAAAGATTATCAAACAATTTAGCTCCCCCCGTGCAGTAGCTCTGGGGACCCCCTGTTGAAAATCTCTGGTGAAACAAACTGACTTTCAAATAAATAATGCTCTCTCTAAAACTCAAAGTGCATGTGCAGGACTCACCGTGTGCAGCTCCCGTTTAAACACTATGAGTGTAACAAACCCCACAAGGATTGCTATGGGCAGGAGACTGATGTAGGCCAGCACATGTCCCGTCAGGTCGCCTGAAACATAGAGACACAGTGTTGATGTTAAAGCACATCATGAATCCCAGTAACAGCACTGGTGGGAGTGACACTTAAAAAAAGGTGCTCAGTGAACCCGGATGGTTGAAATATTTAACTGTGACTACAAGTATGACGCTGCTGCGGTGAAATAGCTAAACCCTTATCCAACTAACATCCCGCGTTGTTTTTATTTAGTTAATTCAGACACCTCGGTGCCATGTGGTTTCTGCTAGTTAAACAAATCCATATGAGGCCAATGAGCTAACGTTAGCCGCAGCCCTGGCTATAATGCTATAAGGTGATATAGCTGGTTATATCCACCACGGTCATAAATTATATATTGCTGCTCAGAATGCTTCAATTTTGTCGAGTATTCTCTAAAGCATGTGGCAAATTTTCTTGTTTTTGAGAGAAAATATCAAAGGCGATATTGAGACAGCTAACATGCTAGCTAGCCTTCATTGTGGACATTAGCGCCAACTGCGCATGCGGCGCAGTCTCAAAATTTGGCAGTCCGGGTTGCATTCCCCGCTGTGCTCGACGTTTTTAAAGCGGCTCACTATTTGGCAAGCATCACCAACGGCCGTGTCCATTCAGTCGCGAGCGAAGCTGACGCAGTCTCCGAAAATAACAAAGCAGCTGTCGGTTAAGCGTCTTCAGCGGTCAGAGAAAGATGTTTACGTACCCTCCGGGAACTCTACGTGTGTCAGAGATATAGACCGCCATCGAGGTGGTGCCGAGCACTGCTCTTCCTCCAACGCCATCTTACCCGGACACAACCGGGCCAGTCCCAGTGAAACGCCCCAGACACGTGTCTAACCAATGGTGAACGCAGCTCTGTGTTCAAGCGGGGCCCCGGCAGCGGAGCAGCCGTCCAATCCCAGCCGCTCACTGGAGATGAGATATTTAGCCCATAGAGAAGAATTATTGAATGAACAACAAAAAAAGAAAAGTCCAGCACTGCACATTAAAACAGAAAACTGTATATGTAATGGATACATCTGTAATTATATGGATTTTTATTGATTGCTAAATTAATAGATAGATAGATAACTTTATTTATTCCCGAGGGGAAATTAGGTCATCTTAGCAGCGGTACAAAACAATCAGAAATACAAAAAATAAAATACAATACCAAATACAAAATATAAACTACAATAAGAATACAGTATTGCAGATTTAAAACACTATATTACAATATACTACGTGGATTTTAAGGTGCAAGAGAAGGAAAGGTGCATTTTTAATTACAGTGGTAGGATTTCAGTAATAATGTGGGCTATAAATAACTTAAATTGCATGCCATATGTATGATGCCCTGATTATTTGCCCATACTTTTAATGTATGTGGAAATGTCAAAATGTGTCAAATGTTACCACTCAGTTATTAGCAGAGGCGAATCTAGAGTCTGTTGTGGCTCTAGGCAAAAATTCACAGGGGGCCCCTCAAAACAGCGTTCGTCGCCATTATGTTATAAATAATCTGACACCAACAAAAAAAAAGTATTTTAAAAGAGCACATTTTAGTTATCTTCAAAAATAGTTACTTTCAAAATATGAATATACACATAAAAAAACTGGCTAAAAACATATTAAAGGTTGAATATGTAGAATCTTTATCGTAGAAGCTATATTTTTATAAAAATACACCCACTGTGTATTTGCCAGGGTTGTCTGTTGTTTGGTGCAGCTACTGTAGGCTGGCACTGGGTGAAGAGAAGGGGCCGTTATTTGTCCTGGCAGCTGAGTGACCGGAGACGGGCAAAAACCAGAGTCAATATAGGCCAAGCATTCACTCCATGTACTGAGATAAAGGAGTTCAACAGGATTAAAGCGCACGCCCAAATGGCTACGTTTCTCCTTGATCGCTAAGCTAACTTTCATGTTTACTGAGCTGTAACAGCTAATGCTAACTGTCAGTCAAACTCCTCTGCAATATTTGGTTTTATGGTGTGATGTGAGGGGATGGGTTCAAACAGGCTCAAACAGACTCTGGTCGCCTGCAGGCTGCTGGGTCGGGTCTGACCAACCTGGCAATGTGACTGCTTTTAATGATATTTTGTTGTTGCGATTAGGATCTTGAGACACTAGATGGCGGTGTTTTGCTCAATCTTCATATTTAACCTTTAATATGAAGAACAAGAAAAAACAGCACAATAAAACCAGGACAATAAGGGATACATTAGAATACAATACAATACAATACAATACAGAGACCAGATCTCCCTATACAATAGGGAGGTCTGATTAATCATTTAGTCTATAAAAAGCATAGACTGTATAAAAAATGGACGTAGCCTACCTTCAGGGTCCATTCTCTCAACTTGATCCAGTCGTACTCACCTACAGGTCAAAGTCTGACACCATCTTGTCAGACTTTGACTCCGCCTCATTTCCTATTACCAAAAAAGGGCATGTATGTGACGTTAGGCGAATGGAGATACATCCATCTGGCTGACGTTTACCTCTGAGGAGAAGTGAGGGTCAGCAGCTGGCTGTCACTCAAGAGGCTGCGCCCCTAATTGTTCATAAGCTTTAACCTCCAATAAAATAAAAACTAGCATGCTACAAAGAATTCACCCCCCCCACAGTGTTGTCATGGAGATATGACCTAAACATACAGACTAGAATATTTATAATTAAACCTAAACAGGTTTAATGATGCTGTTAAAACGGCCTGTTTAACATGGGGGTCAATGAGAAACTGCTCTATTATGAAACCTAGTGGACACTCGGAGAACTGCAGTTTTGGCACTTCCTGGTTGATCTAATCAGGAAGTGCCAAAACTGCAGTTCTCCGAGTTATCAAGCTGTGGTGGGGGCGTGATAATAAGGTGAAAAACATCCCTTCAAATTTCTTCTTTGTTCATTTAATTAATTCTCAGTGTCGACAGTAGGTCTTCAAAATGCCCCTTTTTGACCGACCAACTGCCCTAAGATATTGTATACTGACCAGTGTTTCTATTATTCTGTCCATCCCATTTATATCAATCGGGGTAGGCTAAATAACAAAAACTTGTATGCATCTGTATTAGGTTTAGCTGAGGACACATAATAAAGTGGCAACTGGGTGTACTTCACCTGCAAAGCTAATAACCCGAGTCCTACCTGACACTGCCTATGTTAGGTGTCTTTTCATGCAGGACAAATACACCCTAAAACAAATATTGTGCAACTGTCAGTATCTCAAAACAAGCAGATCTCCCAGAACTACAGGATTAGAGGAGCTCCATGACCTATTTTTCTGTGCTGACCTATTAACACTGAATTCTTGCTAGATGAGTTATAAATAGACTTTTTTTCCCTCAGCTCCCAGTAGAAAAAGAGCCCGCTCATCCATACACACAGCAGACAATCTCACAGGCTTCTTCTAACGCGCATGAAGTCAGCCACGAATAACAGGTGCACGCAGACCAGCAAAACAGGACGCACAAAGTCAACAGCAAAGATATTCATGCATGTGTCAGTGCCTCCACACCTCATGAATACTCACTGAAATCTGATGTATGCGTACGTGACCCATGAAAAAACTAAGATCCCATTTTTTCTAAGGTGAAAAGCATATGATATACTGAAGCTGGTGCAGGGAACAATATAACAATATTGTGGCAAAGCAGTGATATGTAAAATGTGTTGTATAGATTATGTCCCCTGGTTGAGTTTTTATCCGAATGAGTAGAAATATAGTAGTAAAAAGTACATTTCCTCAAAAAAAACATGCCTCACTGTAATGATAAGAAGGAGAAAAACAGTAACTCAGTAAGTACTCAGCAAGTAAGAGTACAGAGTTGTTCTCCCTCCACTGGCCTAACGTTGAATCACTCCGGAGCTTTCTCTCTTGTATCTCTCTAGTTTAAAAAACACAATAATCCTGCAGTCCTGCATCATATGTCACGCTTTATTCACCGCTGCAGCAAACCCAACACTGGCAACAGAAAAACAGAAGTAGTTACATTGATCATCATTGAAGACATATTTGAAATGACTTATTCATAATTTTTACCTTTTGCTCCATTTCTTCTTCTTCCTTTCCCAAATGAAATTACTTTTTGGGTGCTTTATCATATTCATATAATCACCAAACTACACAAATAATTTAGGATTGGTGAAGATTTACGTATCTCATTGGTTTCAGAATCGGGCGTGGCAAACTGGCTTGCTTGTTTTTGCACATATTTCAGGACACAACTAGTAATGTTGGTAAATATTATTTCCTAGCTAAAGTTATAGGGGGATACAAAGGATTTCAGACTGTATTTTCTGTGGTTTCCTGCCACAAAATGTATCCTCTTTCTAAAACACACAGGTATCCTACTATCAAGTGTTTCATTTTGCACATATTTCAGATCATAAATAGTAATTCTGGTAAATATGGAGAAGTTTCATGTTTTTTAGCAAACATTATAGGGGGGCAGATTCTTCCAGGCTGTATTTTCTGTGATTTGGAGTATATTTAAAAATATATAGTATAATTACAGCCTAATTCTAAAAAAAGGTTTGATATGATTCAAAGAGTGACACATGAAATACAACGAGTCGTCATCAGTTGGGAAAAGGCATAATAAACATAGTTTAATAACAAAAAATAACATTAAATATGGAGAATCAAAATCAATTTACAGTTTGTGCTGGCATTGTAATTTAACAATAGAAAAGATAAAAGGCATGAGTAGGACACTTGTAATGTACTTTTTAAAAAAATCATTCTTTCTACAGTTTGTCTATCTGAAATCCTCTGTAATCTATAAATTCACACTACATTGGAAAGTCCATGGCTGAATTTTGACTTTCAAATGATTATAAGGTAGCTTCTTTAACGTATTTCTGATTTGGCTTTCCAAAACTAACAACTGGATCTTAACGTTGCAGGGACACACGGAGTGACGCATTTCAGATTATCTACACGATTAGCACACAGAGGGATTGAACTGTGACCATCGACTCTTCAGACACAGAGAAAGCAGAAAGACTAGGCATTAGCATTTTTCCATAACTGCATTAACCTGCATGATTTAAACTTTTGCAAATATACTTTTTTTCTATAATAACAAAACATGGGAGGATGAATTGGGACACACAGCTAAACACAAAGTTCAAATTGAAACAATTTAAAGATGGAGACTTAAAAACAAACATTTCCATAATATAGTTTTTTGGGAAAGATAGTTTCTCTATTATACAGCATTCACGCTCTATGTTATCAATAATATGTCCGATCTATGGTGCAATAAATAATACAATATGTCTGTACAGTTCAACTCTCAGATGGATTATTCAAAAAGGGTTGTCGGACATTCCTGCATCTTTCTGCTTTTCTGATAAAGTGCAAAATGCTTAAAAACCATAAAGCTGCACATTTGCAAAGCTTCTCTGTAAAAGCTCTATTTACAGTTGGAAGTAAATGCTAGACAGAAACAACACTAATCCTGCAAAGCGGACTCTTTTAAGGAGAATAATGGTATTGTTTCGCGACTTGTGACATTTTGAGCTCTGTGTTGCAACAGGGGGCAGGATTTGGATTATCAAGACCACAGAACGCACGCTTATATGACTGAACATTTGCTCATTTTTATGATAAAGATCCATGAAACCCCTCCCCAAAAGGATTTTTATCATTCACGCAGGCAACCGTAAGCATACATACTGGGCTTCTATTGCCGTAAATAATAAATCATCTTTTAGGAACATTTCATTACAATAATTTAGACAGTTTCTTTAAAGGTCTGCATAACACATCTGCTTTTTACATTACTGGAGTTTTCTGTGTTCACATCAGCAGAAGAAAACTCAGTTTAACGTGGCATCTTCCAGTGCCCCTTCAGTGTCTCTATGCTCCAACAATGCACAGGATTGGGGAAAACAAAGAGAAGTCAGGGGTTATCATCAGTGCACTTATGTAGGTTACAGTGTGACTGTAAAATGCCCAATTCTTCATGAGACAAAAACATCCTTACTAACTCTAAAAGATGGCACTGTTTGACTTTGAGGTTGTGTCAATTTTTAAATAGTTAAGGAAAATAACCCCACATTTCTAATTAATCATAACTGAGACTTTTTTTTTTTTAACAGTCTCTAAAGGATGACTGTGTGCACTTTGTGAACACACGGGTAGGCCTTTTTCACGGACATTTGGACATGTCATGGTGAGAACAGCACGGCTGTAAATAACGTGATTAGTGATGGCTGCATTCCATTTAGCTGCTTCAGCTTCAGCCTCCTCGTATCTGCATGCTGCCCCACTTGAATAAAATAGTGAGTGTTACTGTTTTAAGCAACATCTCTGCTTTTCCAACCATGACAAGTCAAAATGTCTGCAGTGAACAAACTGATTAACCTAAACTCATTTACACCCAGAAGCCTTTCAGGCAAAAACAACCATATTCAGAAAGTACTGTTGTTTTTACATCTTCATATAACTTTTCACTAGTGATTCATTATTATATTACCTTTTATTATTCAGGGAATTCAATCTTAGCATTAGCAAGTTGTACGACATAGGTCCAAATATTTGGAAGCAATTCAAGTGGCTCATCTGATTCATAAATAGATTCACTGTAAGAGTTTGAAAAACAAAACATTGAGCTTGTTAGTTACAAAGTTATACATTTCCTACTATTGATTTCAAGTTATAGAATGTTTTGCGTGTTACTCCCTGAGAGCACTGATGCGTTACACAGTTCGAGACATTTGCTTTCTGGCCATAATTGTCTGTGTGATGGTGTTCTAACAGATGTTGCCACACCTGGTACTGGCCTTATTTATAGAGGGAAGTTTCTGATAACTGATCATATTCATATCATCCAGTGACAGATCAAATCTGAGGGATCACTGCAACTTGGAGAGAGTAAAACTTTACTATTTGAATCTTAGCTGGATCACCACTTTGTCTGAGGTCACAATAACACTTTGGGATGATTCAACTTTTAGATAACAAGTAAGTGCCCTTCACTCATTTCACATGATGTATGTTTGCATTTAATACAGTCTCTTAGATATGCGGCATCTTAGCCTGCTTAATTAAACCGAACCGGAATAAATACTTCATCAGATTAAAAGGAGGATTCAAGAACAATCTGTGAGGAGACACATCTATTACGTCATTCATCAAGTCTCGCCAAAGCTGTCAGGAATTATCACCGTTTCAACAAATATCCTTCCCCCTTTAATATAAAACATACAAACACACGGTGTCTACAGACTTTCACACCATTTCTTTTCACATAATAATGAAGACTATGATATCCCACAAGTCAGGTGAATGGAAGGTTACAATACAACCACCGGTTCCCCCAAAAGGGACCCGGTCCATATGGAGGAAAAGTGTGGAAAGACTGGTCTTCATGTGTTGGGAGTGCTTCATTCAGGTGTGTTTTTCAGGAAGTATCCATGTCCCCTAACAAGGCAGAGACAAGTCCTCACATGTCTGGGATTACATAACTACAGTAGGCCTTCTTGATACACAACACAGCAGCTGATAACAAGGGAGAGATAGATCCCTATTATCCATCCGGTCTCTCTCATTAGCATCAAGGATACCGTAGATCTGGTGAGAATAAATCCTCCCGCAGCAAGCCGTGTTTGAAGAAATGAATGAATGATGCTGGTTCTCAGTGTATCACAGGAGCCTGACTTGTCCAATCTCAATGTGGTTACAGAATGAGGGTAGAGCCGCGAGTCCTTGTTATTCCCTACTGGTCAGCCCCCCCCCGCTTGCGGACTGTACAAGCCCCCTTAGTTGGGTCTTGAAGAATCCTCTGTGTCTCTGGGCAGTGTACCATTGAGCTCCACAAGGTTATTGATTCCCAGATACCCTAGTAAAATCTCACTACGGCGGTGGGAGAGGTTAAGGATGTCTTCGGCCAAGCACTGAGCTGAGGTGAAGCGGACCTTGTCATGATCGAACATATCCTTCAGGTACTGCTCGATTTGTTGCTGCAGATGAAGGGAAAATGAATGACAGAAAGTGTTATATACGAAACATGTTGATTTGTCATATTTTACGGCCTACGCATTTAGTATATCTTGCATTTTTACTGATGCTTTGGTTGTTGCACTATTCCGTTTGCTGATGTAACACTGCACATTCCCCCAGTGTGGGACTAATAAAGAATGGTCTTATCTTACTTAGCCTGTGAGAACTTTTGTTTAATGTCTCCTGTAGCTCTGGAGGAGCTGCTTGTCAGGTGTGAAAAAAACATCAGCTTAAGTTTGGGGACTAAAAATGAATAACAGACTCCTTGCGTCAGTTTGGAGGTTTCTAACAACAGGAAGTTTAACAAATACAAGTGAGTTGCATAATGGTAAATGTAGGATCCAGCCTTTTAGGAGTTTAACCCATACTAGGGATGAAAAATAAAAAAAGATACTTCAACCTCTGTGTCTTTTGCAAGCCTCCCAGATTTATGTTAGTCCAACACTGCATTGTTATAACATTGTGGTGTTGTTAGAAACTGTTTATAACAACTTTCATCAGAAACCCTCAGCCTGATGAGTATCTTTCAAACTCCACCCAAGCTTGTAATGTAGGCTTTCTTGTTATACATCTGGAGTCCAAAAATCCTGATGACATCCAGGTTGTTTTCTAAAACTTTGGAGAGCTCCCCCAGAGCCACATAATATAGAGGCTCAGGCTGCAGGCTGTATAGCCCTCCCCATGATGAATAAACTCAGCTTAATGTGTAACGTCGCTGTTACAACACAAACAGTAACTCGCTTTCCAAAAACTGTGTCACAGCTTCTTCGTTGTGTATGCTCTCACCTTGAAAATAGTGCACACTTCACTTAAGTGCTGCCTGGGTCCCAAAAACCCAAAAGCTAACACTGGGCTCACATGTTCTGATATGGCGTAGAAGTGGGAGATAAAACCATCAGGAACCTATGGAGAGTAGAAAGAGAAACTCTTCTATCAAAATCAAAGAAATAAGGATGCTATAAAAGGTTCTCAGACTTTATATTAACCTATACTCACCATAAGAAGACGTCTTTTTGCTTTAAGGACAGACCAGCAAGCAGTTGCCAGAGCCTAACAGAAAAAAAACACAACTCTGTTAGAAGAGTAACTTGTAGCTAATCCATTGGTGGTTGCAGTGTGTGTGTGTGTGTGTGTGTGTGTGTGTGTGTGTGTGTGCGTGTGTGTGTCCGTGCGTGTGTGTGTGTGTGTGTGTGTGTGTGTGTGTGTGTGTCTGTGCGTGTAAATTTACCGTCTCTTTAAAGCTGTCAGAGAGCCAGCGGTTTCTCAACACAGCCACCACAGAGGAGGGGGGGCTCTCCAGGTCTTCAAATGCGTCCATCAGGATGAAGTCCAACACGATGTCGAAAAAGTTCATGCACACCACCTGAAGAAATGCAGATAATTATTGTATTATATATATTATATTTATTACGTTAAATATGTCAATGGAAACACTTTCTCTAAACCACTACATTATGTACAATAAATGCACATAAACATCCTGTTGTTTGTATCCACCGTATTGTTTGGCTGTTTTAACCTGAACTGAAAAAAGGGAGGTGGGCACATAAGCATTAGCTAGACGTACTATACTGCTTCCCCTTACTTAACAAGGTTTATTTGATGTCCCCTGTAAGAGAAAATGGATACATTAATAAAATAACAAAGATTGCTGGCAAGCAAGCATGTATGCATGGCATTTACACAAAGTTTAGTTTTAATTTCTTCCAAAAATCAACTCTGAAAAGGTTTTTGACACATTCAAAGGCCTCAATGATATAACACACAACTTTGTGTCTTAAATTCCTTTCCAATACAAATGATTTGTATTTCCTGTGTGAGGCATATTGCAACGCATCTGACTGTTACCACGTGCTACTAAAATAAAGACAGATTGTTTGCCAGTTACACAACCACCAACAAAATGAGCTTTACACAGAGTAAAGTGCAGTGTAACCTGACTGATGGCTGTACTTTAATTCAGCTTAGCCACTTTACATAAACTTGAGATACCCTGTGACCAAGCATCTCTCTTCCCATGAATAAACCCATGCATACTTGCAGGTTTAACAGTATTTGTTAGCAAAGAAAACGGGAAACTTTGACATAACGGATGAACGACAGGATTACTCACCCCTCGACCCTCCAGCTCCATCTTCGTGACGGGCCACGTTTCCTCTCTCTTAGTGTAAAGCAGCATGTCCTCATAGCTCTCCAGGAAGGCTTTGGGACTCTGCGTTCAAGCACAAAGTAACACAACTGTTTAGTTACAGCTGTGAAAATATGTCCACATAAGAAGCGTGTCTTGTTTAGTCAAACAGGATGAGTTAATAAAGTTAAGATACAGATGAGTGTGTGTGAGTGAGTGTTTTTTTTACCTTGTTTGACTTCACCATTAACCCTGCAATCATCTGCTTCCCGGTCTCCATGAAAAATGTGCGGTGCGTTTCATCTAACAACAGGAGCTGAAAAAAAAAAGCATTATCGATATGTTGAGAATATAATTTCTATAATAATTTGGTTCAAAACCATATTCGGCTCCACAGTTAGCCTGGAGCTGAATCATCTCAGGGGAGCCGAGAGGGTTTGATCAATGCAAATAAAAAGACAAATATACTCATGGAGCAAAATGTAATATACTGTACTGAGTGGATAAACACTTGCATATTGGAAAAAATGGTAACCACTAGGGATGCTCGATATTGGCTTTTCTGCCGATATCCGATATTCTGATATTGTCCAACCTTTAATTTCCGATACCGATATCACCCGATACCGATACATGCTGTTACTGTTAGTAGGTGACACTTGGAAATACTTCCAAACCACGGACATCTCATGCACCGGGCAGGCAAGCTTGTTAGCCACGGTTAGCAACCTACGAGTCTAGCGTGTTGTTGTTGTTAAACGTCATCAAGCATGCGCCTGTAAACGTCCCATGTTGCATTCATGCAGCCTCGGAAATGCTGAAGCCTACAGAAAAAACATCGGTTGTAAAAACCCGATATCGATAATTCCTGATATTACATTTTTAACTCAATATCGGCCGATAATATCGTACATCCCTAGTAACCAAACATAATTATTTAAAAAAATTCAGACCACCCTGATAAAACTGTCACCGGCGAACAGCATGGACTTTTGAGTTTAGTTTAAGTCCTTTCCAATCCGCTTACTTAAGAGTTTTACAGAAAATACAAAGACTGCTTAGACTAACTAACTTATAACCAAAATTATTACCACTACAAGCTACTAGCTTGTAGAGTTTCTGACCACTAGCAGTGATACGGAGCAGTGTTTTTATGAAGTCTGTTGGTTTTAAAACATTACGAAATGGCTTTAAAAAGGCAAAAGGTGGAACAAAGAGTATGATCTTAGTAACATGGGTAAATCTTAGGAGCTGAAACAGACCTGGAACGCTTGTCTCACACATTGAAGCTTGGCAAGGAAGTCTTGGTCACTATAACATTCAAGTAATTCAGTCCTGGTAAGAAAAAAAAGAAAAGCAAGAGGTGGGTATGAAGCTTCATCAAACATTGACAAATCATCGTCTGTTGGCAAACGTTTTATTTAAATAATTGATTGTAAGCAAACAACTTTCTATTTACACATCCAGCAGACACAGGGCAACATTCATTTGGCATTTGGCCACTTGATGAAGTCCAAGTATGTACTCGCCTTTTAGCTCCATTATTGATTTTCACAGAATCCTGAGAGAAATATCTTTCTCTTCATCGGCTAAATGCTGCACTATGCTCTTCACCTGCTAGTTGGTGCTGAGCATGTAGCGTGCAATGTTTTCCTTTTTGTTGAAAACAGCTGTCTGCTACGACACTGATACAGTATGACACTACGATGACACTGATGAGAGCAATCAGGGTGAAAATAACAACCAACACAATGGGCTGAATGATACTAAAACACACCGTAGAGCTGAGGCAAACTGCAGAGGTGGATGACAATTCTCTGTGGGTTCCTTTGACATTACAAATAGTAACTGAATCCACTGTTAGCAAAGTATAGCTTTAAGTATTTAGGTGCACATGTTACACTTCAGTTACCTCAGGGACCTATAGGACACTTTATCCTCCCGGACCAGAGACAAGGCTTCTTCATAGAGAGCTGCTCGTTTAAGAGGCTGGCAGGCATCTTCTAGAGACATGGCATCAAACAGCTGCACAGACAAAACACACGTTACTCAGTGATCATCATAGATATGTGATGTATTCTTGTTTTCTGTCAGTGTTTCGACAGCAGAGGAAAGGGACTAACCTCTGCAGCCGAGAAAAAGGACTGGTCAGAGGTAACAGTAGTCGCATCATCATCTTGCAGTCTGTGGAAACTCTCCACGTGCGGCAAGATAAGAGTTCCTTCACTCTCTGCCAAAGGAACACCACAAACTCTGACTGAATGGGCAAGAATCAAAACACAAATGTACTCAACGGAAATATAAAAAGGTGTGCCCCCACTGTAAAAACAACAGAAACGTTATAACTACAGATACACACCAGGAGTGTATCAATCCTACCTTAATAATGACACGTTGCTTTTGGCAACGCAGCTCTTATTTTATCATTCAAACATGATTCTGTAACCAAAATTGTTCTCCTTAATTAATGATATTTATGTCTTTTAAAAAGGTCATATATGAGCTCGACATGACTCTAACCGAAATCTGCCAGCACGCTGTCTGTTGGGATACTGCTGCCGAAGTCCTCTTGCAGGTGGTACGCCCTGTGCAGTAGTGTCTCCAACTTCTCAGCAAACACTTGATTATGGTTTTCAACCTATAATGAAGAGGAAAAACACTTTAAACTGTTCAAAAAGTTACTTTATCAGTATATAATAAAGAGCTTTAGTACAGGATCAATTTAATTCTCATCACCATAAAATACAATACTGTACTCGAACAGGAAAGCAATCCAACCACGTACAATAGTTTCATACAGTCTGTCTGTAATGGTTTGATGGTTACCGTAGGAAAGTCTCCACACGCGGCCCCCCGCAGAGCCAGGCTGTTGTTGCTGGAGGTCGAGTGGGGGTGATGGCGAATATTCAGGGCCTGTTCCCACTTTCGTAGAGCTTCCTCAAACAGCTCCATCCCTAGCAGGAAGCGATAAATAACACTTAACATAAGCGTTTATTTGTGAGTCGGAAAATAAAAACTTTGAGCTAAAAGTGACTACTAGTGGCCCTGAGCCGCAGAGTTTGGTGATATTTCTCATTGGTTTCAGCACTGCTGTAATTCCTGCTTTTCAAAAATATTGCCAAATGCAGGTTTTAGTGGTCTAAGTGTGTAAAGTTCCACTATGGGAAACAAAGAGCAGAGAATTCAAAAACTTCATGCAGGATAATCCTACTACAAAACAGCAGCACTACAGATCCAACAGTCCAACATTTACATGATTATATCCTCGATTTTCTCCTCTTGTTCTACATTATCAACAACAGAAAATGAATGCTGCCTTCAGACAATTTGGGAAATATGTTATCTTAACTATAGCTTCAGTAATGTAGTAAAAATACACAGAAAAATAAATTTTACATGATAATCAAGATGCAGAGATTTGAAGTCATCCAAAAGTCATCAAAAGCAAGATGTGAATATTTCCCTCCTCATAATGGCAATGGAAAACATAGATTGGGAGTTGTTGCAAAGCAAACATGGCAAAATATTAGAGCGGTACCGATAATCCAACACCAGATAAAGCCATGGCCAATGGAAGGAGCACACACAAGAAGGATAAAATCACAAAAGGTGTGTCACCCTACCCAACTGATAAGACTGACTAGGACGACGTTTGACAAACAGACTTAAAAAACCAGGGGTAATAGAAAAAAACCTACCCATCACATAAAGATTCTCTGCATTTGCATCCTCTATAGCTCCAGACTCTTCCACCACAGGCTCTGCTTCCCAGGGGGTGGATGGATTGGCAGACTGATTTGGAGAATTTGGGACCCGCATCTAAGCAAGAAGCACACACATTCAAAAAGACACACTAGAAAAATGTAGAATAAGGCAAATGGGAGGCAAAAGTGACATTAAATTAGCTGTAAATTGTAAAACTAACAGATGCCAGGCTGTGTGAGGAACTCGAGTGTTTACTGGGGGCCAGGGAAGAAATTCCACTCATGGTGTCATTGCTCCGAGTGCTGGGACTCATCACCTGTCGGCTGGTAAACGGGCCTGTGGAGAAAAAAAACATTCTCTTGTCTGATGCACCATTAACCACAAAGACAAATGATCATTTCAGAAATCTCCATTGGGACTCCAAGCATTAAATCATGCACACCTCTCTTTAATGACGAGGGTCTTCCTGACCTCATGAGCGCCTCAGGTATTCCCACTGTCTTCATGCCCTCCTTCCCTGGTGTTACCTGCTTCCTTTTTCTCCCCCGCCTTTTCAGCTGATGAGCCGTGAGAGCCAGGGCTACACTGCCAAGTGCTGTGGCAAACAGCACTTTCTTCAAGTTTGGGCTAAGCTTTAGCTGAGAAAATATGGACTGAAAGAAGCAGAAGATGCAAACAAACTATCAACATAAATAGCTCTGCTAAACATTAATTTAGCCATCATTACTCATTTTTTATTGAACAAGAAGAAGAATTCCTTTATTAGTCCCGCAAGGGTTATTATATTATACTTATATTATATTCAGGGTAAACACACACAGGCCCGAAATACACATACATGCACAACAACAGGACCTATTTACACGCAATTAATGGAGAAATGTATCCGCACCCCGCACCGAAGGATAGTGAAGAGTTCTTGTGTTTAGAGATGCAAAGTGCAACAGTATATGCAAAGTGGTTTACCTGCCCAAATGTGGAATAGAGAAACACCGGTATCTCTGCTACAGTCATGGCCAAAGCCTGGGCGATGGACATCCCCTCTGCTTGTTTCATTGACATCTCAGAAATTGAAATGCCCCAGCTCTGCAAAGCTCCTTCACATCTACCCCGCACAAGGTCTCGCCTCTGCTCTGAGATCAGCCAGCTCAGGGCTTGCTGAGGAGTCTGTCGTCATCCACTCCTGAACTTGTACTCCAAACTTGTCCAGTGCCTGGTTGTAGATGTGTTATCCTGTAATAGGTAAGACATTTGTTTTGGGAAATTGTCTGAGCGTAGAAGCGTCCTCTTCTTTCTGAGCTTCATTACATTGTAGCAGCCTTGTAAGGATCAAACAAGGAACAGCTATCAATGCAACAATGATGCTGGCTCCAGCACAAGACTCTGCACTTGCAAAGACCCATGGTTTGAGCTCAGAAAATCAAGCTCGCATTAGCAGCAAAGGAATTTGACATTGTGCCAGCTACTTACCTATCTACACAGGCTGGTATGCAGTGGACCAGCATGTGCCCCACACATACTTCCCATGACAAAAACCAGGTGCAACATAAGACATTTTCTCTCTCTCTCTTTGGATCAAAACTGAGTTATACAATAAAACATCGACTGACATTCAAAACAAACAATCATTTTATTCATTTCAAGTATTGATAATGGAAAGGCTACTAGCTCAGAGACACTTGACTGTAAGGTGAAAAGCAAGCTAGGCAGTTAGCCCGCCCAGGCTGCTGAGACCAGGAATTGATGCAACCACTTTTTTTTTCAAAATGTAAGTATAATATATCTCTGTTTTAGGAAAGGTTGTTAATGACAAGCCAAAATCAGCCCTAGCAAGCAGGCAACAGCCCTCCCAGGCGAGCATGCTAATGTCAGCTAGCGCACTTAGCCTAGCCTCATCTGTCACTTCACATCACAGCAGCATCCGGTCAAACAGACACCTGCTGTGGGGCTCTGAGGTGACACCTGAGAGGCTTCAGCGGCTCTGTGTACGGCGAACCAGCGACACAACTAATAACATAATCCCTCACATAGGTAGGTACGTACCGTGAGCATCCAAGGCGCCAGGGAAGGACATCCCTGTGTCACAGTCAGTGAAAGCCGCACACTAGCTTTTTCCTCGAAGGCGGTGCTTTAGAAAACGTGGGAATATTGACGCGGCCACCAGCCAATGAGATGAGGAGCACTGAGGTTGGGGTTTTTTCTTGACCAATTGAATGGAAGGTGGGAGGGGCCAAATATTTTACGAGCCAATCAGTTCGTAGATCAAAGAGCATCGACCCTGATGGACAAAAATTAGAAGGTAAAAACTCAGAAAGTTTCCGTGGTGCATACATTTGTAAAGGAAAATAATAATAATAATAATAATGATAATAAATATATATCATTAATTTGCAAAAACGATAAGATTATTTAGGATTTTCAAATGTACTTCCTCAGTTTAACAGGCCCCATACGTTGTTGTTGTTGGTTATTCTTCATTCCATTTTTCATGTTTTACTGTCTTTGTACATTTTAATTTATGTTATTATTTCATAATTTTAAATGTATTTGTTTTTAAAAAAGTCATTAAAATGTAATGAATACATACAATAATTCGATACTACAGTATTATCTAACTACATGTCTATCAGCCTAACCATTAAAGTAAGTTATTGTCTTTGTACTTTGCTACTGGCCTATAAAATTATATTTGGCCAGTATTTAGCCACTATAATAATAATAATAATACAAATACTCTTTGTCTGGTACAGATACTCGCCTTTGAGAACAATGTATTAAATGCTTATATTACACTGTAACTTCTACTGTATTGATATTCTTGGTTTAATTGATTTATTTTTATTTGCTTGTTTTTACTTTTTATAATTATTGTATCTGAATGTCATTTTATATCTAAATTACATTTTATATGTGTTGATTTCCAATGCTCTGAATGTTTTATGTGAACCACTTTGAATGACCTTGTTGTTGAAAATAGTAAATAACGGTGTTTAAATACAACCGGATGACTTTTTTTAGTACAGTCATTTCTCTGACTTACAGTGGAAGCGGACATTTACGAGTAGCACCTGAAGGCGGCATCACAAAGTGGCCAAAGATGTGTCAAACTCACAATAATAGTCTTAAAAGTGTTTCCGGTTTGGCGTATACTTTTCAGAATAAAGGCGCAAAAATGACAGGCTTATACAAAGTGCGTTGACATCACATATCTTATGTTATGTAGAAGTTCTCAAATCCTTTTGTACGTACAGTATAGTTTAGGTCCACGTTTTTTTTGCATAAATGTATATTACATTTGCTTTTTCCTGCCTGAGTGTTTTCGTCTTGCGTGTCTTCAGATTTTATTTTGAAAAACACGCACGGGAAGCCTTGCTCTGGATAGCGGAACACATTGTAATTTATTTGGCAAGGCCTTAAAAATAGTGGGCGACTATCAGCCATACACTGTAAATACACCGGGTGAGTAACAGTAAACATATGGACGGATCTAAAATAATAATAATAATGCCGAGGAGCTGTTGATCTGACAGGTGATGAAAGTCAAACGGAAAAGAAGAGGATCCTGGATTTAATAACACTTATCAACAGAATTGATCGGTTGCAGCCATTAAAATCTGTAAACATGAACCCCTTTGACTCCTGCGTGGCTCGACTCTCTCTCTCCCCGCTTCTGCCTCGAGTTAAACGGCTGGGAAAATGAGCACCGCCTGACACCGGAGCAGGGCTTTCCCCAGGGCCTTGATATGAAATGTCAGGTACGATCAGGTTAATCTAATGCAAAGTGTGTGCTCGTATAATAAATGGATTATGAACACGCCTCAACCCTAAAACCACTCTTCTTTTCCCGCAGACACAGATGCTCCGCTGGCTCTGCCTGCTCATTCTGAGCCTCCCTCTGTTGTTTTGGTTCGGACATGTGATCAACGTACGGGACGGTCCGCCGCCCGCTGTGCAAAGCAACGGGCTCAGGGGCTACGTGAGGATCACCCCCGGCAGGATGGACCAGGTGAGAGGGCTGGGGTTACACAAAACACAACCTCCATAGGTCTGGGTCCAAGTCATAGCTCGTTAGTTAATAGCGAGCATGAAAATTAGTTAAAATTAGGTTTCACTTTTATATTTTGACCAGGATTACAGTAGTGGTCTTGTTCTACTGATCCAACATTACACTGTAGGTTGGATTAAAGTTGAAAACCACTATTTATTAGTAGTATTATTGTATATTATTATTGATTAACTCTCCAGTTGGGCTGTCCTTCATTACAGAAATCCTTTGTTTACTAACACTCCTTACTTTGTCACTAATCAGCTTAATCGACAAAACTCTAAAACTGAGCTCCTCCACAAAAGAGTCATGCGAAAGGGCCTCTTCAGATCTTCTGTCTATCAGAGATGTCCTCAAAAGTTCATTAGCAACAACAGCATGAAAAAAGCATAAAAAATGACTAATCGACTGAAGAAACTAAACAACCGATATGTTGACTAAGATCAGTTATTTTCTAAATTAGTTAATCGTTAAGAAAAATGCAGTAGCTCAGTCCATAGGTGACTCAGCTGGGAACTGGAGAGTTGCCGGTTGGAGTCCCTGTGTGGACTGGTGGCTGGAGAGGTGCCAGTTCATCTCCTGGGCATTGCCGAGGTGCTGTTGAGCAAGGTACCGAATCCCCTACTGCTCGGGGCCCCCTCTATCTGACATCTCTCCATTAATTGCATGTATATAGGTGCTGTTTGTGCATGTGTGTGTATTTCGGGCCTGTGTGTGTGTAACATGAACAACAATAGAGTGAAATAATTGAATTTACCGCTGCAGGAGGAATAAAAGTAAATCTTCTTCAAGTTTCCTAAAGCCCAAGATGATATCCAGCTTGCAGATTGCTTGTTTCCTCCGACCAACAGCGCAAACCCCAAATATATTCAATTCACTATCACTTAAGACAAAGAAAAGTAATGTGCTCCCAAATGAAAAGGTGGAAATCAGAAATGTAAAGCATTTTGCAGTCAATTAGTTATTAAATGAGCTAATTACTTATATTCAATTGTTTTATTGTAACAGTTCTGTTCAGGAGGATTACCAGTGATCACATTTGTTGTACCCCAGTAGACTACTGTAGATGTATAACATTACTTTGATCAGAAGGATTCACTTTCTTCTACACATGACAAAAGCTTTCACATTACACCAGATTGATAGATACACTGGCTCTGACGTCGACACGGCTCTAATGATGTTCTGCATAATGTATAAAACCTAAAAACATCATTCTTATCCTGTCCTCTTTCTCAACAGTTCCTGCATATGCGCTGCAGCCAGTGTGCCTTGGTCTCCAGCTCAGGTCAGATGCTCGGAGCAGCAGTTGGAGAAGAGATAGACCAAATCGGATGCGTGATCCGGATGAACAATGCACCCACACAGGGTTTTGAGGAAGACGTAGGGAGCCGCACCAGTGTTCGGGTTGTGTCTCACACCAGTGTTCCCCTGTTGGTAAAAAACGAGCGCTACTATTTCCAGCAGTCAGCAGGAACCACATATGTGTTCTGGGGTCCTGAGAGGAACATGAGGCAAGACGGGAAAGGGCGTGTCTTCAACACTCTCCTGAGAATAGCAGAGAAGTATCCAAACGTCCGAATCTACGCTGTGAGCAGAGAGAAGATCCAGTACTGTGACTTTGTGTTTCAGAACGAAACTGGGAAAAACAGGTATTTAGTATGAGAGTAACATCTCACTCCAACAGATGAAAGCTTCGTTTGATGCATTTGTTTTCTGTACATTTCATCAAAGGGATAGTTTGGATATTTTAAAGTGGTTTTGAATGAGGTAACAGTCAGTGAATCCATAAGATGGCAGTCGGCACATCCCCAATTTGGAGAAACAGACCAGGAGCGGCAGCAAAAACGTATTTTAGCCACCCAAAAAAAACAGCTTTTCCATGAGACAGCCCTTGCACCGTTCAAACATACGTCTATGTGTACAGGCAATAGCACAATACACTAACAAACGCAAACTTTACACATTTAGTTATGAAACACA